>NC_081294.1:30361742-30664772 GCF_030435805.1 Mustela lutreola
TTAGATTTATGGAAGAATTCTGGCAATGGTATAGTCTCCATACGTCTTTCAGTCAGCTTTCCCTAATGCTAGCATCTTACACTGCCATAGCCCATTTATCAAAGTTGGGATATTACTATTAGCACCATGTTATTAATGAAAGTACAGTCCTTATGCAAATTTTATCAGTTTTCCCACTGTCTGTTTTTCTATTCCAGAGCCTCATCGAGGGTACCACATTGTACTTTGTTGTATCTCCTTAGTCTCATTAAATCTGCAGATTCTGTCTTTGTCTTTCATGACCTTGACACTTTTGAAGAGTATTAGTCGATTATTTTGTAGACTGGTTCCTGATTTGGGTTTGTCTAATATTTTCTGATGACTAGACAGAGGCTGTGCATTTCAGGCAGGAATAGCAGAGAGGTGAAGTATCCTTCACATCCAGTCAAATCAGGGGACAAATCATGCTGATCTGTTTGCTCAGTGGTGAAGTTAACCTTGAACACTTGTTTATCTGCCATCTTGCTTCATGGTAAACCCACCTTTTCTCCCTTTCATTCTCCATTTATTGGAAGTAGATTACTGAATCCTACACTCAAGGGAGGGAAGTTCACCTTCACCTTTTGGAGGTGAATTTGTGGACACATGTTAAAACCACCACAGTAATTGGTAACTCCTATTCTTGGAGGCTCTGCAAATGTTCTCTTCATGGGAGCTTCCCCTCTTAAAGTTTGCATTCACCCATGGATTTTGCTGGCAGTGATGCATCACTGTGGTATTCTAAAGGTGATTCTCTTTTTCATCATAGGGACCCTCATCGTAGTCGCAGTGACCTCAAAAGGTCACTCATGTAGCCATGAGCCAGAGGAATTCTGGAGAAGGCTGCATTCTGTGAGAACAGGTCATTTTCCCAAGATCATCGGAGAGAACTTTAAAAGAGACTGGTTATAGACATTAAAATCCCCAGCCCTTACAAAGATCTCCTACATGGTGTGGCTTCGGTATCATGGGATGGGTAGATACTTGTTCTACCTTGGCCCTTGGCCCTTCCCCAATGTTCCTTCCATGCCTTCTTCAGAAAGGTGACCCAAGTTCCTGAAGCAGACCCCCGGCCCCTAGAGGTCTCTGAATGGCATATTCCATTCAGACCTCAGCATGGAGCCTGAGCTCCACCCACGTGGGTTTCCGATGTGGAGCCAATGGCTTCTGGTCCCAGACAAGACAGGGGTCTTGTGTTGGAAAGATGACCCACTTTTGTCACCATGATTTCTTCTGGCAGGCCTGTGGTACCTTGGGGCACCTGGAAGAGCAAATTCAGGTTTGTGGCTATTTGGGGAGTTAGCACTGTTGGATAGAAGGCTGAACTAAGGTCCCGGCGGTAGTGCTAGAAGGAAGTAGATAATAATTCAGGCATTTAGTCGATCGGACAGCAAATATTTATGGATGCCTATTGTATTCCAGAGAATATTATAGGAGTCAAGAATAAAGGTTGAACACAAAGGCTCCTGTGCTCAGAGAGTTTGCATTCTATGGGCTACTGGGGGCGAGGGCTAGCATCAGGGTTGTATTTGGAAAGAGGAGCAGTTAAAGGGGCTGTAGGTTTTTGAACTGTGGAGACCACAAGAGAGATTTGGAGGTTGAAGAGGATGGTTTCATTCTGGAACACTTGGAGTTTGGGGTGTTTGTGAGCCATCAAGGCTGAGAAGCTCACTTAGATATGCCTAGTTAGATATGAAAAGCTACATTTAGCAGAAGCCTGGGGACACTGGGAATGGATGAAAGCTCCTGCAAGCATGGGACTCACGGTGGGCTCAGCCAAGGGCAGGTGCACATGAGGAGCACCTGGGGAAGTGTGATGTGTGTTAAGGCAACAGAAAGGGTTGGGAGTCACTGGTACCACCTGGGAAGAGGCCTGGGTCAAATTGAAAGCTCCTACAGCTTCATGAGATATGGAAGTGTGTGCTTTCTAGCATCTCGCAAGAGAGTCAATATATCGAGGTCTTAATGTGAGCCCTTCACTAGCTGCTGTCACCTCACACAAGACACTTAGCTCCTGAGTTTTAATTTCTCCATCACTGAAATCAGAGGTTCAGCCAAACCAGAGGTTCTCACACTGTGGTTTATGGAACCCCCGCCCCCAGCACCAGCCTCTCCTGAGAGCATGTGAGAAAAGTCAATCCTCAGGCCCCATCCCTGATCTACGAGATCAGACAACCCAGACAGGGCCATCCATCTATTATACGCTTTCAGGTGATTCTGATGATCCGCAAAGTTTGAGAACCACTGGATTAGATGAATGTAAGACTCCCTTCTAGCTTAAAAGCTTCTATACTGCATTCTCCTTCGCGTGCTTTTGTAAAGTTTAATAGCCTATTCTTCTTTGTCTTCCCTTAATTGTTAAATGATGGTAACATTTAACCATTGTTAATGATGAATCATCATTAAGTGGCTTAAAATTTTCTGCTTGGAGTGGGGGGGTGTCTGTGTGTGCGCCTGTGTGTATATGTTAGTACATGTGTGTGCATGAACGCACATATGTGCATGCGCCTGTGTAGTGCAAGGAGGCTCTGGAATGAAGAGTTAGGGCTGGCCCATCCTGCTTGTGCGCATGCGCATGTGTAGTCCCAGGAGGCTCGTGAGTGGAGACTTAGGCTGTCCTATCCCGCTTGCTTTCTCATACTCCGCGGTGTAAGCGAGCTGTGTCAGGGAAAGCCCAAGATCACAGTGGGTGAGCTCACGCACACAGTGGCCCTCAAAAGCTGTGCTTTGCCTTAACCTTCTCTGACACAGCTGGAGCTAGGGGTAGAGTTGACCTGGATCTACACCCATGGGATAGTTGTCAGCTCTTGGTGCTAGTGATGTGTTTTGGGAGCAGTGTTGTTGGGGCACGGAACTGACAGCCAAGAAAGAATTCTTGAGACATCTTTGGTGCAAAAAACGTGGTTTTATTAAAGCAAGGGGACAAGCCCTATGGGCAGAAAGAGCTATTGTCTCCGGATTGTGAGGAACAACTGATTTATATACTTTGGGGTTGAGGGAAGTAAAGACAATGGGAAGTTCCAAAAGGATTTTCAGATGCTGAGGAACACTCGCCAGGATCCTGGAGGCCAGTCTATCATCAAGCTAGTTTTTCCCTCTAGCAAGGCATTTACATCAAGACAGCTGGGAGCTTCTTTGAGGAAGGTTCCACTCTGCCTGCTTCCAGTATTTGTCCATGGGCTGCAGGTCACAAGGACATTTTGTTTTATTTACATTTCCTTCTGCCTTTGTTTTCCACATCATACCCCCCTGAATAATTTTGACCCTTAAATCTTTAAGGTTGTTGAGGGTGAATGGTCTTATCTTTGTTAACTTCTTCTTGATGAAGAGGGGTGCAGAGATGCCCTTACTTCTGGGTCAACATTGGTCATTTGGGGGAATTTATATATATGAGTTACCAAAGGCAGAGGCACCCAATCCAAGATAGACAACATATAAGAACCTCCTTGAGTGGGAAGGATCATCTGTCAGCTGGAGGTTATGACAGTGAAGGAGTTTTGGCACCAGGGAGGGAGTCACCACAAAAGACAACAAAATAAAGTTAGTATTATAATGAGAAAGAGGAGCCCGAGAAAAACAGCCTTTGATAGTTGGTCAAAAATTTCCTCTAGTCCAGGAATTTAACCAATCACTAAGGGAAAGAGAGAAATTATTTAAAGCACCAATTTGAGTATTTGTATCTTCTAGCCATCGTGTTACATTTTTGTGATATCTGGAATATATATACTGCATTCTGGTTTTTTCCCCCTCTTTCTTTTGTAAAAGATTTTATTTATCTATTTGCCAGAAAGAGAGAGAGAGAGCGCGCACAAGCAAGGGGAGTAGCAGACAGAGGGAGAGGGAAAGGGAGAAGCAGGCTCCCTACCGAGTAAGGAGCCTGATTCGGGACTGGATCCCAGAGTCCTGGGATCATGATCTGAACCAAAAGCAGCCACCTAATTGACTGAGCCAATGTGGGCTGTTCCCCACATTCTGGTTTTATGCTATCACTGCTTTCATCTTGTGTAGCAGTTAAAGTCTCTACTGCCATCATATCCTCCTTTGTTTAGCAAGCAATCAGGTAATTCGTAAGAGGCACCTTTTTTTTTTTTTTAATTTTTAAAAAAGATTTTGTTTATTTATTTGACAGAGAGAGATCACAAGTAGGCGGGGGGTGGGGGGGAAGCAGGCTCCTTGCTGAGCAGAGAGCCCGATGCGGGGTTTGATCCCAGGACTCTGGGATCATGACCTGAGCCAAAGGCAGAGGCTTTACCCACTGAGCCACCCAGGTGCCCAAGAGGCACATTTTATAGAAACAAAAGAAAAAATATAGGTTAAGGGCTGGAGCAAAATTACAAACCCCAATGTCTTGAGTCTTAAGTACTTAAGGTCTAATATCTACAAAGAGGTGTTGCTGAAACATTTTCTCCTGTAATAACCCTCATTTTTATCAAAGATAGCCAAATCAAGACTAATTTATTTATAAAACAAGTCCAATTTTAACAAACTTGGCCTCATTACTTTCATAAGCTCAGTAAGAATAGTGAATAGTGAATGATCGTACAGATCTTTTAAAATCAGCTTTGCTAGAACTTTTATAAGGAATCTAGATTGAACTTTCAGTAGCCTCTCTAGACCAGCAGGCAAGCTAAGTGCTTGTCATCAGACATGCCTGAAAATACCTGTAGATTTGAGTGAATTCTTTTTTACGAGGTCCCCAAAGTATCCTGATAGTCCTTTACCTGCCAGGAAGTGACAGTCTTCACTAGGCTTCTGGGAACTCTGTAAGCAAGGTATCAGGCCAACATTTCCAAGGGGCTCTATTGGCTTCATGTTTCACAAAGTCACCCGTACTTCCTTAAAACTGTTTGGTCATATCTGCATATCTCTCAAATAGGATATTCCAGTTAAAGCCTTGGTAAAATAACCAATGTTTCAAAATCAGTGCTGTCCTGTTACAAGGAGAACAGAATTTGTATTGAACTTATGCAAATGATTGCTATGATGCCAAAGAAGGAAGAATACTTCAGGAGATCTTTTTAATTTCAGAGGGTTCAGGTAGAGAGAAAAGCTAAAGGCTTCATTTTGTTCACAGAGAAATACTTTATCATTATTTCTGTCTATCATTGATGTTTTAAGAGAAGGCTGCCTTAATCTGGAAGAGCAGCAAACATTAAAGAACTAGCAACGTTTCAAACAGGAGTCACAAAAACTATAATCATCCTCACTTTAGTTACTTCTGGCAACTCTTACCCATTTTAGTTTTAGGATTTTAATGATATTAAAAACCTGTATTTGTCAAAAGCCCTTTTTATGAATCTCCTGGAAGATGAAACACATTTTACAAGAGAAGATGAACAATAACTGTAAATGACAAAAAGACTAAAATATGGACATGGTTCAAGATCTGAGGCGAGGTTGCAGTATAGTTGGTGAGGAAATCTAGTAATTTCTGTGACACTTAAGTAATCAGAATATTAAATGATGGCCTTATACCAGAACATATTATAACTTTAGGAATTGCCTGACATCTCTAGAAGATTAAAGCATTTACCCGAGCAATACAACCTAAGGCTTATTAAACAGTGCTTCCAGAATAACTCAAATAAACTCATCATAACCAAATAAAAAGGCCTCATGAGTCAAAAAGACTTCATTTACATGTTAAGTCTTAAGAAGTTTGTTAAAAAAAAATAAACCTCAGAAGGTTATAAAGCACATGCCTAAATAGGATTACAGATCATTACAAAACTTAATTATTATTTATTCAATCAAGATGATCATAAGAGAATCCAGAGGCAAATATGTAGGGTTATACAGTTGTTAGCAAAATGTAGCTCCTTTAATATTGAGAAGAAGTTGTAACTAAGTAATCAAAAACCTGATAAAGACAAAACCTAGAAACTGGTTTTCCTGGGCAGACAAAGGAGAAAACAAAAATGTTTATATTTTCTTATCAAGTGCAAACCACAATTCAAGAAAACTTTGTTCTTTTAACTGAGAGATCAGCAGAATTTCAATTATGCCACTGTACTTTTAAAATCCATTCATTTTAACTTCAGGCCTGACCACATATAAAATTCCTTTCCAATGATTTCCTTTCATAAACCTTTTAAAACAACTTTTTCATTTCAGAGTTGTTTCCCTTATTCCCATCAGTCTTAATTACATTTAACAAACTTTTAACTCTTAGAAACCTTAGTCTCCAGTGAAAACTAAGTAGTAACCAAATGTGAACTTCTAAACCAGAATTCTTCAGATGGCAAATTTATGAATCTAGTAAGCACAAAGCAGATTTACCAACACATTCAAACAGTCTTAGTTTCTTTGCAGTAAGTCCAAAGTCAAAACCTACATTCAGCCATCAATGCTTTAGTATTTTATTTCATTTGGAAAAGGCCTAGGTGTCCAATGAATTCAATCCTATATATTACCTAAGCAAAATTTTAAAGTTTCAGGTTATCAAAGGCATTGAAAGCTATCTTAACAATTACCCATGAAAACTTGAAACAGACAAAATTAGCCAGAATTTTAAGTCATCTTTTTTTGTTTTTGTTTTTATTTTAGGGAGAGAGTGCTGGGGGGGGGGGGGTGGAGGGAGAGAGAGAGAGTCTCAAGCAGACTCCTTGCTGAGCATGGAGCCCAACACGGGGCTCGATCCCATGACCCAAACTGAAACCAAGAGTCACATGCTCCGCTGACTGAGCCACCCAGATGCCCCTGGTTTTAACTCTTCTTTTTGCTAACAAATTCCAACAGAGATAACATGAGTTTATGTAACCCTTAGTAAGTGTTGTAGAATAAGAAGTTTCAATTAGTTTAAATACTGAACTATGTTCTACCTGGGTCCACTTAAAAGTAAGTCGATTTGTTCCGCATTGTCAGTTTTTACCCGGGATACTGGTGGGGCAATCTGGAGTGGGCGGTGTTAAGTCTCGGGGTGTGCTTCGCTCTTCAACAGCAAGAGGAGAGGTAGGAGCCAGTGGTGCTGGAACCAGGGATGGTCTAGAAGCCAGTTGTGCAGTCCACACACCCGAGTGGTACAGAAATAGGGGGAGGGGAAGACAAGAGGTGAGGTGCTGCCAGAAGGCAGAGAAAAAAGGTTCCTGGTCTTAAAACTTAGCTCCGACAGATGAACAGATCCCACACTTTTTCCTTTTAAATCTTGCAACTGGATTGTTTCCAGTGGATTAAAAGGCATCCCAAGGGAGAGTCCCTGGGGGCTGAAGAGAAAAGGTCTGTTATCCAGAACACCTCTGCGCCCAATCCCCCCACCTCCCTTGTGTTGTCCCAGGTGCAGGATTATCAATGATTCCTGGTGTCAAAGTGACCCCAGGCATCCCTGGAACAAAATCCCTATGATCATTGCCTGCCATAAAGGCCCTGTAGGAGGAAGGCCTGCCCTCCTCCCCGCTTCCCCATTCACATTCTAGACTATAGTGAGTGCCTGAGGCCAGGAAGAATCCTCCGTTTCTAACCCATAGAAAACAGGAGAGAAGTTTAACAAAAGGCAATTACCCAAATTTGTAATTTTAGTTAGCAGAGGACATTGACAGAAACAGTAAAGATAGAAATCCATCATGGCCTAAGCGACCTTCCAATACATATAGTATTTAAAGCCAGCTTCCCTAGGAAGTGGTCCCCAGTTGGGTTTTAATTCCATTGGGTACTGGTTTTTGGCTGGCTCCCAGTGGAGATCCCACAGCCAGAAGTGGCTAGATCAGAGATGTGGAAGGGATCACATTAGACCAAGGAGGAGGAAACTTCACATGGGAGTCTGAAGATCAGCAGCCGTCCTGGTGACTTAGGTGGCTGATCCGTGTCTAAGACAGAGAACTTTGTATAAGGACAGGAGTAAAGAGAGGGCATCAGGTGTCTGGATCTTATTACCATTCTGCCCAGGGTACTAACTTCCAGCCAAAAGGCAGGCTTTCTCCTCCCCAGAGAGTAGTTCTGGGCTAGGGGATTGCAGCCTGAGCAATCAGCAGGAGAGTGTTCCAGTAAGACCACACTCCTTGAACAGCGCCAGGAATGAGAGCAGAGGAGAGAGGAGAGGAAGTACTCGCCAAGTCTGCACCGAGGCTCGGAGTCCAGATGTAAAGACTCAAAGCCACGAGGGAGGCTGTCAAATGATGTGTTTTGGGAGCAGTGTTGTTGGGGTCCCGAATTGACGGCTAAAAAAGAATTCTTGAGACATCTTTGGGGTAAAAGGGTGGTTTTATTAAAGGAAGGAGACAGGCCTTACGGGCAGGAAGAGCTGTAGCCTCTGGATTGTGAGGAGCCACTGATGACATGCTTGGGGTTGGGGGAAGACAGTGGGAAGTTCCCGGAAGGATATTCAGATGCGGAGGAAGACTCACCAGGATCCTGGAGGCTATTGTCAAGCTAAGGTATTTTTTCCCTCTAGCAAGGCATTAGCTTCATGACAGCTGGGAGCTTCCTGGAGGAAGGTTACCCTCTGCCTGCCTCCAGCATTTGTCAATGCGCTGTAGGTCATAAGGACATTTCTTTTTATCTACATTTCCTTCTGCCTTTGTTGCCCATACCACTGGCACGCTCTCTGGCATCTCTCTGCATTTCTGGCGTCTTTGTTCCCTTGGGCTTGATCACTGCTTCGTAACAAGAGCTGCTGCTAGTTCAGCCCAGATTTCCATGTCAGAAGTCACCTGCGGGTCAGCCCCTCCTCCAATGTGCCGCTGTGCACACGTGCAGCCCCCAGCCAACAAGCCCCACTCTGTCCACCGCTGACCCTGGCAGACTGCAAGCCAGTGGCCTTCCCTCTCACCAGAGCGGGCACCCACTAGCAACGGGGTCCACCCTCAGAAGGAAAGGAGGCGGCCACTGAGGACCAGGAAACAGGAATCTGGGTGGGGAATCCAGGGTCTTGAGCACTCAGGGATGGTCTACACATGGCAGGGTCCTGACTCTCATAAACACGTGGCCTGGGACCCCTCATTTCAGCCAAGGAGTGTGGTATGGCCCAAGGGAGGACCCACAGTGGGGCTTCTAAAAGAAGACCCCCATTTATGTGGGTCTAAGGGAGAAGCCATGAACTGCTCTGAGGGTTCCTCTTCCCTCTCATCTTCTGTGTCCTGCAGACACTCCCTCCATGTGACATTTAGGGATGTGTAGCATGTCGAAGTATGGGAGACACTAGAAAGCATCTGATGGAGCCCATTAGTTAACATGTGGGAAAGCCAAGTGCTCTGGAAGGGCCAGCCACATTCTGGAATGGCGGATTCCTTTCTGGAATGATACTCGGGAGTGACAAATTAATTACACCCTGAGAGTACACCCTCGGAGGGTGGATTCCATTTGGGAATTACACTGTGTGGAATGGTGGAGAGTGTTCTGGAATTATACGTGGCAATGGTGGACTTCAAAAGGAAGCAGGACTGTGATGGGAACAGACCCGCCTCTCAGAGAGAAGCAGGCAGCACTTTGGAAAGCACCTCCTGCTGCTCTTCATGTCTGAGAATGTCTTGAATCCCTGGGTAACTAGAACAAACACCGTTCTGTCTTAAACCCACATTTGCACTGCTGCCTTGAAGGCATCACCTTGGAAGAGGCTCGAGTGGCAGATTTCGGTTACATATTCATAGTGCTGCTTTAGTAATAATAGTTGGAGCGAGCTTCAAAAAGATGGAAATAAGGTCTTTTTTTTTTTTCCCTGTTCAGAATTTCCTGATAATTTTTAGTTAGTCTGGGTGCTCCATTGCTTCGATGAATATAACTTGGTTCATTCCATGAAAATCAAATAACTATAAGGCTAGCAATGTATTTCTGTCACAGATGATATTTTTGTTTGCGTTTTGAAGTGTTTTTATAAATTGAATTACAAAACTAACCAAATCAGAGATGAATTTTGCTCAGGAAGTTGAAGTCTTTTATGAAATAAAATTACCATGAGAAATTGACCTAATTATTCAGAAGTTTCAAATGCAAAAACCTAATAGAGTTTTGAAAGCCCTCCAAAGAAGAAAGCCCAAGAATACAGCTCCCTTGTGGCAAAGCAACACTTTTTATTTGCTTCTCTCTTAAGAAATACAGCTCTTAGCTCATGAGAGCACAGCTTCTGGATCTATTGTATAAATGCATTATACTAGTTTTCAAGGCTATGGTTCTTTAAAACTAGTTTTTTATTGCATAATACATTTTTTCCTTCATTCTAACCATTGTTGGTTAAATACAAGTGTGATTTTCATATGTAACTGCTTAAATCTTTCATCCACATGTAAGTGGCCTACTATTTTGATGTTTGTTCATGTTGAAGAAGTGCTGGTATGTTTTCATATCATAATAGATAACATCCCAGAAGACCTCCGTGTTGTAACCGTTATCTAAACTTTCTGCTTCATGAGGAGTATTTGAAGAGTGTAGCTTGAGGTCGACTTGCCCTGTTCAAAGACTGGACTTTCTCTTGATATAAGGAAAGCCTCTTTAGTTTCGCTCACTTAGCTGGAAGAGAATTAGAAGTTTTGATTGGCATTCATCCCGGTGAGGACTGCACTCCCGACTCCTTATCTGCGGTTTCTCTGGTCCTTCCAGATCTACCACCCTGCTGTGTCTGGAATCTGTTTCCAGCATGCAGAAGTGGCTCTGCTGGGTGGCTTTCTCCAGCTCTTAACTTCCCCCTCCGCAGAGGCCGTGCTCATCTGCGATCTCCAGCAATGTGCTTACTCTGCAGACACAGCTTTGGTTGGCTCCTGGCTAGAGACCAGCCCTGCCCTTAAGGACACTTCAAACAAACAGGCAAAGAGACAAAAAGCTGTGCTCACAATGCACGCTTGCCCCTGGGGTTTCCTTCCAGCTGAGGGCCATTCATACATGCCTCCCACACATGAGGTTTAGAGCCCCCAATCCTATGACCCCAGCACCCTTCATGTTGCATTCCGCTGCTTTGCAGGAAAAGAATTTCAATTACTCATGCATCATCTTCAGTGGAGAATAAATGCTGTTTATGCTGTAAGAAGGAAGCTGTGCCCCTTCGGATCTGGAATGGCCAGAAAAACCACCAGGGAAGTCTTGACCAAATGGCAAATAAGGTCCACCGCACGTACAACTCTGATAGTTAGTAGTGCTGTTCTAGGAACTGGGCTCCAAGGCCTCCATGAATGGGAGGGAATTGACACCATGTGATCAACTGAAGGAAGTCAAGGTGGATGGGGATGCCGTTTATCAGGACAGGGATTACTGATGCAGCCCAAGTTAAAGAGAAAAATAAGGAGCTCAGTTTTAATGTGTTAAATTTGAGAGACTCACAGGACACCTGGATCCATTTGGCCATTGGGTACACAGATCTGCCCTTCTGAAGGAGAGGGCTGGGCTGGAGAATTAGATGGGCAGCCACCAGCATCTATGCGGCAGTGACTGGCTAGGATGGGAACACCCAAGGGGAGAGAGTAGGGGAAGCTGAGAAGAGGTTGGGCAGAATCCCCAAGAACACCAACTCTAAGAGGAAGTACAGTTCTACCTCCATGACTCATTATTTCTGCCCCCGTCCCATTGAAGATTTTGTATCAACACACTCTAGACTTTAGTTTCTTCCTCCGTAAAGTGGGAATGATTTCTCCTTCCTGTATCCCATATTGTCATGAGGATCACTTGATTTCTGGTGAAACATGGTGGGTGGAACAAGCATACTTACTCCTGGTCCTTCCAGAATTCCACTGAAATGCTTGTAAATTGGGGCAAAGGGCACTTTGCCAGCAGGACAAAGGGAAAGAGGTAGAAGATGGCAGTGATGACATTTGGGAAACTGAAATGCACATAGGCAAGTGGCAATGCATTTAGAAATCAAAGTATGGGGTGTGCCTGGGTGGCTCAATAGGTTAAGTGTTCAACTCAACTCATGATCTCAGGGTCATGAGATCGAGCCCTACTTCAGGTTCTGCACTCAGTGTGGAGCCTGCTTGAGATTCTCTCTCTCTCTCTCTCTCTCTCATTCTGGCCCTTCCCCCCAGCTTGTGCTCTCATGCTCTCTCTCTCTCTCTTTCAAAAACAGAAAGAATGATGATTGCTAGGCCAGCAGCGAGGGGAAGGTGATCAGAAGCTGGCTACTGTTTGAGGGGAGCCTTAAAGTTTACAAGGGTTTTCTCCTGCATCTCTGACTCTTTCTCTTTCCTCGGATCTCTCTTTCATTTTAAAGAAGTAACTGTTCAAGGGAGAAAGATATGGGTACCTTGTGTGAATTCATTGTGTGAATGAATAAACCACAGTGTATCCATTCTCTTACTGAGTTAGGATGTTAGGATGTTTCTGGTAAAAACAAAGAAATGTACAGATAAAATAAAGGTATGTAAACCTCCACAGAGATAAGACACAGTAACCCCTAAGGGCTGTTACCCCTGGAAGAGAAGGAGGAGGAGGAAAGGAATGGAGAATGGAGATGCAGCTGTGTTTTATTCCCTGCCCCCACGTTTATTTATTCACTTGGGGCTTTATCGAGATAGAAATTACATATGGCACTGTTATATGTGTAAGTTTAAGGTCTACAATGTGGTAATTCAATATATGCATTTGATGTACATGTTGAGAAATGATCAAGACAATAAGGGGAGATGATACATTTATCATCTCAGGAAGAACTTGTAGGATTTACTCTCTTAGCACCTTTCAAGTATGGTAAACTATAGTCACCATGCTTAGATCTCTAGAACGGATTCATCTTAGAACTGAAATTTTGTATCCTTAGGCTACCTTTACCCATCCTCCTCCCCACACTACCCCACCCACCTGTGGCAACTTCCAACGCTCTGTTTCTGTGAGTTTGACTTTTTTTAGATTCTACATATAAATGAACGAATACAGTATTTGCTTTTCTCTGAATCAACACTTAGTATAATGCCCTTCAGGTTTATCCATTTTGTCACAAGTGGCAAGATGTCCTTCTTTTTTTTTTAAATTGAATATTTTTCCATTGTTTGGTGGCGTGTGCGTGTGTATGCGCACATGCACGTGTGTGTGTGTATGTATACATCATAATATATTTATCCATCCATCCATCAACAGACATTAGCTGTTTCCATGTCTTGGCTATTGTAAATAATGCTGAAATGAACACAGGGGTGCAGATAACTCTTTGAGATCCTGTTTTCATTTCCTTCAGACACCCAGTCTTGGTAGTTTGAGGGACGCTATATAGTTTTCCAGAGTGTCTGTGCCAAGCTACATCCCCACCAAGAGTGCACCAGAAAAGTCCCTTTTCTCCCCATTCTCACCAACACATGTTATCTCTTGTCTTTTTGATAATAGCCACTCTCACAGGTGTGAGCTTATACATTTTTGTGGCTTTGACTTGCATTTTCCTATTGTTTAGTGATGTTGAGCAATTTCTCATGTGTCTGTTGGCTTCTGATTTGTCCATCTTAGGAAAAACGTCTTTCTTTGGAAAATTTCAGGTTCTTTGCCCATTTTTTAATTGTATTATTTGTTTTTTTGCTATTGAATTGTATGCGTTCCTTATATATTTTAGATATTATCCCCTTATCAAATATATAGGGTACAAGTATTTCTATGAACTAAAACGTTAAGTTATTTTGAGGAAGGAAAAACAAAATCTTCCCATCAGTATGCAATTACATGTATAAGTGAGTGTATGTAAAAGGGCCATGCTCAGAGCACCTGGCTTTCCCACCAGCTCTGGTTTAGAATCTTCATGAAGATGTGAAGCCCAGGACTATGGTTATGGGCCTGTCCCTCTTCTCTTAGACATTGTGAGACCTGGCTCTGGCCATCCCCCAGTCTATGTCCTGTGAGGCCCGGTGGCAATGCCCCTCCACTTTCCACTGCTGTGAGACCTAAGTTAGAATCAGCTGCCCTAGAGAATGCAGGACCTAGAGAGCAAAAACTTTGGAAAATCCTATTCTGGAATACAGCCAGCCACCAAGGTAGGGAGAAGCAAGAGGGTGCCTGTTCTGTGTTCTTTATAATACCAAGTCACCCCAATAGTACTTCTGTTGCTAATAGTTGACAATGCTGTGGGCATTGTTCATGGCAGCAATTGACATAGCAATAGCCTTCTTCCTGGGCGCCTTCGTTTTACTGTGATGATTGACTTATGATACAGGAATGATATTCTCTGCAGATAAATTACCTTTGGTTGTTAAGAGCTAATAGATCTGCTTCATTAATTGCAAACTATTTTTAGCCTCAGCATTAAATGGAGAGACAGAATGCATCCACGAGACAACAAAGCCTGCCTTAACTCAAGTAACACAAGCTTCATAAAGCAGTACTTTGTGGCTTTCCTTCAGTTCTAAAGGAGCCTGGTCATACCCACACTCATACAGTGTTTGGTCTTTGACTATGAAAATACTCTTCAGAGTAACTTTTTAAAATTATAAGAAATAATATACTAACATTCTGTAACCAAATAAAAGAAAACAAGGGGGAAAAAATCATCCTTCATCCCAGCCACCTTGATATAACAATTGCCTTTTACCCTTGCCTTCAAGTTATTTTTCAAATGAATATTTCCTATATATCCAGTACTAGCGTCATGGCAACTGGGTATACTTTTCATTTAACACTATATCATTATTGTTGCTGCGGAGTGACCCTAGCCTCCCTTTTAAACTAAACTTTCAATTCTGAAATAAATCTAGATTTATTGTTAGTTGTGAAGATAATAGAATTCCTGCCCATCTCTCACCCAGTTTCTCCTCATGCCAACGTGGTCCCTAACCATGGCACGTTGGTCAAGTCTAAAAAATTAAGTAGTGATCGTACTAACTACTAGTAGTACCATATTATCAACTGAACTACGCACTATTTGGATATCACTGGTTTTTTCCACTAATGTCTTTTTCTCTTCCAGATCCAATCCAAGTTACCCAAGGTGTTGAGTCAAATCTCACCATTAATGACTGTATTACAGTCCATCCATATAATATCCCACTATTGACCTAACACCCAGTTTCTAAATATCTAGATTGTTGCTTTTTTTTTTTTTCTTTCCTGTCTCACAAGGGATCACGGGCAAAACCTCTTCCCTTAAGATTCTTTTCCTCACAGCAGACTGTAACCACATTTCCAAGAGCCCGAGGAGAGGGACGTATTGATGGCTCTGGGTACTGTCGCACATTGCCAAATTGCCTTCCAAAATGCCTGTGCTCATTTCCACTGTCACAAGTAATTTTTTGAGAGTAGCACATTCATGTAATCTTATCACATTAGTTACTCTCACTTAAACATTTTGACTAATCTAACAGGTGAAAATGACATCTCAATTTTTAAAAATTGTGCTTATTTGATTAACTACCAATTTGAATATTTTACCACATGTGTTTACCAACTATATTGTCTCTTTTGTGAGTTGTCTCTTCATATTTTATTTATTAGGGTCTGAATGTGTTTTTTATCAATATGTATGAGTTTTATAATAAATATAGCCCTTGGCCTGTCATTTTGCTGCAGTGATTTATCCTTCAATCTGTTGTTTTGATTTTCTTTTGCGATTTTTGAAGAGCATAGCCAAAGTGTTAGGACGCAGAATTCATCACTTTTCTTTTGATTTATTTTCTTTATTTTTTTTAAGGTTAGAAAGGTTTCTCCTCAAGAACAAAAATCTGATTAAAACCCAATTCTCTTCTATAATTTGATTTCCCATCTTTAACCATTTGATTCATCTGGAATATTTTTGGCGTTTGACCCAAATGTCTGACCTGGCCGCCTCTTGCTCAGCAGCTGCAGGTGGCCACGCCTTCTTCACCATCAACCTTAAAGACCACCTTTGTGTTCCCTGAGTCAGTGAAAGGCGTACACCCACCTCCCCTGTGTTGCCCAAGGCCGAATTCTTCGAGTTCTCCTGACTCTCTCCTCTCCTTCACCCTCCACATTCACTCAACTACAACACCCTAGTGGTTCTAGTATGTGGTTCTTCCTCCTGCTTTTTTGGAAAAGAGTATATATTGCTTGGAACACTTTTCCACCCCACTTTCCCTCATCCCTACTCGTCTGGAAGGTGGAGTCAGGGGTGTCCTGGCTTTGTGCCCCCGAAGTACCCCATATTGCTCGTATGTTTTTCCCACCAGTTGCTCTGTCCTGCTAACTTATTTGTGGTCCTCTGTCTCTTACATCATTAATGTAGCCTTACTGACTAACTCTGTGCCTGATGCATTTAGGAGCTCAATACATATTTGTTAGTTATGTGAAAGGCCTAATAGGAGTATATATGTCAGTAAAGTAGAAGTCCTACCCAACTCTGTCCCAGCAAGGCTTGATTAGAATATTTCCCTGCAGAATATGAAAGTAAAGGGGATAGCATATTGGAATTCATGCTTTTTATGGTCTGAAGATGTCAGGATACTGTAGCTTGGCTTGTTCAACGTCCATTTATTCTCCTTCTAGGCATCATAACTGTCATGCAAAGGCTGGAAAAATTAAAACAACATTTTTCAGACTGCCTTGCAGACAGTATTCTGGAGGTAAATTAGGTCTCACCGATGAGATGTATTCTTGGGACAGATGGAAGGCAGGTGTGGGATGAAGGCCATGTCCCGCTGCTCTTTCTCCTGCTAAGCAAGGCTGTCAAAGCATAGAACTCACACTTCCAAGGTTCCCATCACTTTGTGGGTCTAAAGGCAACCCCAGTGTCATGGCAGGATTGAGTATGAAGGCAGAGATTTCTTGGTTTTGAGTCACCACTAAAACTAGTTCCTCTCTCTCTCTTTCTCATCTATTTATTCATCTATCTGTAAAATAGAGTGAATGGTGAGTCATGAATTCCAGTCCATTGGCCTTCTCAGCAATTCCATAACCACATTTCTGCTGAAAATACTTAGAATGTTTTCTGTTTTCTGAACTGAACCTTGGCAGGACAAAAGGACTGGTGTCGCACTTGTTGACTCAAGTAGCCCACCTTGGTCAGTTGTCATTTTTCCCAAAATAAATGGAGAAAGTTCTGTTCCTAGGACTTAGGATGAAGCTGTGCTTACTCATTATTCTATGGTTCTGTGAGGGTCTGATAGATCATTTCCACTCTCTTTCCCCCCACTTCCCAGTCTCCTTTGAGATTTTATTGGCACAAACCTCCTAAATCAGCAAAAAGCTACAAGTAGCGGGTAATTATAAAGCTAGACCTAAAGATAAAAATACACAGAGAAAATGTAAGTGAATGATTAAGATATTTAACTTAGGAAGAGTTCTTTCAAATGTATAAGAAAAAAAAATTAACAACCCAGTTAAAAAATGAACCAAATGCATGAATAGAGGAAGAAAAGTAGCCAAGGAAGATATTAAAATATTCACCTTTTTTCGTATCAGATTACTTGGGTGCCTGGGTGGCTCAGTTTGTTGAGTTGATTTTTGGTTTCAGCTCAGGTCATGAACTTAGGGTCATGAGATGGAGCCCTGTGTCAGACTCGGTGCTCAGTGTGGAGTCTGCTTGAGATTCTCTCCTTCTCCCTTTGTCCCTCCCACTCATGCTCTCTCTCTCTAATAAATAAATAAATCTTTTAAAAAATTAACAAAGACTTTTAAGTAATACTCAGATCTGGTAAAGATATATTACTTCTACTGGACATTCTCATTACCCCTTCATAAGCTGCTAAATTGGTTAATTTTCTAGATATTAGTTTGGTTAGATTTCTGAAAAGTCCTTAAAATATCCATTCTCTAGGATCAATAGTTGTCAACTGGAAGCAGTGTTGTCCCCAGGAGCCATTTAGTAATGTCTGGAGATTATTTTTGGTTTTCATACTATGGCTGGGGGGTGCTATTGGCATCTAGTGCTTTGAGACCAGGGGCGATATTCAACATCCTACAGTGCATAGCAGAGTTCCCACAGAAACCCACATAGCCCAAAAGGTCAACAGTGTTGATATTGAGACATTCTGTCTTAGATACAAGAATTTTGCTTTAAGAATTTTTCCAAATGAGAAAATTAAATGCATCTAAGGATTTATTTATTCAAGCGTTTTTGGAGAACTGTAAGTCAGTAGTTATTGAAACTTTATATGTACATACCTATAATTTTTAAAATTTTAATTCTAGTATAATTAGCATACAGTATATATTAGTTTCAGTTGAACAGTTAAGTAATTAAAAAATTCTATACATTACTCGGTGCTTACCATGGTAATTGTACTCTTAATAACTTTCACCCATCCCCCCCCCCCACCTCTTCTCTGGTAACCACCAGTTTGTTCACTATATATAAGATTCTGCTTTTTTGTTTATCCCTTTTTTCTTTGTTCATTATTTTGTTTCTTAAATTCCACATATGAGTGAAATTATATGGTATTTGTCTTTCTCTGACAGACTTCTCTCACTTAGCATTATATCCTCCTACCCGTGTTGTTGCAATTGGAAAGATTTCGTTGTTTTTATGACTGAGTAATATTTCTGTGTGTGTATGTGTGTGTGTATGTGTATACACTACTGTACTACATCTTCTTATCCATTCACCTGTTGATGGATTCTTGAGTTGCTTCCATAATTTGGCTATTGGAAATAATGCTGCAATAAACATAGGGGTGTATATACCTTTTTGAATTAGTGTCCTCATATTTTTGGGGGTAAATACCCAGCAGTAGAATTACTGGATCATATGATAATTATATTTTTATTATTTTGAGGAATTCCATACTCTTTTCCACAGTGGCTACACTATCAGAATGCATTCCCACCAACAGGGCACAAGAATTTCTTTCTCTCCATATTCTCACCAACACTCTTTGTTTCTTGTGTTTATGATTTTAGCCATTCGGAGTGTGAGATGATATCTCATTGTAGTTTTGATTTGCATTTCCCTGATGATGTGTAATGTTGAGCATCTTTTCATGTGTCTGTTGGCTATCTGGATGTCTTTGGAGAAATGTCTGTTTTGGGCTTCTGCCTGTTTTTAAATTGGATTAGTTGTGTTGTGTAAGTTCTTTATATATTTTGGATACTAACCCTTGATCAGATATGTCATTTGCAATATCTTTTCTCTTTTAGTAGGTTGCCTTTTAGTTTTATTGATTGTTTCCTTTGTTGTGCAGAAGCTTTTTATTCTGATGTAATCCCAATAGTTTATTTTTGCTTTTGTTTCCCTTGCCTCAGGAGACATATCTAGAAAAATGTTGCAATGGCCAATGTCAGAGAAATCACTGACTGTGTTCTTTTCTAGGATTTTTATGGTTTCAGGTTTCAGATTGAAAAAAATATATATGGTTTCAGGTCTTACATTTAGGACCTAAATCCATTTTGAGTTCATTTTTGTATATGATGTAAGAAAGTGGACCAATTTTATTCTTTTGGGTGTAGCTGTCCAGTTTTCCCATCACCTTTTGTTGAAGAGACTGTCTTTTTCCCATTGCCTATTCTTGCCTCCTTTGTTGAAGACTAGTTGACCATATGATTTGTTTGCTTCTGGGCTCTGTATTCTACTCTATTCATCTATGTGTATATAGTATATAGTACCATATCTTGAAATCTGGGATTGTGATACCTCCAGTTTGTTCTTCTTTTTCAAGATTACTTTGCTATTCAGGGTCTTTGTGGTTCCATGCAAATTTTAGGATTATTTGTTCTAGTTCTGTGAAAAATGCTTTGATATTTTGAATTAGATTGCATTAAATCTGTAGATTGAGGGACTCCTGGGTGGCTCAGTCAGTTAAGCATTTGCCTTCAGCTCAGGTCCTGGGATTGAGTCCTTCTTCAGGCTCCTTCCTTGGTGGGGATTCTGCTTCTCCCTCTGTCTGCTGCTCCCCCTGCTTGTGCTCTCTGTAGAGGGATATATGCAGAAAAATAAAATATCTGTAAAAATATTTGTAGATTGCTTTGGGTAGTATGGACATTTTAACAATATTTGTTTTCCCAATCCATGAGCATGGAAGATCTTTCCATTCGTTTGTGTCATCTTCAGTTTTTTTCATCAATGTTTTTTAGTTTTCAGAGTACACTTCTTTTATCCCCTTGGTTAAGTTTATTCCCAGGTATTTCATTATTTCTGGTGTAATCATTAATGGGGTTGTTTTCTTAATCTCTTTCTGCTACTTCATTATTCATGTGGAGAAATGTAATGGATATTTGTATGTTGATTTTGTATCCTGCAACCTTATTGAATTCACTTATCAGTTCTAACAGTTTTTTGGTGGAATCTTTAAGTTTTCCTATATATATAACAGTATCATGTCATCTGTAAACAGTGAAAGTTCTACTTCTTACCAATTTGGATGCCTTTTATTTCTTTTTCTTGTCTGATTGCTGTGGCTAGGACTTCCAGTCCTATGTTGAATAAAAATGGTGACAGTGAACGTTTTTATCATGTTTCTGATCTTAGGAAGAACGCTCTCAGTTTTTCACATTGAATATGATGTTAGCTGTGAGTTTTACATATATGGCCTTTATTATGTTGAGGTGTGTTCCTCTAAACCTAACTTTGTTGAAGGTTTTTATCATTAATGGATGTCATATTGTGTCAGATGCTTTTTCTGCAACTATTGAAATGATCATATGGTTTTAATCCTTTCTCTTGTTGATGTGATATAGTAGGTTGATTGGTTTGTGAAAATCAAACTACCCTTGCATCCCAGGAATAAATCCCTCTTGAGCATGGTGAATGATTTTTTTTTTTTTAATTGTATTATTGGATTTGGTTCACTAATATTTTGTTGAAGGTTTTTTTTTCTATGTTTATCAGAGACATTGGCCTATAGGTTTTTTTTTTTTTTTATAGTGTCTTTATCTGGTTTTGATATCAGGGTAATTCTGGCTTCATAGAATGAATTTGGAAGCTTTCATTCCTCTTTTATTTTTTGGAATAGTTTGAGAAAAACGTGTTATTAACTCTAATTTAACTCTTTGGTAAAATTCCCTTATATTCCCTTATAATCCTTTGTATTTCTGTGTTGTTAGTGGTTATTTCTCTTCTTTCATTTGTGACTTTGTTTATTTGTGTCCTCTCTTTATCTCACTTTCTCACACTCTCTCTTTTTTTCTTTTCTTTTTTTTTCATTCTTTCTTTCTTTCTTTTTTTTTTTTTTTCCTGATGGGTCTGCCTAAAGGTTTATCAGCTTTGTTGATGTTTTCAAAGAACCATCTCCTGGTTTCATTGATCTGTTCTATTGGTTTTGTTTTGTTTTAGTTCTCATTTCATTTATTTCTGTTTTAATCTTTATTATTTCCCTCCTTCTATTGGTTTTGAGTTTTGTTTGTTCTTTTTTAGCGCCTTTGGGTGTGAGGTTAGGTTGTTTATTTGAGATTTTTTCTTGCTTCTTGAGGTAGGCCTGTATTGCTATAAACTTTCCTCTTAGAACAGCTTTTGCTGCAGCTGAAAATTTTTGGACCATTGTATTTTCATTTTCATTTGTCTCCATGTATTTTCTTATTTCCTCTTTGATTTCTTGGCTAACTATTCATTTGTCAGTACCACATTATTTAACCTCCATATATTTGCGGTCTTTCAGATTTTTTTCTTGTGGTTGATTTCTGCTGTCAAACTGTTGTGGTTGGAAAAGATGATGGTATGACTTCAGTCTTTCTGAATTTGTTGAGACTTATTTCATGGCCTAATGTGTAATCCATTCTGGAGATATTCCATGTGCATTGAAAAGAATGTGTACTTCACTGTATTAGTATAGATATATCCATAATTTTTAATTATCCATCATAGAAATACTCAGATATGAACAAAAAGACATATACACAAATATTCTCAGCATTATTTTAACAGTGAAATTTTGGAAACAACCTAAATATCAATCTGTCGTGTAAGTTAATGTACATATGTGCTCTAAGGAGCAGAGTACTTGGCCTTCCCACTGCCCAGTAGTCTTTTCCTAGGATCTGATTCTCCTCTAAGGAGCTTTCAGTACTATGGGTGGGATCAATAGAAGAACTATTCCCAATACTCCCTTCATCCTGTCAGTTCCCAGTTTGGAAACTGGAAAAAAACCTGATATTTCCTCTCTGACCCCTTGGCTGAGTCAAGAGGGAGTCACATTACATAAGTTTGGCCACTCAGATGGGACTTTAGATCTTTTTTGTTTTTTTAAGATTTTATTTATTTATTTGACAGAGAGAGATCACAGTAGACAGAGAGGCAGGCAGAGAGAGAGAGAGAGGGAAGCAGGCTCCCCGCTGAGCAGAGAGCCCGATGCGGGACTCGATCCCAGGACCCTGGGATCACGACCTGAGCCGAAGGCAGGGGCTCAACCCACTGAGCCACCCAGGCACCCGGGACTTTAGATCTTGAACCAAGGTGGAGCCGGAGAATAGTTCAAGACCAAACCCCTGAGTGACACCAGTGACGGCAGTGGTAGGTGTCTGTGGGCGGGGGGGACAGTGGCAGCTGCCTCCTAGACTGGCTGTTCTTACCAAGTGACAGCACTGAGCCTCTACTACTTGGGCCGCCAGAAAGGCCTTGGTTTCTGTTATTAAAAACATGGATGGGAAGCCCCAGCAGCAGTCTAATAAATTGACACCTTAAGATTTTGGTGAATTGCAGACTGTGTAACCTAAGTGATATGCTAGAGCATTCTACACAGTTGTTAAAAAGAAGGATCATTAGCCCATACTGGTAAGTGGGAAATCAAATGGAAGAAATTCATCTACTCAAACTCTTTCATTTACTAGTCTCTGTGTTCTGAACTGGACATACCTATTTCTTGCCCTCATGGAGATTGATTGGTTGATTGATTGATTAATTTAGATTTTACTTATTTATTTGAGAGAGAGAGAGCACATGAGAGAGCACAAGCATGGGGAGGGGCAGAGGGAGAGGGAGAAGCAGACTCTCCACTGAGTAGGGAGCCTGATGCAGGACTGAGGCAGCCAGGTGCCCGTCATGGAACATTATTTAAAATCGCAAAATACTGGAAATAAATTAATTGTCTAACAAGAGTGGAATGAGAAAGAGTGTAAATTGCGGCATATGCAGTACAGTCGTCCCCCACCTGTCTATGGTTTCAACGTCAAGATTTCAATTACCCACCGTCAGCCAGTCTGCACACAGATGATCTGCCTTCTGACACATCATCAGAAGGTCAAGAGCAGTCTAGCACTCCATTACAGTGCCTAAGCCATTTGCCACATTTTACCTCATTGTGTAGGCATTTTGTCACCTCTCATTATCATGAAAGGAGGGGTGAGTATGCTACAGTAAGGTATTTTGAGAGAGACCATAGTCATATAACCTTTACAGCAGTATGTTAGTATAATCGTTCTATTTTATTATTGTAAACTTCTTACACTGCCTAGTTAATAAATTAAAGTATCATAGGTATATATTTATAGGGGAAAAATAGTATATATAGGGTTTGGTACTATCTGTGGTTTCAGGCATCCACTGGGGGTCTTGGAAAGTATCCTGCACAGGTAAGGGGGAATTACTGTATAAAGGAGAACTTACAGCCATTAAAAATAATTAGATTGATAAATATATACTCTCAGTTTGTATATATATATATAGATAGATAGATAGATACACTATATCTGTAAGTATATATCTAACTATATAATATATATAACTATATAAGATTTAAAATTTTGACTATATGTATATATATTTATTCTATATAATGAACACAATAAAGAAAAATAAAAATTTTATATACATAAATATATATGTACATATGTATATGTATATATCTATATCTACATATCTATATTTACATACAGATATCTTACAAAAAGTCACATGTAACCAAAAGGAAGTATTGTATTTAAATGTTGACAGGACTCATTCCTAAATTTTGGCAATCTGCATATGTTATATTTATAAACATAAAATGTATTATTTATAACCATGAAATTATTTACGATAAGGATACAGTAAAAGATTTGAAGTTTGCTACTGTAAAACATTTGAAGTTTTCTAACTCCATTTCACACTTAACCATATTTTTGAGATGTTCTGTAATATGAATAAATGAACTATGTAAAGAGACATAGTTACATAAAATACTTATAAAACATATTTATGTTACAAAGTAAAAAGAAAAAAGAAATTCATCTTCCTTTGATACATTCCATGCCCCTAGAGACAAGTCGGAAGTGCTTGGTTTCCCTTTGTTGGCCTCTGGGTGCTAGAAGTTATAGAAAGAACTGAGGATCATACGATTGCCAGGCTGGGAAGGAACAGCAGAGTTCTGGTGAAGTCAGCTGAATTAGGTGTGGCATGCCAGAGAGGTGTCTGATTTCTGTCCTGCGGTATCATCTTTCCATCAATAGACAGAACCTCTGACAGTCTCTTTTGCTTTGGGGCAGGCAAAGTGGAGCCTCCTCTGGATATCATGCTGTTCGCCTTGAACTGCACAGCTCTCAGCATCCAGTGGAGAATGCCCAGGCATCCCAGGAGCCCCATCACCGGCTATACTGTGAGTACTGGGGCCCAGTGATCTCAGACATGGGTGTCATCCTGGTAACTATACGCCCTTCCCACCCTTGCTCCTCCTATAGAGGGCCTGCTGACACCAACCCTCCCCAATTAATCACTGCCCCGGTTTCCTTACATGAAACCAGAGCAAATGTTTCCCTTTTAAGGGTATTTGTAAGTGCCTGAAAGTCTGTTAGGATCTATGGAGTCCTTACTCTGTTCAGGGAGGGGGAAAATGTAAACTAAGTAGAAGATGTGGTTCCTGCTATCCAAGTGCCCACGGTCAAGTTCGGAGGCTAAAGCAGAAACATGGGAATAAAGTAAAGGCATGGACAGGCAAAGTGGGGGAGGGGACAGAGAGTGCATTCCTACCTATCAGAGGAGAGGTTCACCAATGTGTTTTGTTTGAACAAGTTTTTAAAAATGAGTGAACTCTTAGCAGTTAGGAGATTTCAAATAAGTATTTGAGTTCTGAAAGCTCTGGGAATATCCAGAGAGTGGGCCACACCAGGCCCGCATTCCTAAGGGGGAACCGAGTCCACTGGAGCTGTGTCGCTCTCGGCCCGCAAGAACGACCCGCAGACGAGGTGAGTGGCAAACTTCTTTTATTACTAATGCTAATGTACTAATGCTAATGGCGGCCGCGCCGCACCAAGCATATACAGCAGTATATATTCACGTGCATACGCCCCCCCTTCCTGCCCAATCAGAATGCCGTGCATGCAGTGCCCTCGAGCGCTCTTATGTAACCGAGCAGGATTCTTTTGTTCTCTAGCAGTGATCATGCATATATCTCTTGGCTCCTAGTGCTGTTCACGCGCTGATCACGAGCGCGCCCACATTCTCCTCAACCAATCATCCTCATTTCCTCAATCCACGGGCACATCCATCTACGTGACTCCTTGCATCTGCTGGATGGCTCTCCACAGAGCTGGGCTGCCCACTTTAGATGGGACAGAACCCCCATAACACCCAGATCTGCAACTCCCTACTGCCTCCTTGTCACCAACAATGGGCCCTCCTCCTATTGTCTTCTTAAGGCAGAGAAGTGTGTTTCTGAACTCCTGTTACATAAAAAGTGGGACAATGGAAGATGACCAGAGAAAGTCGAGGTTTGGGGAAGACTAGCAGCTGTTGGGTTCCTCCCACTTGACTGGCACACATCTCTCTCCCAGTGTCTGTGGGCTCATGGGTGTGCCAGTCCGGCCACCGGGGAGCTGGTGTTTGTTGTAGAACCAGGGTCAGCGAGGCGGCGCACCTCAGAGCCCCATCCCCCCACCCCCTGGTGGCTGTGTCCGGAGCTCGAACCCCGGGCCTTTGATCTGCTATAGGAGTGCTGGTCCGGCTCTCACCCCGATGCCTGCCTCTTTTCCAGGTCTTCTACTCTGAGGTGGGCGCGGATAAATCCCTACAGGAGCGGTCGCATCGTGTGCTGCTCCAGGACCCCGTGGCCCCGGTGAGTAAAGACAGCGAGGCCTCCCCCTCCAAGAGCACCTGTGGTTGGCGTTGCAGCGATAGTCAGAAGGATTTCTGATCGTGTGTGTGTCATATGTAATAATCATGTGTACATAGTCCTCTGGAATTTACACACATTTTCACGCACATGCTCTCATCACATGCCTCGGCCTGCGTGTCCAGAAAGGCAGGCGCGTGCAGAAAGGGTTCTGGGGAAGCACATCCATCCTGGACTCAACCCGCCCCCCCCAAACAGCCACCTTACAGCTGTTTTTTCGTTCATGAAGTTCGATGCCGACTTTTTAAAAATCCCCGTAAAGCTTTATAAATAAATATGACCCATCTGTATCCTCCCAAGTGCCTGGAGACACAATGCAGAAGAAAATGATGTAATTTGAAATGTATATTCAAACGGTCCAAGTTGTTTATTTTTCTTGTCAAGCTCCGGTGCCCGGTCCTTCCACTCACCAGCGACTGCCTCTCCATCTATTTCTTTTCCTCTTTCCTGTCAAGGTCTCCGTGGGTGAATTTTCCTGCCTTAGGCATGTTCTGTTTTCTTTCCTCCACTCTCCTCCCCCCGCTGCCCCGTTCTACTACAATTCTCCAAGAGGCTAGAGCCTTTGGAATTGCTCTGCAAGCATCCAGCCCCGGCGGCCAGAGTGCGGCGGCGGTGGGGGTGTTGGCGACTGCGGAGTCCGCGCCCACTGTAGGCGCAGAAGCCCTACGTGGAAGCTGTTGCTCCCTGGACTCCTTCTACCTGCCAGGCGCGATTCCTCCTGCTTTCCATTCGCTTTCGCATTTAATCTTCACAACTATCCTAGGACTTCATTTTACTGACGAGGATGCCGAGACTCACTCTCAGGTGAAATCACTCTCCCCACATCACACGTTAGTGAGGAACAACGTCCACTGGAACCCAGCGCAGGCTGACTTCTGGGCCTTGCTCTGGCTTTTTGTTTTTTTTTTTTTTTTAATTAAATTTTAAGTTTTTACAAAAGCTCTTCAGGAAGAAGAGGTACACATTTGCAGCTTGTGTGTACTTTCTTGCAGGATACACTTTTAGTCTCAGACTTTGGTCCCAGCTGCCCTCATTTGCCCCAGAAGCCCTCAGCCCCAACCTCTATGGTTTACTTTATCCTCAAAGGGGAGACCGGCTTAGCCCACTGAGGAATCCTTGAGTTGAGGTTGTGTCTCATCTCAGCACTTTCAACAAGCACCTGGACCCTGCCAAGGAGCCAACAGTATCTCCAGCTATCAGCCTGCAACATGGTCCAGGCATCGAGGGCACAGTGACGGTGACAGGTGTCTTAGAGTCTGGGCAGTACCTCTGGAATTGAGATCCTGTCTACGGCCATACCACCCTGAACGCGCCCGATCTCGGCTGATCTCGGAAGCTAAGCAGGGTCGGGCCTGGTTAGTACTTGGATGGAATTGAGATCCTGCCCCGAACACTGGCATCTCTGGGGAGGACCCAGCAGTGCAAAGGTGAAGCATGGGGCCAGGGGAGAAATAGGCACCCTGAGCCTCCAGACATCCTTCCTGCACTTACAGATTGGGTAACTTTGGCCAGAGACCCCTCACCTGGCTAAGCCTTACCTTTCTCCCATGGAAGGGGTATAATAATTACACTTGTTGTGAGTTCCAAATAAAATGGTATATTTAAAAGCCTTTGGTTTTAAAATGTAAAGAAGCCAGATAGATGTTAGTGATCATTCCTGAGGATCACTGCCTTTATGTTAAATACATTCTGTCTGTTAATTACATCCAGGCATTAGAGTATGCTAGCAAATTATGCCTTGCCCATTTCAACACACTTTCACGGTTGCTGCTATACGCCCAGTATAGGATAACACAGAGTCCCGATTCTCAGGCAGATTTCAGTCTTATTGGGAAAATCCCATTCTCGTTGATAAGCAGTTGGAAAGCAACGTGAGACCTGATGTCATTATCATGCCGCTTAGTAGACCGAAGTTTCGAAGAGGGAGAGATTAGTATATGAACAAGTGGTCCAACTAGGGGCTGAGCACTGAAGCAGGAGCAGTTTTTAGAAAGGCACAGGAGAGGGAGGAGCACTGAAATCAAAAGGAATGGTGTGAACCAAGAGGACAGCCTGCATGTGTGTGTGTTCATGCCCATGTGCTTGTGCGTTCTGGTGGGGAGTGGGGGGAGGTGCAGAATGCCCAGAATGGAGAGAGGAAATCATGCGAGGACATAAAGACAGTGAGTCAGGAAGAGGGGAAGTGTCTGGTTTAACAGTGAGCTCTGGATTCAGGACTTGCATTCAGTGTGCTGTATTACAACAAGCTAACCCTACCGGACCTCAGTTCTCTCGTAGACAGAACAGGGATCCAAATAGTATCTATATCATGGGAGCATATCTGGGGTTTCCAAACTGTGCCAGCTGCTCCAGGCTGTGCAGCAAACTCACGGGGGTGCTGCGGAATGTTGCAGCTTCTCAAGGGAAAGAGGGACATCTGTGTGAAGGACCACTACCAAGTTGTTTGGGTAAAACTACAGCATAAATGGAACACTTGGGCATTTCTTTGGTATCATAGGTGCTATAAAAATATTCCTGAGACAGCAAAGGTGCGGTCAGCAGAGAAAGTTTGGGAACCCTCTGACCTGTATGATCACTAAACAGGGTCCCGGCCGTGATGCCCTCAGTACTGCAGCTAGCATGGAACAAGCACTGAGCGAGGGGGCAACAGAGCTCAGACGGAAGCTGTGTGTTCGCTGCCTGTGTCTCTCTGTGGAAGGGGGGGCTGCTCTGCTGGTTTATTTGCAACCTGGAAGTTTCCCTTTACCTTTCATGTTGTTCTGTTTTTGTTTCTCCTCTGCAGGGACAGTCTGATCACCGGGTGATTTTTGTAAGTATGCTTCAGAAAAGTTAAATCCTTGTCCCAACCCAGGATTCAGGGGGTTCTCTTTTCATCAAAATGTTGATTTTCCCACATCTCGCTCTTACTGATTGAGGCCTGAGGGAAAGTGCTTAGTTCCAGTGTGAGCAGGGACAGCCGAGCATACCAGGTGAATTTTTAATCATTTAGAAAGAAGGCGCTTTTATTCTCCTCTGTGCTGCTTCATCTCACACAGCAGAGTGAGGTTACGGGGAACATTTTTAAAGGTTGAAGTAATTTAAGCTCCGTTCCATAACTGGGTGAAAAAGACTGAAAAGGAGAGAAGATATTTAAATGACTGAACACCACTGCAGGGTGGTTCCCCTCCCCCCACCCTTCCTTCTCCTTTCCTCACTTTCCCTAAGGATTCCAGACCTTCCCAAGAAGCCAGGTCACCTCAAATCACTTGACTTGCTGGATTGACTGCCAAACAGGTCGGCTTATATCCTTCAATGATTTGCCAAATGGAGGCCTTTGACTGGGTTAGCGTTTGACACTTTTTTCTTAGAACAACCTGCAGGTTTCAACCTGGAAAAAATAAGTAGTAAAACAAAGCAGGGCGATTTGGTCATTTTTTAGAGTTGGAAATAGAAGCAAGTGTTGAGACTGGTAGGCTCCACACTTTCTAATCATTCATATCATTGTTAAAAATTATTTGAACACTCACGTGTATTTATAAATTATACATATGCTACTTTACTAGTATACTATGTACATTAGAATGTTCCACAGAACCTTAAAGGAGGAGATAAGACAGAAATAGAAAGTTCTTTTCTTCTAGCATCTCAGAATATTGTCTTGCTCACCCACAGGGAAGCACCATCATCCTGCTTTGGAGTCCACTGGTCTGGTGATCCAGAATCATGATTGCACTTGGGTCTTATCCAAGGTTAGAGAGAGAAAACAGAGGCAGGAATCATGAGACTAGTTATGGTGTCCCAGCTCTGTCATCACAGCAGAGGTCATCTTGGACAAAGTTACTGAACCCCTTTGAATCTCTCTTTGACTGTAAAATGACCTAGTAATGGTTCCCAGCTGGGGGTTCCTTTGTTCCCTCTGGGGCATGTGGACATAAGCATGGACATTTTCATGGACAAGCCTCAGGGAGGCTGTTTTCCCTGCAGTACACAGGACAGACCCATACAAGGAAGATTTGTATAGCCCCAAAGTCAGTACTGCCCTTCCTGTGAAACTCTGGAAGATACTTTCTAGCTTCCTGGGACCACTCAGGCAACAGAATCCCCCCAACTCCTACCACCACTCTGGCCCACATAGCCTTCCTCAGGGCCACTGAAAGAAAGATGTTTAGAAGATAGCACTTTTCTCTTTCTTTGGTGCCTTCCATGTAATGATGCTAGATATTCACAACCAAGGCCCAGTCTCAACTTGTAGAGTCAACTGTGAAGTTGAATCCAAGGTTATTAGCTACCAACAAGGTCATTTTAGAGCAATCGTAGAATTTTGGTGTTGAAACTTTGGTCCAGAGGAGCAGAGTGGCATCTCTAAGATCACAAAGCTATTGGGCAGCAGAATCTGGGTCTTCTGGCTCCTGGTCCAGTGCTCTCCCACTTTGTGCTTTCTCTCAGCTCTGTTCTCTAGATGCCCTTACAGTATAGTAGCTCCCTGGCTGGGCTAGCAAACAGGATGACCTCTAGCTTCATTTCTGGAAACAAATAACCTGGGTTTTCAGCAGTAGGAGAAAAATATAGCGTGAAAGTGAATAAAGGTGGAATCTGAAATCGGGGTCAGAGATTTAAATCCAGAGTCCTTCAGCATGGTTTTATCATTGCAAAGAGATATTCAGTTAAGAGTAGTCCCATCTTTAGGGGCTCCGTGTACATAGCTCTCCAGATTGTTTTTGTACATTGGGTCACATAATGATTAGGATAAAAGTCAAAAAGTCCAAAATGCCAAGATAATAGTGATTCTAACAAAATGTGCATTCATGTTTCCTTCAGGATATATCCTGTTTGGTTATAACCAATTTTGGTGGCTTCTGTCTGTCAGAGACCTCGAATCTTATTGCTCTGCCATCTTGTTGCTCTGCCAACCCTTCTAGCCCTCCTTCCCATGGCCCACATTGGCTCACTGGCACATCCACATTCTAGCCAATAGATGAGGAAAAGAGGAAAGGGAATGCAGTCCTTCCTATGAAGGGATAACTCAGAAATTGCCCTCAGCATTTTAACTCAAATTCTGTTAGACAGACTTTAGCCACATGGCCACAGCTGGATGCAAGGGATGCTGGGAAATGTAGTCTTTGAGTGGCGACGGCCCAACAAATATACAGGGGTTCTATGATAAGAAAGGAGAGAATAGATATGAGAAGACAATCAGTCATCCCTGTCACAGACTTTGAATGGGGGGAATGAGACTGGTACAGTAGATGTGGAGAAGTTAGTTGGACCTCTGAAAAACAAGGTGCTAGCCTGAAAATTTGATATGCTGTGTGTGAGAGTTGGGCAGTTGGAAGCATATTAGGTTATGATGTGTCTTATGAGGGAAACCAGACCCATTATTGTCATTACTTCTGTTGTTGAGCTTTCATCTTGGATTCAGTGAACTAACTAGCCTTGCTTTTCTCTTCTTTAGATATAAATTCTCTGATCCCATGACAACCACTGGGGGTATTGGGAAGACAGATGGGGCAGGTTTTGACGTTTTGCATTTTAAGAGGGAGTAGACAAACACAAAGTAACGTTATTTTGTAGCGAAGTATCCAGCTTTGCCTCCTCATTCCCCCCAAAAAGGTGTAGGAAGGGGTCCATGGAGACTGCTGAATTCACTCTGGACTCTACTCCAAGAAAGCGGTTTCTCTCACTGCTTCTCACTACATTGCATAAAATAAAATCCAAGAGAGATAAACATTTTGATTTGTTCTCAAACTTCCACCAGGCAACAAAACACTTAGTTTTTTAATGTTTTAATGTTTTTTTAAAGCATATACAGTATCTTATGTAGTTTGATGCAAGTAATTATAAAACACTTAAAGATGGAAATAGAAAGATTTGTGGAATTGTATGGTATTTTAATAAAGAACCCAATGGTTATCCCTAGTCACAATACAGTGAGAGATTCCATTTGGGAGGATTGATGTCAGAGGAAGAAATGATGGTTAAGTCATTGAGTCCAGCTCCTCTTTCCATGACCCCAGCTCCCCAGTGCCCTTGTTCCATACTCCCTTATGCCACCTACGTAGCTGGTCAAAACAGGAAAAGGCTGGGAATAGTTGGCTCTGGGAGGGTCACTTTCTAGCTGTCTACCTATTAGAATATACCTGGGCTATAGGTAGAGCTAATCTTTCATATCTAATAAAGGGTTTGCTTTTTGACCTACATAAGCAACATCAACATGTATGTTGATATGTAAGTTTATGTATTACATAAACTTATGGAAGTTTATAAACTTACATAAATAAAATTCTTAATAAATACATAAACTTATATAAATAAAATAATTTATTTTAATTAACAAATTAATAAATTCATAAACTTACATAATAAAATAAAATTCTTAAAATAATAATCTGATCTTCAGTGTTTATGATAAGTATTTATTATTGATTTAAATTTTAATTTTTTTGTACATGTATTTTTGAGTTAGAATTTGGGCCTTGGAGTTAAGCAAAGCAGGGTTCAAATCTCCATTTTGCCACTTAATAAATTTATGTTCTTGAGCAAATCATTAACTTTTCAGGGATTCTCTTTTCTCCTCTGTAAATGAAAGAAAGAGTGTATCTACTTCACTGAACTAAAGAAAGAATTAAATCAGGCTACATGTTCCTGGAACAGAGAAAACACACAATGCATGGTAATAATAGCCATATTTGCTATTGGCTCAGAGCTAATATCTATAACAATCTATAACCATGCTGCTCCTCCCATATGTCATTCTAGTATAAGGACTTCCAGGGGGAAAAGATCCTAAAGCAAAAGTCTGCGAGGACATTGGTTTGAAAGTGTATCTTTGCTCTCATGGAAGAGCCTGGGCATGGCTGGCTGACGAGAGAGAAGTGAGAGGCTTTTTATCCACCTGCTACCTCTAGTCTCTTAATATCTCACTTGACATGGAACCGGGGGACAGATAGGGGAACTGAGATGCACAGATGCAAGGAGTTAGGACCGGAAGGGGGCTTGGGGTGAGGTCCATATGTTCAGCCACGCCCCCTTGTGCAGCTGCACAGAAGATGGAGCAGAGCAGAAAGGAGAGGCGGAGGGACTGGGGGCAGACAGCCTCAGGGAGCCTGTAGAAATGGCCGAGATCCAGAGGAAGTGGAGGAAGGGAGCAGGTCTGAGAGGCATGTGGAGGTGGTTGGAGAGAGGTGGGTAAGAGAAAGTCAGCCTGTCTCTGGATTTGCCAACCCCAGGGCCTGGGACAGTGGTACAATGCTGTTAATCAAGATGGAGGGGTCAGTCATAGAAGCTGGTTCTCGATGAGGTAATCTGCTTATATTGGGCACCTTGATTGGATTTCTTTCTTTCACTCATTCACTTTCTTGCCTCCATTTATTCATTCGTTCATCAAAAAAGCATTGCTTAAGCATTCGCTACCCGTCTCTACTAAGCTTTAGGTTGCCAGAGGAATAAGAACTTCCTCCAGCCCTCAAGTGGGTGGGGAGAAGGTGACAAATAAACAGACACTTACAACCTAAGGTGAGTGGTGCTAAGATGGAGATATACCAAGGATACCAGGGAAGCGTAGAGGAGGGACACCTAACCAGACTGGAGGCTGGGGGTCAGAGAAATGAGGTAATGTCTCAGCTGAACTGAGTCATGAAGGATGAGCAGGGGTGAGCCAGGCAAGAGTGGGGAGAAGGGCATTTCATGTAGAATGAGCAGCAGGTTCAAAGGCCCAGAGGCAAGGAATTGAATGGCATAAATTTGAGCCCTGCCAAGTCCTTATGTATGACTGGAATGTAGAATGCAAGGAAAGGAGGTGACATGAGATGGTGCTGGAAGGATAAACAGGGGGACACAACTATGCCATTCTAAGGGGATTATAAAATGGGAAGTGACATGCTCAGATTTGAGGTGTGGGAAGATAACTCTAGCAGGTAAGGTCTACACTGGTGGTGTAGGCAGTGTAAATGAACCGAGAATCGGAACCCACTGTCATAATTTGGGGACTTGGACTTAAGTGTCTATGAAGAGGAGATGACCTAAACAGACTCAAGTGACGTGAGCAAGTCTCAGTGACAGTATTGGTAACTGGCTGAATGGTGGTTAGAGAAGAGGTGAACACAGAGAGGAGAGTGTCAAGAATTTTTTTTTTTGGGTTATGAGAGAGTGAAGGCAACATGGGAAGCAATTCCTTGCTCTGTTTTCAGTAGTGGGAGGAGAAAAGATGAGGTGAAATTTGGCTATGTTGAACCTTAGCGGCTTGGTAGCTGTTGGGTAGAGATAGTCTAGAGGCGGTTGCAAACCCATGTCTGGACAGCAAGAGGGCGGCCAGAGCTGAGAGGCAGATTTGGGAGGTGTCAAGTGAAAGTAGTCTGGAAGCTGCGGAAGTAGTAGATGAGCTTACCCAGGCAAGATGCCAGAGTGAGAGGGTGAGATGGCAAGGGATGACTCCCTGGGAAAAACCAGTACCTGTGGGGCAAGCAGAGAAAGGGGAGTGGGTGGAGGATATTGAGAAGGAGCAATGAGACAAGTAGAAGGAGACCAAGGAGGTGCATCGTCATGGCTTCCAAGGGAACCAAGAAATTTAAGAAGCAAGGCTAGGCAACAGTACTGAAAGGTACAAAAAGTCAAGTACAGAGAATCATCCCCATTGGATTTACTACAAAGTTGTGTGGTGACCTTGTGGGACAAGAATATCTCAGTAGTTTCCTAGTGCAGAGAGGCCGGGGAGGGGTGAATCAGAAGTGGAGGCCGCTCCTTTAAGAAAGTTGCTCCTGTGGAGAGGAGGTGGGCGCAGGTGTGCTGGAGAATACTTGACTCTTCTTGAGGTGGGAGAGACTTGAGCACAGTGAGTAATCCCAGAAGGACCCGGTAGGGAAGGGAGGGGATGGAGTCACAGGAGAAGGCAGGCAACAGATGGAATGCAGAGCGCAGGAGGCGAGCCGAGCCCCGCATCCGGGGCTCATGTACCTGGCTGCCCATTTGTCTCAGCTGAGAGCTTTACACTGATCCCCAGGGGCCCTGCCTTCCACGGATTCTGATTTAAGTGGTCTGGAGTGGAGTCCAGGCATTGGTGTTTTTTTTTTTTTAGTGATTCTTATGTGCACTCAGGGTTAAGGACTCCCATAGTAAGTATTCGATAAGTCTTTGTTGAATCCTTCTAAAAAGTTTCGTTGATCAGCAGGCACATTCTCCTTAGCAGCAATGACTGATCATCTCCAGAGGTGGCTCTGAAGAAGTCCAAGGCAGGGTCCTTGCTCTCAAGGAGCTAACAGCCCCAGAGGAAAAATAGGAGTACATGATTTGTAATATTTAAAAGTACTGATCAGTGATACAGCCTTTGGTAGGGTAAGCTCAGGCCTGGGTGATCAGATGTCATGGGGAAGGTTGAGGCCTCAGAGGAGTGGTGGAAGGTAAGTTAGCAGGGAAGAGGAGGGGCCTCACACGGGACAGTAGTCATGACAACCCATTTCTTGAGGACATTCCTCATCCCAGCTGCTTTACACACATTATCCCAAATATGACAGCTATGCAAGACAGTTCTATATCATCTCCATTTTACAGAGGAAGAAACTGAGGCTCAGGGGATTTAATTTCAAGGCCACAGCTAGCAATAAGTGGCAGAATCAGGATTCAAGCTAAAGACTCATTGATTCCAAAGCCCGTGTCCTTTCCACTGTAGTGTGCTGGGACCAGTGGGGCCCAGACTCCCACTTCCTAGTTAGCACTGTAGCCCCTGGGACATGTTGCTTTCACCAAAGCCTGAAGTGGAGCATGCTTTCAGAAAGCCTCCAGCTGGGGCCTTCTGGTCAGGGACATGGTACAGGTGAAGTTCATATACATCCTTCATCAATGTGGGGTTCCTGGACCTGCAGCAGCACTTGGAAACTTCTTAGAAATGCAGATTCTCGGGTCCCTTCCCAGATGTACTGAATCAGCAACCCTGGAGTAGGAGGAGGGTAGGCCCAGCAATTTAAGAAGCCCTCCTGGTGATTGTGATGCATGCAGCTAAAAATTTGAGAACCGAAGTTTGAGACCCTTCTTTACTGGTACAAATCAAGACCTCAGTTTGCTGTTGTGGTTAGTCTCTGAACATCTGTAATGTGCAAATGGAGAGAAAAAACTGGTGGAATCCAACCCTGGAAAGGATGATTCCCTGAATTGTAGCAGCTCAGTACTCTGATCAAGGAACTCAAATGTTAAAAGCAAGATCTGATAAGACGACTGAGTCTCTCTGTTCTAGAACCATGTGTAGATGCCAGTAAAGGGTAACTCTCTGGAAATATGTGATGGTGTTTTCCTCTTTGCAACTTGGCCAGTCCTAGAGAAAGCAAAGAAATCTGTGGTATGCAGTTTCAGAGGGGCCTTGAGGTACAATCCTTCTGGAAATTGTCTGGTTCACTTGAAAAGAACTTCTGGTCATTGATGCATTTCCTGTTTGGTTGTTGACAGGAGGAAGTGATCGGAGATTTGAAACCAGGCACTGAATATCGAGTGAGCATAGCAGCTTATAGCCAGACTGGCAAAGGGCGGCTTAGCTCTCCTCAGCATGTTACCACTTTGCCCCAAGGTAAAATGGGTTCAATTCATTAAGTGTAGAAAAGCAATGGATGCCATTCACTCATCCCTTCATTCAGTGTATACCAATGATGACCTTCTGTGTGCCAGGCACTGTGCGAGGCTCTGGTGATGAACCAAAACAGGCACAGCCTTTGTCCTCTCAAAACTTAGTGGGGTGGGTCAAGACATTACCTAGTTAAGGTGTAGTCATGGATGGTGGCAAATGCTATTTAGTGCTGTAAGAACATGTAAAGGGAGATCCCATGCAGGAGTGAGGTGAGAATTCCCTGGGAAAATGACTGACCAGTAAGGGGGAATCAGGAAGGGGAGGAAGGAGAGTGGGAGAGGAGATTTTATAGGCAAAGGGAACCCAACAATGGTGCATTAAAGTGGCACTTTGCTGGGCACCGGGGGACAAAGGTGGCTCCATCATCACAGTTCACAAGCTCATTGTGGAGGGAGAAGCAGATGGTAGGTGAGCAACTCCAGGCCATCTGAGCGGGCTCTGGAGCACTCAGGAGGGAGCCCTCCTCCTGACCTCAATACATAGGCTGAGGGAAGATTTTAGAAAGATCCATATTTTTGGCCCAAAGTTTGAAAACTACATAGGATTCCTCTAGGAGAGACAGTAAGAAAAAATGTTTCCGGCATAAGCAATAGTGTGAGTAAAGGCTAGGAGATGTGAAACTCTGGATATGAAAATAGTAATAGCAGTTTCCTTGGGGCAATAAGATTGTGGGTGACTCTTACATCTTTACACATGATGGTGGGAGGGCATGTCCCAAACATCCTACCACTGGTATGCGTTCTGATGGCTGGGGCAACATACGCACACACACATGCGTGTGCACTCACATATGCACACACACACACACACACACACACACACACACACACTCACACACGCACAAAATTGAACTTGAGTGACAGTAATGTTATGCATTTCATTTTCCTTGCAAGTGTCCATTCCAACATGCAAACAGAGATGGAAGGTTACTAGGAGGTGGAAGTTTAGTTGAGGATTTTAAAGGGTATGCACTATTGTGTGTCCCAGAGCTGATGGCGTGGTCTTAATTTAGTTAGATTTCAGCCAGGGCATTGAGGGAAGGAGGGAAGCCCTGTTTCATTTCAAATGTTACATGGTATATTTTTCTGTGTTTGTTTGGCTTGGATTTGGAGGTTGTTTTGAATAGAGATGTTTCTGTTTTTGTTTTTTTAATTTTTAATTTTTTTATTAACATATAATGTATTATTAGCCCTAGGGGTACAGGTCTGTGTGAATTGCCAGGTTTACACACTTCACAGCATTCACCATAACATATACTTTCCCCAATGACCATACTGAATAGAGATGTTTAAACTGTAGGAAGCACATGTGCTTTTTATATATTAAACATCTTCAGCAGTAAGACCACCACAAAGTCAACTCTTAAGTGTTTGCTGTCCCACCTAGATTCCTGCCTGCCTCCGACAGCACCCCAGCAGCCACACGTCATTGTGGTCTCAGATTCTGAGGTGGCCCTGTCTTGGAAACCTGGAAAGAGTGAAGGAAGCTCCCCTATTCAGTACTATTCTGTGGAATTCATCAGGTAAGTTTGTGTGTCACACTCAAAAACAGTATGTATTGACCTCAAGTGTTCCAAACATGACAGAATACTATGTGGAGAGTTGTCTCCACTGCATGTGTATTTAAGAGAAGCCAAAGGCTTAAAGACCTATATTTATACTCTCTTCCCAGGCCAGCGCCTATCCCCACACCTCTTCAGACCCAGGTCATCTGGTAAACCCAGTGCTCACCCTACGTCTTCCTCTTCTCCCCTCTACCATCAGGACTATTCTAGGCTCTGAAAACTCCCTAGGCATCATTGCCAACACACCTGCCCACATTTCAAGCTTGAAACTTGCCTCCCTGGCTTTGGAACGTTATACCTGAAGTTTAAATATTTGGTGGTGATTTTTCTTGAGGAAGGGGAAAAACAAACAAATAGAAGTCATTGTTTCCTCCACATCCTTAATGCCATGAGGCAGGTGTCTTGGTTTGGTTTCCGCTTTTTTCTTTTATCTACCTCTCAAGTTCTTGTTACTTAGCTTATCAGAAGGTAGAAGAATAATGAGGAATTCTTCCAAAATCTTACAGATAGAAAAATATGGATTCTCAATGCTGCTATGTAATTGTAAACAAAAATAAACAAACAAAAAGAAGGCACACATGTGCCTTCCCCTCCCCACCCCCCCCCCCCCATTCACACACATACATGCACACACCAAACAAAAGGAGTTCCTAATCTAAGGCCCTTCCTCTGAGCTCTAGCTGAGTTAGAGAGTGAACCGAAGCAGCTGGCGGATGCACACGGGTCTGGGGAATTAGTGTTCCCTCCAGTAAAGGTGGTGGTGTTTGTCGAAGGCCTGCTGCTTCGTGGATCCATAAAGAGACTAGTTCAGCACCTCATTCCCGAAGCTATCTGAAGCTGGGACAAAATGATTCTGCCAAGATTTTGATTAGCCCTGCTTTGTGTCTTGACTTCCTAGCCTTCTCATCTGTAGTGGAAAACAGATCCTTGTTTCTTCAGAGAAGTGCTGCTCTGAGTCCCTTTAATGCCTGAGGACAGAGCTCATTTCAGGCAGGACTTGTTGACTAACAGGTGGCAGAAGCCTAGAAGATGAGGCAGGAATGTGGTGACTGCTGGGACTCTCAAGTCCAGTGGAAAACCTAGGTTCAGGGAGGATCTGATATGTGCCAAAGCAGCCGTTTGTCTCCATCCATCTCTGTGCTATGCTTTCTCCTTTATTGGCTGCCTTTTCAAGTAGGCTTTTCTGGTGTGGTGGCAAGATGGCTGCCAGACACCAAAGACTTGCCATCCTCTAGCGTAACTCCCCCCTGGAAAAGAGTGGCCATTTCTCAGTGGGCCCATTGGAGTCTCAGTGTCCACTCTAACTGGCCAGTCTTGGGTTCCTTCTCTCTGAGCCAACCACTGTGGCTAGGGAAGAGGCTACACTAATTGATCAGACATTTGCTCATATTCTGAGCTCTGGAACTAGGGCCTGGTGGGTTATTTACACCAAAGTACATGGATTGAGAGAGTTCAGAAGGGTTGTTTCCTCCAAGGAAAATTGTGGTGCTCTTAATGTAAAAGGGGCAAAGCAGATGCTGGGAAAATGAGATGGGGAAAAGGACGCCCACTGGAGAGCTCCAGACCAATGCTCATTATCGAGGATTATCTACTAGCCCTCCACTGAACAAATTTGGTAAGCAAAGCCTGAGTGTGCCTGGGGTAGAAAAGATTCTAATCCTGTTTCTGGTAGTAGTTAAACATGAAGCACTGAGAGTCCTAAAACTTCAGCTTGCTCATTCTTAAAACTCTAAGGGGAACTTAACATTTCTTTCTTTCTTTTTTTTTTTTTTTTTAAAGATTTTATTTATTTATTTGACAGACAGAGATCACAAGTAGGCAGAGAGGCAGGCAGAGAGAGAGAGAGAGAGGAGGAAGCAGGCTCCCCGCAGAGCAGAGAGCTCGATGCGGGGCTCAATCCCAGGACCCTGGAACCATGATCTGAGCCAAAGGCAGAGGCTTTAACCCACTGTACCACCCAGGCGCCCCAGAACTTAACATTTCTAATGCAGTTGTCTAGCACCAGAAAAGCAAAATGTAATACTTTGAAATTTGGGGAAATGCAAAATTTTTCATGGTAGCCCAGCAGGGCATCTATGTAGCCCCCAGAAAATATGATGGTTATCATTTATTTTTAATGTTGTGCTAAAGCATGTATTTTGAAAACTGGTTTTAAGTCTGACATACTGGCAAAAGGTAGAAATTGCAGTTTCTTAACCCGTGTACCCTACTGAATGTGGACAATGAAAGGGATTCATTGAATTTAGAACCAGAAGAACTGGAAGAAAGCTCTTTCATCATCACTTGCCAGCCCGGAAGCCAGGTGTGAGTCACATCCTGTCCTGAAATCTCAGCGCCTCTCAGAGTTTGGGGTCCTCCCACAGGCTGGCCAGATACAGGGGTTTGAGAGCACATTGGTTATTTTATTTGGAAGCAAGAATGAGAAGGTGGGGAGAGGGAGACAGGGAAGGAGGATGTATAACTGTGTCCCTGAAGTCACTTCTGCAGGCAACAGGGTCTTCCATGGGGGTTGATTTCACTGAACTCTTCCTGAAGTATGCAGAATTGCTCTCAGACTTGCCTGTCCAAGGGAGAGGTCCACACTGCAGCTGCTGCTGAAACCAGAAGTGGGACAAAGGGAGGTGATGTGGGCCCCCCAAACATTGACCTCCAGTCCTTATCTGCAGTATACGGGTCATAATTTTCCAGCCTTACAGTGTGTGGTCAGGAGGATTGGCTGCAATCCCATAGGAGAAAGAGCTTTGTAGATGTTAACACCTATGAGAGTGTACAGTATATAGGGGTGTTATGTAACTACGTTTAATAATTCTCCTTCTTTACCAAGAAAAATGCACTTTAGCATTCAGAGCAGAATTTTTGACTCTGGTCAAATGATTTTACCTCAGAACCTCCATGTCCTCCTCTGTAATAGCAAGCTGCTGTAACCCTCATTGCAGTATTGTTGGCTACAGTCTTTACAAAGTGTTTCTACATCATAGACATTTAATGGCTATTCATTTTCTTCCCTCCACACCATGATTTCCCTTTTACAAAGAAAGAAATTGAGGCTCAAGTGCTTAAATTGCTTTGCCAAGGTAAAAATGACGGGTTGGGGACAGAAACACAATCAGAAATATCCTGACTTCTAGTGAAGTGCTCTTTTTGTGAAACCCTACATGTCCCTTTCATGTCTGTGATTCGCCTTCTGAGACAGTGGGCGCATAGGCCCAGCCCTCCGAGATCCCTGCTGGGAAGGAACCGTGAGGCCTCATCTTGGGCTGCTGTTTGCTGTTGTTCCAGAATGAAAGCTTTCACAGCTTGTTGTGGTATTTAATGTTTGGCCACAGAATAAATCCCCATATTCATTTGTAACATCTCAGAGCCTATCCCATTCCAGTGAGTGCTCACAGATATCTTTAGAGAGAGCTTTGTGAGCTCTAAATCAGACACTACAATTAGTATGAAAAGCTTTTGGGGGTCTTTAGTCATTATTCTATTTTCCCCAGAAAGGTTTGCTTCATGTTAACATTCAGTTCCTTTTGCCCAGATAACTCCCATATGCACAAACATCTGGGACCAGCTTTTGTGTGAGCTGAAAGTTTCTTATTGTAGCCAAGAGGCAGGCCTTTGGGAACCGAGACTCAGAAACTGTTGAAATCAGGCTCCTGAGTTATCTTCAGATTTCAGTTCCCCTGTAAGTCCTGTCTCTGGAAGATGTGCTTCTCCTGCCTCTCTCTGCCTTGGTAGGCACTTATACATCGGTTGTTCTTCTTATTCAGTGAGGATGACAGTTTCAAAGGCATTGTTAAGAAATTGTCAAAAAACTTTTAAAGAGGCATTTAACTGGCTGGTAAAAGATTAACCACAGCAATTATACTGGGCCAGAGTATGGGGGTTCTGACTGCATGTTTGCTGGTTTTGGTGATATTTCAAGTGGGCATTATGTATTTATGGTGCTCTCTTGAGTCATAGGCTTAAGACCAAGCAAATTTCTTATTTCTCATCCAACTTCTGCCTCCTTAAAATGGAGGACATTTGTAGGGTGACTCCCTGAAGCAGTGCTCTCAGTGACTTGGTCTCTGGCTCAGGGAGGATGAAGCTTTAGATGAACGTAATCTTCTGATCTCCCCCCGAAGTTGGCCCGAGGGTTATTTTTTCACTTTCTTGCTAAGAGTAGATTTTTAAAATATTTAATCAGTGTAGAAAAGATTTGAAGAGGCAGATCCTAGTAAGCCTATATGCTGTAAGATATTTTGCAGTGTTTTTAAAACTTTTATCTGCTTTTTTAAAACAAAAAAGTCTTGTATTTGAGGTGGTGGAGAATTTTCTTTTTCTAAAGTGATACTGAAAATTTCTTTGGGGGCAGCAATACTTACTGTTTATAAGAACTAAGCATAAATATAGCTACCTATGATTTGAAATATTTTGGCTATAAATATCTGAGAAACTTTTCTCCTTCTGCCTAAGAATTTCCCCAGGGTAAGTGCCTTTCTCATAAGCAAAAAATATATATTATGGTGGCAATGAAAAGGAAAGGCCTGGAAAAATATTCTTTATCTCTGATGTTCCAGTTGGGGTGCCACGCCCCACGTATGCTATGTCAGGTGGGTTAAAGTTTTCATTTAACTTAAGTATAGTTTTTCCCATATGTGTGACATGATGGGTTAAAATTATTCGAGCTTTGCATTGACAGTTGCTGGAAAGGGTAGATAAAGCTTTCAGTGGCTGTTATGTTTTCTTAAGTTTTTATTCAAATTCCAACACTAACATGAGTGTACTGTTCATTTCAGGTGTATAATATAGTGATGCGGCACTTCCATACATCACTCCATGCCCATCACAAGTGCCCTCCTTTATTCCTGTCACCCTCTTGACTCAGCCCCCCACCAACCTCCCCTTTGGCAGCTATCAGTTTTCTACAGTTAAGAATCTGTTTCTTGGTCTGCCCCCCTCCTTTCTCCCCCTTCCCTCATTTGTTTTGTTTCTTAAATTCCACATATGAGTGATAGTGGCTCTTTTTAATAAAAAAGTCATCACTGGCTTATTTGGAGTCCATGTGAAAGTTCAAAATATTCTATGTATGTGTTAAGGACATTGGTCAAGAAGTGTTGATCTCAATCTCAGCCCAAGATAGTTATACTAATAAAGGAGAAAAAGCAGTGTGTTTCCTCTTTTCTCTTTCACACCTTTCTACTTAAGTAATTCCCTGGTCTGTTGCAGATGCCTTCCATAATAAGACTTGCAAAATTCATCTTCACACAGGGCTGCTTCTAAGCTGATCACAGTGCCTACAGATTGGTTTTCCTTGAGAATCTTAAGGTCATACACACTTGGATGGATTTTAAAAATTATTTCACAAATTGATATTTTTGTCAAAGTCATCTGTCTTTCCATCCCATCAAAAACTCTTCCTTAATCTGCAAGTAACAAATGAATTTAATTAGTTTGCTCACAGGAAGTTACCTTGTAAAGGCTGTTTCTAAAATGAAGATGAAATCTGGGATTCAGAATAGAAGCTGAATGGATTATGGATTTTCCTTGAGTAGTTTTAAGGAATGATGTGATTTGACTCATGGTCAAGGTCACAGATTCTGAAGGTTAAAGTTTCTCATTTAGAATTGAGACTTTAGAGAACAAACTCATAGTTACCAGAGGGGAGGTGGGTGGGTTGGGGGATGGGTGAAACAGGTGATGGGGATTAAGGCATGCACCTGTTGTGATGAGCACTGGTTCTTGTATGGACATGTTGAATCACTATATTGTACACCTGAAACTAATATAACACGGTATGGTAACTATATTGGAATTAAAAACTTAATAAAGAAAGAATTGAGACTTAGTATCCAATTCTTGGTTTCCTCTTTCAAGTTAGAATTTGTTCAGATTTGGGATTAGAAGACACAGCTTGGAGCTGGCCTCTAAACTTGGGCACAAATTGCTCAATTCCATTTCTTAGCTTCCTTACGTATAAAATCAGTCTGGACCATCTGCCCTCTAAACCCCAGTGACTCTGGCTGCTGTTCTCATGACAAAGGTGAGTACTGCATCAGCTCTAGAGCGAGATCCCTGGTCCAAACCCCCCACCCCTCCGACCACTTTCAAGCTGTGTCAGCTTAAGTGGATTATTTAACTTCTCTTTGCCTCTGACATAAGAATAGGGGTAATAGTTCATTTGCCTCATGGAGTTGTGAGATGAAATGCATTGATGCTCACGAAATGTATAAAACAGTTCCAGGCACACAAAAGTGCTCTGTCAGTGTGAACCATTGTTATTATGGCTTTGGAGATATGTATCTTCTGCTTTTGTATAGAGCCCTGTTCTTTCCTGGTTAGAAGTCTTTATGTTTGCCATTCTCTGCCAGGATAGTTCTTCTGCCCCTTTACCTGACTAACTCTTCTTCATTCTTCAGGAACCCTGCTGAAGTACTACCTCCTCCAGGAAGCCTTCCTTGAAACCCTGCCCCCTCCCTAGACAAGATTAGGTACACCCGTAACATTTCCATGCGACACTCAGCACACGTGTAGTTAATTACTTGCCCAAGGTTGTCCTCCTCAGCAGGACGTGAGGACAACATCTTGACTTGCTCTCCTTTGTAGAACCTAGCACCTAGGCTGGGGTGAACACACCACACATCGCATAGGTGCTGGTGAACATTTGGACACAGCAGCATCATGGGATTGCATTTAGAGAATACCCAAACTAGCTGGAATGTTGCACAAGTTCCTCAAGCTCTCTGAGCCCTACTTTCGGCCACTGTAAAGCATGGATAATGACAGTGGCTACCGGGGGTGGCTTGGGAGGATGAAAAGCTTTCTGTGCAGCACTTAGAGAGGTAGCTTATGGAAGATTTTTTTTTTAATGTTGGTTCTTTTCTTTGCCCTAGGCCACATGGAAATGGAAATGTATTGACACAAAAACTGGAGGCAGGGGGATCATTGAATCCTTTACCACTAATCTCAGAGGCCGCAACACACCTTACTAACTACAGTAGTGTAAGTCAGGCAAAACTCAACATGGATCTGACCGTACATCTCTCTCCTCTCCCCCCCATCCCAAGTTATTTATTGCTTTTGTTTTCTTATCATTAAAGGAGTATCAGTAGATGGCAATGCTTCAAATAATACAAACTGCAAAACTAACTTGGAAATTCCCCTTGTTATATTATTTCATATTGAATTATAACTTGTGTTTTGGAGCTCTTCATAATATGTAAGTAAATTGCCAACTTTTTTCATAGCATTTTACTAGAATTTATAGCAATAATTGGGCAAACAGCTACAATATTTAACAGTGATGTAGCCATGTGTTGGTTTTCCTACCCCCAAAAGCACAGAGCTTAAAATATTTAAAGAATTGTTCTTATACAATTAATTAATTTGGTGAATAATGGGGAAAAAAAGGAGAAATCTTCCTTTCCTTTCAAGAAGTGTTGAGGAAGTTGCACCCTTTAAGTATAAGCCTTCTTTACCACCACCACCAGAATTAGAAATAAGCAAGAATGGGCTTGCTTGATGTCAGCTGAGATTTCATATTAACAAGTGGCCCTTCACAAAAAAATTCCTTTTTCTTATCTTTAGTTTCCAAATCCAAGATCTTAGCACCACCTTCCAGACTAAGGCCTGATCCCAGCCATTCTGGAAGCCAGCAAGTTCCTCCACATAGGCTCAAAGGGAAGGATGGTCCTGAATGTTTTTGCAGAGGTCTGACCTACAGTTTTACGATTCAATCCCTTAAGGATTCCATCCTTCCTACCATGAGTTACCCTGATGTAATCCCTGGTCAGATTGACGGAAGGTCACATAAACTGAGTTCTTGTGCAACTGCATTGGGAACCATTTGTAAACTGTCAATGAAAGTGTGCTCTCCAGTTGTCCTGCTTGGGACACATTGCGAGCTGAGTTTATCATCACCCCATTCTATCCATCTGTTTGTCGTTTGGTTGGGTTGAACCAATTCTTAAAGAAAGAAGGCTGAAGTTGAAGGTCAAATAATGCATCTTTTTTTTTTTTTTTTTTTAAATCTCTGACTACTTAGTGGTTTTGTACTTTTCTTGGCAATTCATTTTAGTACGGAGCAAATCCTGCATAAAACCAGTCTGCAAAATGGACAGAGAATCAGAGGCTCTTCCGTGTGTGAGGTTTTCTCTTCCCCTTTTGTGTTCGCCCTGGATAATGTGGGATCATGTCTCTTCTCTTCATCTGTAGTGTGTAGATTCCCAAGGGGCCCATGAAGAGAATTAAAGGGGTCCTTGGTCTTTGGTTGGACAAAAATTACATTCTTAGCTTATCAACTGAAACTTAATGTTCCCTTCCAATATGAATGTGGTCAACAAAGCACAGTTGTATTAGCAGTTCCTGTGGCTTTGTCACTGATGGAATCACAAGTATGTTCTTATCCCGTTACAACTGTTACACATATCTCAGGGTTCCAGTCATGCTTATCACTACTTTAAAATGATTGTACTTACTAAATGCATTGCTAGGTATTATTACTTAATATATTAGTAAAGATGTGTGTCTTATTATCATAATCATAATTTTTATTATTTAGATCTGTGTTTCAATATAATTGGTATCTTTTTTGATCCTAAGTATTTTGTTTGATGCAATTAAAAATATTATTCTGAGAAGGGTTTATAGGTCTTCCTCAGACGGTTGAAGTGGCACAAAGGTGAAGACTGTTGTCTCTGATCAGGGGTTGGCAACCTTTTTTTTTTTTTTTTTCAATTTGTTTATTTTCAGAAAAACAGTATTCATTATTTTTTCACCACACCCAGTGCTCCATGCAATCGGTGCCCTCTATAATACCCACAACCTGGTACAAACTTTTTTTCACAGGGTCAGCTAGTCAGTATTTTGTGCTTTCCCAGCTCTATGGTCTCTGTCTCAACTACTCAATTCTGCCACTGTAGCAAGAAGGCAGTTATAGACAATACCTAAACAAATGGTCATGATTGTGTCCCCAAAAAACTTTATTTGAAGCTTTCCACCCCCTGATTTAGGACATCGTGTTATTCTTTTTTTTTTTTTTTTTTTTACAATTTTTGGTAGGCTGAGCCTTTTTTTTTTATTATTTTTTATTTTTTATAAACATATATTTTTATCCCCAGGGGTACAGGTCTGTGAATCACCAGGTTTACACACTTCACAGCACTCACCAAAGCACATACCCTCCCCAGTGTCCATAATCCCACCCCTTTCTCCCAACCCCCCTCCCCCCAGCAATCCTCAGTTTGTTTTGTGAGATTAAGAGTCACTTATGGTTTGTCTCCCTCCCAATTCCATCTTGTTTCACTGATTCTTCTTCTACCCACGTAAGCCCCCATGTTGCATCACCACTTCCTCATATCAGGGAGATCATATGATAGTAGTCTTTCTCTGCTTGACTTATTTCGCTAAGCATGATACGCTCTAGTACCATCCATGTTGTCGCAAATGGCAAGATTTCATTTCTTTTGATGGCTACATAGTATTCCATTGTGTATATATACCACATCTTCTTGATCCATTCATCTGTTGATGGACATCTAGGTTCTTTCCATAGTTTGGCTATTGTGGACATTGCTGCTATAAACATTCGGGTGCACATGCCCCTTTGGATCACTACGTTTGTATCTTTAGGGTAAATACCCAGTAGTGCAATTGCTGGGTCATAGGGCAGTTCTATTTTCAACATTTTGAGGAACCTCCATGCTGTTTTCCAGAGTGGCTGCACCAGCTTGCATTCCCACCAACAGTGTAGGAGGGTTCCCCTTTCTCCGCATCCTCGCCAGCATCTGTCATTTCCTGACTTGTTGATTTTAGCCATTCTGACTGGTGTGAGATGTTATCTCATTGTGGTTTTGATTTGTATTTCCCTGATGCCGAGTGATATGGAGCACTTTTTCATGTGTCTGTTGGCCATCTGGATGTCTTCTTTGCAGAAATGTCTGTTCATGTCCTCTGCCCATTTCTTGATTGGATTATTTGTTCTTTGGGTGTTGAGTTTGCTAAGTTCTTTATAGATTCTGGACACTAGTCCTTTATCTGATATGTCGTTTGCAAATATCTTCTCCCATTCTGTCAGTTGTCTTTTGAATTTGTTGACTGTTTCCTTTGCTGTGCAAAAGCTTTTGATCTTGATGAAATCCCAATAGTTCATTTTTGCCCTTGCTTCCCTTGCCTTTGGCGTTGTTCCTAGGAAGATGTTGCTGCGGCTAAGGTCGAAGAGGTTGCTGCCCGTGTTCTCCTCAAGGATTTTGATGGATTCTTTTCGCACATTGAGGTCCTTCATCCATTTGGAGTCTATTTTTGTGTGTGGTGTAAGGAAATGGTCCAATTTCATTTTTCTGCATGTGGCTGTCCAATTTTCCCAGCACCATTTTTTGAAGAGGCTGTCTTTTTTCCATTGGACAGTCTTTCCTGCTTTGTCGAAGATTAGTTGACTGTAGAGTTGAGGGTCTATTTCTGGGCTCTCTATTCTGTTCCATTGATCTATGTGTCTGTTTTTGTGCCAGTACCATGGGACATCGTGTTATTCTTAAGGCCAAATTTTGAAGCTGTTTCAATTCATCTTACCCAACCATTATCAGATACCTGGTATGTGCCTGTGTTCATCCAGACATGCACATATTGAATATCTTCTTTGTGAAAAGCATGTACAAGAGATTTAGGGGTCAAACAGCTCAGTCTCTGCTTGGACAATCCAGTGGGGAAGGAAGAGGAGAGCGTAGTCTCAAGCGGTGAATGGTACAGGCAGGGGTAGAGACCAGGGGCCTAGAGGAATACCAGCGTGACATCTGATACAGTTTTGAAGGAGCCTGGGAAGGCTTCTTACAGAAGCTAAGAAGGACACTTTGGTGATAACCAGGAAAAAGGGAGAAATACACAGCATGAAAAGAGTCAAGACGCAAGAAGCTACTTGAGTGATGGCTTGGAGGCAAGAGGAAAATGCTCCTGGGATTGCTTAGAAAGTCTGAAGCTCTATGAGGCAAGAGATAAGGCTAGATGAGTAAAGGCATAATACCTTGCCACAAGCAAGAAAGGGTCAGACTATGAGCAAGAAAGGCATAATAACAGAGCTCACATTTGTCCTAAAGGAAATAGGGAGCTATGGAGAGTGGAGAGTGTTAAGCAGGAGAGAGACTGATAGTATTTGCATTTTTGAAAGATCGCCCAGACTTTCCCAGGAACACAGAGATGAGCAACACAGCATGCCTAAAGAGCTCACAGCCTAGTATGAAAGGAGATATATATATATATAGATATAGATATATAGATATAATCAGTGTAATATTAGAATCAGATTTAAGGCATGGGAAAGTCCTGAGCAGAGTAGTTCTGTTTCTGAGATGATGCTTAGAAGGAATAGCATGAAGGAAAATATTTAGGAAAGGAGCCTCCCAGTCATCTAAGGTTCTCCCAAAAACATTAAACCATGGGATATTAGGTTGGATGCTGAGGGAGGGAGACCACACATATCTCCGGCGTACTATAATTAGGCTTTTGGTCCACTCCCTCTCAGACCAGTCCAGTGGCCTCTATGTCAAGGCCATTCTGGATGTTCTGCTGAATCCCCTGGAGGACTGTTTTCTGCACCAACGAATTCCATTCTCAAAAGTATTTCCCTAGCACAATTTAACCATTCTTAGCCCAGTTTCCTAGTTAACATCTGATGCTTGAACTTCCTTCCTCAGCCCAGCTCCAGCTTTCTAGAGAAAGGGTTCTCAAACTGGGACTAGTTACTGATTAGGAGGTAGTAAGACCAGGTGAAGAGGCCTGAGGGAGAGTTTTTCAAAAGTGAAATAGAACAGAAGAGAGAATATCAGAGAGTATCACACATAGTAAAACGAGTGATTATTTTATGAGACGTATGTTTCAGTTGTGTGTGTGCACATATGCGTGCTATGTCCTGGGTCAGTGTCCCATGTGTGTCTTATGTGGTTCATTCAAAGACTGAAAGACAGTGCCAGAGAGCATGATGTATACAGAGCATGTTTGAAGTGAGACAGTCTTCATTTGCCACTTTGTATGACACAGTAAGCCATAGATTTCTCTCCGTGTCTGACAAAATGTGCTTTCTTTATTCTTAGAATTTTAGAGTTGAAAGCTCCAACTTAAGTATTCTAGGAAAAAAGAAAACAACTTTGATTCCAGTGTTTTTCAGATTACGGGTTCATCACACTTCAGTGGGTGGTGAGATCGACTTAGTGGGTTCTTACCAGCTGGGAAAAAAATAACAAAAAGAAAAGAAAAGAAGAGAAAGAAAACAGCAAAATGAATAGAGTAAGGTTAAATAGTTTTCCTTGAAATTTTTTTTAGTTTTGTACTCATATGTAAGTCCTATGCATACATACCTCTATTATGGGTATACTGGGTTACTATGCGTAAATGTATGTGGTACTATGAATCTGTTAGAGCTAGTGAACCAAGTCCAACCTGTCATCCTGTTCAGAAAGCCTCTGTTCCATCACTCATGGTCATCCAGTTTCACTTCAGTATAGCCACTGATGCAGAGATGGACCGTTTTAAGGCAGCTAGCTTCATTGTCAACCATTCCTAAGTGCCATCACAGAAGGGTTTCCCTTAATGTTGAGAGACGAGTGTTGCCATCAGCTTCCCTGTAAGGAACCACTGGACCCCCTAGTCTACTATAGACATCACAGAGGTGTCTTTGCCATCTCCGTTTGGCACACATTTAAAGACACGGTCCTATGCTCACTGTCTGGAGCCAAGAATACAACCCTTTGAGCTCTGTGTCAAATGGAGAGGAGTCCAGATCACCTCCTGGTGAGTGATCAACCTAAAAAACTACATCTCCCCAGGGTATGGGAGTGGGGCCATTCAACAGCATCTTGCCCAGAGAATTCATATTGAGTGTGTGGCCAATTTATAAAGTCCAGTTTTATGCTGCCTGCCTTCCCCATAGATTTTTGCCATACCTGGTTTTCTTTGTCTTTATATCTGTGCCGCTGGCTTAAAAAAACAAAACAACAGAGTAGAGAGCCCAGATATGGACCCTCAACTCTATGGTCAAATAATCTTCGACAAAACAGGAAAAAAATATACAGTGGAAAAATGACAGTCTCTTCAATAAATGGTGCTGGGAAAACTGGGCAGCTATATGTAGAAGAATGAAACTCGACCATTCTCTTAAACCGTATACAAAGATAAACTCAAAATGGATAAAAGACCTCAACGTGAGACAGGAATCCATCAGAATCCTAGAGGAGAACATAGGCAGTAATCTCTTCGATATCAGCCACAGCAACTTCTTTCAAGATATGTCTCCAAAGGCAAAGGAAACAAAAGCGAAGATGAACTTTTGGGACTTCATCAAAATCAAAAGCTTCTGCACAGCCAAAGAAACAGTCAAGAAAACAAAGAGGCAACCCACGGAATGGGAGAAGATATTTGCAAATGACAGTACAGACAAAAGGCTGATATCCAGGATCTAAAATGAACTCCTCAAACTCAACACACACAAAACAGACAATCGTATCAAAAAATGGGCAGAAGATATGGACAGACACTTCTCCAATAAAGACATACAAATGGCTATCAGACACATGAAAAAATGTTCATCATCACTAGCCGTCAGGGAGATTCAGATTAAAACTACATTGAGATATCACCTTACACCAGTTAGAATGGCCAAAATTAGCAAGACAGGAAACAACATGTGTTGGAGAGGATGTGGAGAAAGGGGAACCCTCTTACACTGTTGGTGGGAATGCAAGTTGGTGCAGCCTCTTTGGAGAACAGTGTGGAGATTCCTCAAGAAATTAAAAATAGAACTTCCCTATGACCCTGCAATTGCACTCCTGGGTATTTACCTCAAAGATACAGATGTAGTGAAAAGAAGGGCCATCTGTACCCCAATGTTTATAGCAGCAATGGCCATGGTCGCCAATCTGTGGAAAGAACCAAGATGCCCTTCAACGGACGAATGGATAAGGAAGATGTGGTCCATATACACTATGGAGTATTATGCCTCTATCAGAAAAGACGAATGCCCAACTTTGGTAGCAACATAGACGGGACTGGAAGAGATTATGCTGAGTGAAATAAGTCAAGCAGAGAGAGTCAATTATCATATGGTTTCACTTATTTGTGGAGCATAACAAATAGCATGGAGAACATGGGGAGTTAGAGAGGAGAAGGGAGTTGGGGGAAATTAGAAGGGGAGGTGAACCATTAGAGACTATGGACTCTGAAAAACAATCTGAGGGGTTTGAAGGGGCAGGGGGTGGGAAGTCGGGGTGCCAGGTGGTGGGTATTATGGAGGGCACGGATTGCATGGAGCACTGGGTGTGGTGCAAAAATAATGAATACTGTTATGCTGAAAATAAAAAATAAATAAAAAAAAACAACTACAAAAAAACAAACATAATATAAGATTTTACATTTTCCTTTTGAACTGGCTTTTCCCTGGTGTTTCTGTATATGGAGATCATTTTGAATTTTTATTCTGTAATGCATCTTATTTGTAAGGCCGTTTCCCAGGCAACTATTTGCATTTCCTAAAGTTTTTCTGGTTATTTTAGATTTTCTTCTTACTTTTGTTGAGGTATGATTGACTAATAGAAATTGTACAGATTTAGGTTGTACAATGTGGTTTCTTAAGGGTGTATAATATGATTTAATATATGTACACATTTGTGTAATGATAGCCATAATCAAGTTAATTAATGTATCTATTATTTCACATAGTTACCCTTGTGTGTGTGCATGCATGTGTTGAGAACACTTAAGAACGACTTTCCTGGCAAATTTCAAGAATATGATACAGTATTATTAACTATAATCACCACAATGTACATTAGATCCCCAGAACTATTCATCTTAAAGCTGTCAGTTTATACTCTTTGACCAACCTCTTATATGTCCTACATTCTCCAGTCCTTGGCCACCAACATTCAACTCTCTGGTTCTTTGAGTTCAACTTTTCTAGATTCCATACATGAATGTGAAATCATACAGTATTTGTCTTTGCCTGTTTTTGCTTAACATAATGTCCTCATTTTATCTGTGCTCCTGCAAATGGCAGGATTTTCTTCTTTCTCATGTCTGAATAATATTTCATTATATATAATTAAATATACACACACACACCACATCAAAGGTAAATATGTTCAACTTTTTCAAGTCTTTCAAAAACATTTAACATAGCTGTCACTTCCTTTTTTTACTCATATTCATGAGTTTATATAATTAAATAACATCTTTAAATAACAAACATAAAAGTCATAAAGAAATTTAGGAACGAGCACAACTGACTCTTGACAAGCCACTAGCTGAATTAGAGGGAACAAGTGAAGATCATTGGTTAATTTGACAAGTTGGTTAAGTAGAGGTTGATAAGGAAAGCTTTGACTATGTGTGATACGCACAGGAGTATCATATAGTCACTTACCTACTTATAGCTAGTGTTTTTATAAGTTATATCCATCTTTTAGATAGATTCATTGATCATTCATTTCCGGGACCCGTATTGTCTTTGGATAGTCCACACTATATTTTCCATGTAGCTAGTGCTTAATGTGGTCAGATCATAGAGCGAGCCCATACTGTTCTTCTCTCTCCTCCACACACAGGTACTCCATTCCTTTTCAATGATGAAAACCCAAATACATCTGAAATCTAACTCAAGTTCTTCTTGGTCTCCTTGACCTTCCCCAGCATTCCAGTTCACACTGAACCATCCAAATACAGCTGACCCTTGAACAACATAGGTTTGAGCTGTGTAGGTCCACTTCTGTTCTTTTTATGATAAATACAGTACTGTACACGTATTTTCCTTATAATTTTATTAATAACATTATCTATTCTCTAACTTACTTTATTATAAAAATAGTATAGTACTATGGAACATGCATAATATATGTTAATTGACTTAATGCTGTTGATAAGGTCAGTAGTAGACGGTTAAGCTTTTGGAGAGTCAAGAGTTACCCATGGCTTTTTGGCTGCACAAGGATATCACCCCTCACCCCCATGTTGTTCAAGGGTCAATTTATAACACTTGAAATATGCTTTTTTGCACTGGCTTCTTACCAGTCCTTAGAAATATATTTCCCAATTATGATATAAACTCCCTAAGAATGGAACTGTCTTTATAGTTCCTTGGAGCCTCCTAGAATATAGCTTCTGTCATGGATGCCCTGATGATAATTAATCATATCCCAGTTGAGTAGCCCAAGGCAGCCACCTGCTGGGTTTGATGGTACCAAGAAAAATGAATGTCCACATAAGATGAATTGGCAATAGGCGAGGTAGTCAAAATGCCACAAGAAAGGGAATAAGACAGAAAAATATACCACCCAGTGGTTCTATGACTTCAGATAAATTACCTTTTCTCAGTGTTCACATGGGTAGAATGAGAGGCTGGACTAGATCAGTGACTCTTAAAGCTTTTGGGGTCATGATTATCTTTGAGAAACTGATAAGAGGCTAAGGACACTTTACGTAAGAACGGAAATTATGCTCACACGTAAATTCTTGCATGTAATTTCTGAGAGCCCTCAGACATCTGGACCAGCTGATCTGTAAGATATTTGATAACCAGGCTGGATGCTAACATCGCTGGTGGTGCTGCTTCTTCCCACGACAATGAACCAGTGAGTCTCAATGACTTGAGTCAAGTAATGGGGTTTTGCTGACTGCAGTCTATCTGCCCCATCAGACCCTCCTTCTGCTGCTGAAACACCTTCCAAAGGCATTTGATCTCCTGGGATGTGGGATGCGCAGCCCAACCCTATCCTATTATGTGGAAAAGTGTTTAAAGTGCCCACCAGGCTGGTGAACTGCCCATTTTTGTCTGGGATGGCAGCACATTCCTGGTTTACTCTCCCCGCCACATGCCTTTTTGCTGATGGGGAAATTGGCAGGCCGGTGTGGTTATGAGGATTTGGCTGGCAACTCTGTAGTCAGAACAGAATGATTTTTTTCAGGGGAGAAAGATAAAGCTGTTGTTTGAGGGTGATCTGACACAATCCTTTTGCCTAGTTATCTCTCTCTCCACTTCACCTTTGCACTTTTTTACATGAAGAGACTAAAAACATTTAAATGTGAAACGGTGACAAAATCAGAGGCAAAATGTTAAAGGTTTTGGGCTGGTATTCAATCCGCATGAGCTTTGCTCTCTCACTTGACATCATGAATTAAATGTTAATGATTTCAATCTCTTCTTTTCTGAAAAGATAGCTTTCCTGCATTAAATGAGCAAATACAATATTTCTACCCTGTCATTTCCACCTGAAGATTGTAGCAGATATTTGCAGGTCATCCTGGGTAAACAGTAGCACATTCTGAGAGCAGGCACATGTCATTTCCCCTATAAATGCCACCGGAAAGCTTAGCAAAGAACAGGAATGTTTTAGCTAAAGATCACATCTTTTCTGTCAACTTTTAGGTACCCCTGGTGGCTTTCCTCTGTGATGTGATTTTGTTCTAATTTGGATTTGTAAATGTGCTTCCGTCCGCTCACTGAGATTTTCTCTTTGATGACCAAGTTAGTTTATACAAGAAGTCCATCTTTGGAGAAAGGATATCAAGAAAGAGAAATGAGCCCTGCTTCCTCCAGTGAGCATGCCCCATGACCGCTGCTTCTCCAAACAGATGAATTCTTATGGGACATGGGCCCCACAGACTCCTTGTTTGCGTGGTGAGCTTGAGGAAACATCTTTGATGGGGCTTAAGGACTCCATTTGGCTTTTAATTCCTGCCAGTGAGAGATGAGGCAAGCACATATTCGAGAAATCCATGGGTCATCCAGGCATCTCCTTTCAGCAAAATAAGGCTCTATTCCTTGCCTGATAAGTTGTTCATGAAGGATAAACATCACTCTTTTTGCTTTCTGCTGTCCCCTAAATTATCTGTGAACAGAGGCATTTAACAATGGAAAAACTGAGAGCTGCTCAGGAAGCAAGCTAAAGGATAGAGAATAGCCTGCCCAACCACGATTGCCCCAAGTTTTCTTTTTCTTTTTTTTTTTTTAATTAACATATAATGTATTATTTGTTTCAGGGGAACAGGTCTGTGATTCATCAGTCTTAAAATTCACAGGGCTCCCCATAGCACATACCATCCCCAAAGTCCATCACCCCGCTACCCCAGCCCTCCCACTCCCCTCTCCTCTAGCAACCCTCATTTTGTTCCCGGAGTCTCTTATGGTTTGTTTTTCTCTCTGGTTTTGTCATTTCATTTTCCCTTCTTTCCGCTATAATCCTCTGTCTTGTTTCTCAAATTCCTCATATCAGTGAGATCATATGATAATTGTCTTTCTCGGATTGACTTATTTCACTTAACATAATGCCCTCTAATTCCATCCACATTGTTGCAAGTGGCAAGATTTCATTTTTTGATGGCCTTGTAATAGTCCATCATATATATCATATCATATGTTATATGATATATATCATGTCATATGATTGACATACTATATAATCATATATCTATATATGATATATATCATATACATTCCATCATATATATGTATATATAATATGTGCATGTGTGTGTGTATATGTGTGTATATCTTACATCTTCTTTATCCATTCATCTGTCAATGGACATCTCAGCTCTTTTCACAGTTTGGCTATTGTGGACATTGCTGCTATAAACACTGGGGTGCACATGCCCTTTTAAATCACTACATTTGTATCTTTGGGGTAAATACCCAGTAGTGCAATTGCTGGATCATAGGGTAGCTCTGTTTTTAACTTTTTGAGGAACCTCCATGCTGTTTTCCAGAGTGGCTGCACCAGCCCCAAGTTTTCATCCAGTATCAAGGATCAAGGATAAATGGTGTTGGCCTCACCATTTATCAGCTGTGTGAACTGGGGCAGGTTACTTATTCATTTAATGCCTCAGTTTCTTCTGTAAAAAGAAGAGAGAGGTGTTTAATATTAGTATCTCCTGCATAGATACATGAACAAGATTGGTTCTTTACAAGCACTTGACAAATGTAGCTGTTCTTAGCTGTGGTCACAAAACACCCGCTCGATTAGACCCTTGAGACCATCCCACAGCCATGTACCATCATTCCCAAGTTCCTTTCTTTTCTTTTCTTTTTTGAATCTATTTATTTATTTATTTGATGGGGGGGGGGAGAGTGAGCTCAAGCAGAGGGAGAGGGAAAAACAGGCTTCTTCCTGAACAAAGAGCCCGATGTGGGGCTCGATACCAGGACCCTGGGACCATGACCTGAGCCAAAGGCAGAAGCTTAACTGACTGAGCCACTCACGCAGCCCCCAAGTTTCATTCTGGAGTTCTTATTACCTGAGGTGCTCTTCTCCTTGCTGGGATACTGCCCTATAGAGCAGCGCTATCCAGTAGAAATTTAATACAGACCTTATGTGAAATCGGAAGTTTTCTAATAGTGGCATTAAAGAGACAATAAGAAAAAATTGAAATTAATTTTAATAACATATGTTTTAACCCTCTGAATCTGAAATATTATCCTCACAATGTGTGATCAGTAAGATATTTTACATTCTTTTTCTTCCTTTGAAATCCAAGGTATGCATTACACTCGTGGCCCATCTCACTCGTTCAGATGAACTATATTTCGCGGGCTTACTCACCCTGGGGCTAGGGGCACCGTACTGGTGCACACAGGTATAGAGGAATAAGCAGGTGACCTGGGGTGGTCTACTCGCTCGGTGATGTGGGTAAGTTCCCTAAATAATGGCCAAAATACGCCAAGTGTTTGCCACATGATGCCAGGCACTCTGCTGAGGATATAGGTTTATTTAGTCTTCTTGACAGTCTTCTTGGATAAGTACTTTCATTACTTAGAGAAGTTAAGTAGCAGCTGGTAAGTAGGAGAGGCAGGATTTGAGTGGCTTTCTTTGACCACAGGGTTTGTACCCCTTACCCTCTGCTGATTGCCCGCCAGGGGGGAGCCCTAGGCGAGGGTCTGCATTCTCCGTTGGGTTTTTAGAAGAACGTATGAAAATTCAGTGAGTTGGCACAGTTGTCCAATTTCATTAAGTGCAAGAATGGCCGTGACCCATCTTCTTGGGTTTTCCCGTGGAAGCTCATGCAATTAGTCACCCTATAAAACTTGCATTTGTTTACTTTGTGCACAGATTGTGAATAGATGGAATCTGTGCCCTCCTGACCCCTGGGAATGGGGACGGTTAGGGGAAGGCTTGTTTATGAAACATCTGGAAGGCAAAAGTCCTTGAGAATGAACTCCCGTGTGCGGATCTTTTCACCATAGTCAAGCCCATGCTGAGGAAAAACAGATGATCTTGAAACCGTGCTTTAAACTGACCCTACAAATGATGTACTTGCTTTTATTGGCAGGGACCTAATAATTAGGACCTATGATTTAAAATCAAGATGACTTTTAGATAGGAGAGTTAACTTGCTGCTAAAGTCCGAATGTGGTCAGTTTACATGGCTTCCCTTTTGCTCCTCCTGAATTACTGCTTCTTGTTTTGTTTTTATAATCAATAAAGGCCAGATTTGGATACGAGTTGGACCTTAATCCAAGAGCAGATCCAGATGGACTCCATGGTTATCAAGGGCCTGGATCCGGATACCAGCTATCAGTTCGCAGTGAGGGCTGTGAACGCCCACGGCCGCGGCCCCCGCAGCCAGCCCAGCGACACCATCAGGACCTTCTGTGAGTACCTTGCCTCTTTGGGAGGATAGATGTAGCTGCTTTGCTGAGGTTGCCTGGTGAGGACCCGCCTGCCTGGGGTCTCTTAGGCCCTTGCAGAGGGACAGCCCGCCCTGAGGTTATCTTCAACTTTTCCTGCTGTGCTTTTCCCAGCACTTTGGAAGTTCAAGGCTCTCCACAGGGACACAGGCTGTTTCTATGTACAGGAGGTCAGCAGAAGGTTTATTTCTGCCTCGTCCTTGGGGAGTCCAAGGTCAGCGTTCTTTCACAATTACAGAGCAAACCACATACCAAGATGATGTGTGGCCTCCCCCTACCGCCTGGCCTTTGCATCTTTTGAGAAAATGGGTTCATCTGGAGAAAAAAAAATAATGCTCTCAGACTCCTCGGGGCTAGCATTCATCTCCATAACCAAGGACACTTAAGTTAAATCAGTCCCATGGAATGATAGGGAGAATCGAAGTCACTGGTGCGCTGGCATGTAGCTGGGGGTCGTCCTGTGGCAAAGGTTCCTATTTGTCATAATGCCTCCCTGGGGAGGGCTCGAGGAAGCTTGGGCCACTGGCTGTCATATCACCCAGGGATTTTGTAAAAATTCAGATTCTGATTATGATCTGGGGTTGAAGAAGTTCCTAAGTTGACTGCTTAGACCACCTGGTCAACCCTGGCTTAGAATACTTGTGTTTTGGAAATGGGGGCACAGTGACGGAAACTTAGAGCACTGTGGTGGGGAGGTCTGAGAACTGGAATGTTGGCATTGTTTTGTTTGAAAACTCTGTAATCTTTTAGTCTTAACAATAAATTCCGTCCAGTTCCTGTGTCTAAAGATCCCTGCTGCTACTTCAGGTCCCCTTACCTAGAGAGGAACTCTCCAGAAAAGAAGCCGACCTTCATTTGGTTTTCTTTCCCTTTCCCTATGTTCATCTGTTTTGTTTCTTAAATTCCACATATGAGTGAAATCATGCTGTTTGTCTTTTTCTGCCTGACTTATTTCACTTAGCATAATTCTCTCTAGTTGTTGCAAATGGCAATATTCATTCTTTTCTATGGCTGTGTAGTATTCTATTTTAGTATATACTATATGTGCCACATCTTCTTTATCCACTCATCTGTCTATGGACATCTGGGCTCTTTCCATATTTTGGCTATTGTGGACATTGCTGCAAAAACATTGGGGTACAGGTGCCCCTTCACATCAGTATGTTTGTATCTTCTGAATAATATCTAGTAGTGCAATTGCTGGGTCTATATATAGGGGAGCTCTATTTTTTAAATTTTTGGGGAGCCTCCATACTGTTTTCCAGAGTGTACCAGTTTACAATTCTACTAACAATGTAAGAGGGTTCCTTTCTCTGCCTCCTGGCCAACATCTATTGTTTCATGACGTGAAATCAGAGAGGGAGATGAGCCATAAGAGACTCTTAATCATAAGAAATAAACTGAGGGTTGCTGGAGGGGAGGGGGTGGGGTAAAGGGGTTACTGGGTGATGGACATTAAGGAGGGCACGTGATGGAGGGGGCACTGGGCATTATATGCAACTGATGAATCACTAAATTCTACCCCTGAAAATAATAATATGCTGTATGTTAATTAAATTGATTTTAAATCAAACAAAAAGAAAAGAAGCCTACCTAACCCTGCCAGTTGCTTTCTACTGGCCAGCACAGAGCCCTGTTTATACTGGTTAGTCAGTCTCAGTAAGCTCCTCACCATCCTTACACGGCATCCGCATGGCTCATGGCCAAGGCCATGGCTGTTTCCAGGGATTCAGATTTACCACGTTCCCCAAGTCCTAGCAATTTTGGCTTTTCTGAAAACAAAACAACAAAAACAAAAACAAAAAACCTGTACTCTAACCTTGAATTTCAGGGCTTCTTCCTTCAAGTTGAATTGTTGGGGGTCATGGGGCTTGGCGAGGCCACCCCACACACGTAGGTACACACACATGTGCGCGCACACACACACACACTCATACACTCATACACTCATATATATACAGTAACTGTCATTACCCAGCAATTGTTTCATGCTCCTTCTTCTTTAGGATTTAGAAGCTAAAACTTCCCCAGTTATATGACAAGGGATAGAGGGCCTTCGTTCCAGAAAAAATGTTAACAATTCTATTTCAAATCCAGGACGGGTCTCCTTTCACTCTTGCTGAATGAGATCCTTGCTATCATCTTTGGTTCAGCTTTGGAGTGTGTGGCCAAAATGGGGGCAGCTGTGGCTGGAGCGGGCCCCGGGATCTGCCTATGTTTCAACACGTGCAGTCTGTCTTTCTGTGTCAAGGGCGAGCAGGTGCTCTGTGTTCTCTGTGCGGTGTACTTCCCGCCCACCGCTTCCCCAGTGTCCAGTTCCTCGCTCCTGTCTTGTGAGCTGCCCCATGCTCTTTTCCTCTGTGCTTTACTATATGTCCTTCTCCACATAGACAAGGAGACAGAAGGACAAGATGTGACCACTTGTGCTGGTCCTGGGTGTGGGTGTGGAGGCTGCATGCAGTCCCAGAAGAGGACAGAGGTTGGGGTGCCTCTTAAGCTTTTTTTTTTTTAAAGACGGGGCACCTGGGTGGCTGAGTGGGTTAAGCCTCTGCCTTCAGCTCAAGTCATGATCTCAGGGTCCTGGGATTGAGCCTCGCATTGGGCTCCCTGCTCAGCAGGAGCCTGCCTCCCCCTCTCTCTCTGCCTGCCTTTCTGCCTACTTTCTCTCTCTCAAATAAATAAATAAAATCTTTAAAAAAAAAAAAAAAAAAAAGGAAACACTGGTCTGGGCTTACAGTTTCTGATGCTTATTTCCCCCGGGTAGGTGGCAGCTTTGTGAATGAAGTGGGAAGGCTTGTGAAATTGCTTCACAGATACATAACGTTACATTCTGATTGGTCTCCTGTGTGAACTAAGACTGTATCATTGCAAAGTAATTATGGGTCGGGGTGGGGGCTGATTCAGTGAGAACTCTCAACTATGAAATATTCTGAAATAAAGAAAATTTAACTGTGTTTTACATATATACAGCTACTCAAATCAGGAAAACAGAATTGATTAGAGGGTTGATTTCAGGAAGGCATGAAATACCATAAGTCGTATTTCAGTTGGGAGTTTTTTCCTCATGATTGCTTCAAATATTTTAGAAAACCCTGTATTCTGCCACATTCCCACTTCTTATTTTGCTATTAGCTTAGATTATTAGTTTCCCAAACCCATATATAAAATAACCTAATTACCAATGAGCACTTGTCTGAATGAAAATAAATTCTCAATTTCAGAGCTACCATTGCAAAAACCTCCCATGAGCCAGGCACTGCGCTGAGCACATTACTTAGGAAATCCCATGCTAATTCTTTTGGTTTTTTAAATTTATTTACTTATTTGACAGAGCGAAAGAAAACGTGCAGAGAGGATGGGGAGATGCAGGGGGGAGAGGCTTGAGTGACGAGCCTGATGCGGGGCTTGATCGCACAACTCCAAGACTGTGACCTGAGCCAAACCAAGAGTCAGCATTTCACCGACTGAGCCACTCAGCTGCCCCTCGATGTTGATTCTCACAGAATCGCTGCGCTGGAGTTTTAATTAACATATAATGTACTCTTTGTTTCAGGGGCACAGGTCTGTGATTCAGCGGTCTTACACAGGTCACAGCACTCACCATAGCAAAGTACCCCTTATACATTTTTAAAAATCAAGTCTTTGAAAGATTCCATATTTTGCCAAGAATAGTCATTGAAAGGCAGGATTTGAACTCCAGCTTAGCTGACTGCAAAGCCACTTCCCTGAGCCAGATTCAAATCAAAGGAGGTTCTTACTTTTCTACTGCAAAGTAGCATGAGCACAGCAGGGTCAGCAATTAAAAAAGTACAAGAAATAGTTCTTGGGGCATCTATGGACTAAGGACGTTTGCCAGTACAGAACAAAGCTATAGAATTTTTTTTTTTTTAACTTGTGAGGTGTACGGTACATACAAAAATGGGAATAAAACATACAGGCAGGCCTGAAATCCACTGGGAATCATCAGCATTGACAGCCGGCAGCCCTTCTCTTCGGTTAGAACCCCAGCCAGTGGTGAAATATTTTGAAGGCCACCTTGAAGGGATTTGTGAGACCCGTATATGTGCCTGTTGGAGAGTCCCCAGTCCTCATCGCCCCTCCTCCTCCTCCTTACCTCAGGGTCCTTCTCACGGGGGTGTTTTCTTGGTGTATGTAGAACCTTCTCTGCTTCCTCAGTGGTGAACTTCAGAACAGAATGTTCGCGCTGACCACCAAGGTGGAGAGTGCCCACCAGGAACCCTTGAGACCCCACTCTGGATGCCACCATGGGCTGGGCCCCTCTGTGGCTTCCATTAGGCCTGCACCCACCTTCTTTCTTATGGAGACATACCATCTCAGCTCTACTGACAGGGCTTTGACTTCCCCTGACCTGTTAATGTCAGACCCTGTTAGCCCCATCACTGCTCAGAGGGGCCCTTGGTGGCTCTCAGTTGCTAGTGTGTGTGGTCAGCGAAAGCCGGGGCCCAGTGTTCTCCTTCCCTGGTGCTCACCCGGAGTGAGGAAGAGCAAAGGTGTGATGGCTTCTCTGACGTGGTGCCCCGTGGGCCCAACTTCCCCATCTTATCTCAGCTCTACCAAGTTACAAGTAGAATGGGGAGAAAATACCAAGATGTTTCAGGATCCAGGGACTCTAACGAGAAATAGAATCATTTTTGGTGACCTCGAGTAACAGTGATGCTCCCCTGTATTTACGTCCATCCTCTCCTTGGTGACCTTCCACACATATCAGGGCCTCTTCTGTTCCCCTGAGGAAAGGCAAACACAAGGTCACGGCCTACCACTCCTTACCCCATCCTGCTTGTTTTTTTTTTTTTTTTATTATTCAAGAAAGAAATACCAACAGCATTATCATTTGCCTTATTGCTTGGTGGTGTGCTTTTCCCCTGAGATTTATCTCAGAAAATACCCGATCAGAGCAGGGGGCTCTATGGAGCCTCAAGGACACAGGCACACACGTGTGACTTTGTAGGACACGTGTTGGCCCCATCTGGTGGCTGCTTATTGGCTGGGATCCAGGCTTAGCTGGGTTGAGAAGGATAGAAAGAGTAAAAGAGGGCACAAACTGGGGATAATGGAAATGGTAGAAGTCAAAAGCCTAATTTTTTCTTTTGTTTTCCCAAAGACAGATGAAAGGGAATGAAAGGGAACTCACATGGTCGGCCAACTGGAGGGTTACATAACCTTTGCTGGAATTGGAATTTGGTCCGACCACCCCCGGCCACTTAATTTTCTCCTGTTCTGTCTTCGTTATTTAGTCAGAGAAAGAACCAGTAAGTTCTTCACTGCCGTGCACTTAGTATTATCGGGGCTGTCCCAGGGGAAGGTTCTGTTTTGTTCCTCAGAATCGCCATTTTGTTCTTTCCTGCCTGGAGGCTTTTGTACCTACTGTTTCCTCTGCCTGGAACTCTCTCTCCCAGACCTTTCCCTGACTGCTGCTCGCACCCCTCTAGCTCAGCTGTCCCTTCTTCAGACAGGCTTCCCAGCATCCTTCTTCACCTCAGCCCCATTCCTGCTGTAATTTCCCCCAGAACCCTTTCACTGCCGGAAGCCACTGTGGCCTCTGCATCTCTCCTCTAGGATAAGCTTCGTAGTGGACTTGGAATGCCTTGCTCAAGGTTGTGTCCCCAACACCCTGTACCAAGTAGGTGCTCCATAAATATTTATCGAGTATGTGAATAACTAAATGTGACTTCAGACAAGAGCCCAGGACTACTTAGGAGGCTGGAAACTTTCTACCGCCACTGTCTGGGGAATTCAAGAGCAGATGGAGGAGAAAGGGAGTCTAGAAACCCACCAGGTTTCCCCATTGGCAAGGTTCATAGGAAAAGTCAAACTCCAGAATTGCAATGTGTCACAGAAAAGAAAAAGTAGAGTAGAAGGAGGGAGGGAAGAGGAGGAGGGAAGAAAGAGAGAAAAATCTGGGGGTTTACGTTCAAGACACTAAAGGATGGAAAAGAAGCCTTTGAGAGAGAGTCCAGTGATCAAAAGTGCACAAGTTCCTAATAGGGGGTGAGGAAGGGAGAGACATTTTCTGACCAAACCCATGTTTACTCCTGTGTTCTTTCTTGATCATTAGAATAAGGTTTAACATTTCTATGCTAAATTTGAGTGCATTTTTCCTTTGGTTTTAGGTAATCTAATTATGGTCTTAGACCTTCAGAGATTGCTAGGAAGGTGTGAGATGTCCAGTATGGGTTTGGTTTTCGCCACACGTTCCCCCCAACCCTCCACCCTCCATTTACTACAGTAGTTGGAGAAACACTCTCTTCCGCTGAACTGAAACAACCCACCTGGCCCCAATCAATCAAATTTCTAGAGTAGACCTGGTTTTATGACGTTCCCTCTCCGCCGCCCCCCCCCGCCTCCCCCTTTTCTGGTCTCTACCTTCCTGCCCACTAGGACATTGCTGCTGGTGTTGGCTGTGTATCTGTTTATACCCTCACCATACAAATGTCTGCGAGTGAATCTGATTGTGCCCGGTGTTGCTCTGAGATTTGAACCCTTGTCTTTCATTGCCTGTCTCCCCAGAGACCTGCTTAGCATACTGGGGTTCCTCAGAACATGTTGTCCCATACCTAGCCACAAAACAGATTTCCTTTATCCCCAGTCACTAGTAAGGGCTCCTATTTGGTAGCAATGCCTTGAATTAGCTCCAACAGTGAATAGAGGGGAAACGAGTAGAGACAGAAGGTAGTGGCGGGCACCAGGGATGGGTAGGAAGCAGACAGGAGGGGTCTGGAAGCAGCTTCTCCCCAAATCCCTGTGACTTCTATGTACAGCCTACTGCCTCTTTTGGTCAGTGCCTATGAAAAATTCTCACCAACCCTTGAAAGTTCCTCACTGCCCCCAAATACTGTACCTTTAGATGGAGCAGAATCTCCATCTAAACATCTAACAGAATCTGTTAGGCATGTCTGGATCTGAGTGCCAGAACTGTTCTCTTATCACCTTGCTGTAAGAACTCAGGAATGTCACTGAAACTCTCTGGGCCTCAGTGTCCTCATCTCTAAAATGGGTTCAATAATGTCGGGGGTAGATAATATTTCCTATGTCTAAAGACCATTTTGAGGGAACACATGTGAAACAGAGATTATGACATCTACCCACATTTCAAGATGAAGGAGATGTTGGTAAGTGTTTCTTTCATGCATAATTACTGAACATGTAACTGACCATGGGATCGCCCACCGGACTTTCACTTTTCCTTTATGACTCCATACCCTGAGTTCTGCTTCTGGGACTTGAGGGCATTAGAATGTCAGAACTCAGAAACAAAGGTTCAGGGACAAAAACTGTCCTGACAGAGTGGAAGAATAGAAGAGACTGCAAGAGTTAGGTCAAATAGAATCAGTAAGATGGATTTAGTTGGTTGGTTGGTTGGTTTTAAAAGATTGCGGATTTAAAAGACATCAGATAATGAAAACTGCAAGGCACAATGAACTTTGCTAACAAAATTTTATCTCTCTCACCACTCAAGCACATCCTGAATTCAGGCAAGAAGACAGAGAGAAAAAGACCTCATAGTTATAATACTGTACCTTTCCCTCTTATTTGCTTGTTTTTAACCTCCCCAAAGTTAGCCATTTACTTAGACAGGGGTCAGCAGATTTTTCTGTAAAGGGCAAGGTAGTAAATATTTTGGGATTTCTGAGTTCACTTTTGCTGTTGTAGTGTGAAAGCAACCATAGACAATAAAAAACGTGTGTGGTTGTGTTCCAATAAAACTTTATCAGTGGGCACGGGAAATTGAATTTCATGTCAGTTTCCTGTGTGACAAAATATTTTTTCAACCCTTTTTTCAGCCATTTAAGAAAGGAAAAACCACATAACTTGTGTACTATTAAAAGGATTAAAGAAGATGATTTAGGTGATATAAGCAAACTGTATTTAACACTTCGCGAATTGAGCAGTCTCTCTTCTCCAGGCTCCAGAAAGCTGCAGAATGGGGTGGGAGGCAAAAAGCTTCTGAAGGATAAAGAATGAACAGCAGGAAAAGAAAAATAGAAAATCAATCAGGAAGGAGATAAGCATAGAACTCAGAGCTGGCTTGGTTGTTCAAGCTTGTCCTCCTGGACATCCCACGTTTCTAGTCAAGAAGGGGCATTTACAAGGGACTCAGAAGATACCTAGGTCACTGTTTGCTGATGTGCTAACCCTGGCAGAAATGACCCCATCTTGGGCCTAGACATTTCTTTCATCAGTATAAAAACAGATTTGGCTGGAGGGCCATAGTTTGTTGACTTCTGTGGTATGTATTACTGGGGTCCCCCCCCCCCCCCAGATTTTAGGAGACTGTCCAGGAAATTTGGGGACTCTAGTAGGTAGCAATTTTGTCAAACTTGGAAAGAATCCATTAGTGCATACTAATGAAATTGTCTCCTTGATGGAAATTGAATTTCTCCATGAAATTTCATTTTAATTTTCATATAAAAATTCTGAAACAGATAAGAGCCCCAGAGAGCCCGCCACCTAGGTGCATTTGGGCAGGTCGGTGCTGCTGTCCAGGGAGAACAAGAAAGCTGAGGAAGTTTGTTCAGCTGGGTGCTACTCCCGGAGCTTGGGTTCGGCCTATAGATTGGTGAGCTTCTTGGATGCATAAATCTTTAGAATGTAAGAGGGAGAGAGGGACCGGGAGGAAGAACAAATCATTTGTTTCCCTCATAGCCTAGATAAATCTGCATTTTAAGTGGGCAGTTTGTGCATAAACATAATTCGGAACTAGATTTTCCCTTCAGGTGCCCTCAGTGGTAATCACTCCATTGATTTGCTAATGTCTCGATGCATGTTAATCTGAGGGGTGCTCATGGACACAGCTTTATTGGTTCTAAAGGGAATGATTCACTTTGCTGTTTAAATACCTGCTACCTTGTCATCGTTCTTCTGAGGCCTCTGTTCCATATGTTTGCAGTTCCATACGTTTGCTTAGAATCACTACGTGGATGTTTTACCCTCTCTGGCTCACTAAGGAGGAGAGACTAAAACAAATGAGAAGAAAATAGAATTTTCCAAAGAAGAGTTGCTTGTAACGTTCTCGTTTAGGTCAGTTGCTACTCTGGCCACACTATGAGCCGTGAGCTACTCTATATTGAGCTCTGTCTCGATGGATTTTGAAGCATTCAAATATGGAAGTAATACGCAAATATTCTTCATTATTTTTCCTTTTGTTTCCTTCTGTGTCCTTATGACCCATTTTGTTCTTTCTATTGTATTCCTTATTTCATTGTTAAACTTTCCCTATTTCCTGTGGAGCACTTCTTGGTTTTACACAATTCTCCACCAGGATTGTCTCTTACCTTCGAAATCCCCGAGTCACTGATGTTCTCCCTTGGGAGAGGAAGTCCATAAAATCAGCTGGATACAGGGACAGACACAGAGGAGGGACCCGGTGCGTGCTGGTTGGGTCTGATGGATCGCGTCTGATGGTACAAGCAGATACCAAACAAATGTGAAAGTAAGAAGCAGCTGTGGAAGGAAAGTTGACTTCTCCAATGATCTCCCATGTAAATAGGCTCCAGCAGGAAACAGAGACACAGTTGTTCCATTCGAAGTGAGTTTAGTGAAGGACCCTTTTGCAAGGAAAGCAAAGGCAAGCAATTGTCAGAACCTGGAGGCAGACCAGGAGAGCCATCAAGCAAGAGCTGTGACCTTCAGCCATGTGTCCCGTGACAACCTCTGGGATGGAGGTTGGAGAACAGAGACGCTGACATCTCTCCCCCATCCTCGAACTTTCCAGATGGTCATATCACAGCTGGTGGCCTGACAGGTCAGCCTTCCAGGGCCCAGGACAGAGTGGGGAGGAAGAGAGGAAGATGCTGGGGGACAGATGAAAGGAATCTACCAAAAGGATTACATAATAGTATCATCTCTTATAGAAAGAGATTGTGCCCTTACATGGATTTCAATAATATAGATTATGTTTTTGCCTTTTACTCTTATTCAGAGCAGGAACCTTATCTCATTCATCTTTGCCTTTTTAACTTTTGCCTTGAACAGAGGAGATAGTCGGGTTTCATAGCCAAACTTTTGTTGGTTGAAAGTTTATAAGCTCAGAGTGGGGAAGGACTGATTTCTCGTTTTGCAGATGAGGAAACTGAGGTCCAGAATGACTCAACAGTCTTCTCAAGGTCACTTAGCTACAGGTCCTGGATAAGAGTGCAGTTCGGTGATAACCTTATTTTCAGCTTGATTCCTAAAGTTTGTGGGATTCCTTTTTCCTAAAGAATCAGTTCTTCTAAGTTATTTTACAATATACCGATTTGCTCCTTCAAATAAATACTTAGTACCCATTGCCCTAAATACTTAGGCCAGCACTGTTTCAGGTGCTGGGGATTCAGCGGTGAACAAAACAGACAAAAAGAGTCCCTGACCTTGCAGAACTTATGTTTTAGTTAAGGCAGACAGACAATGAACAGATCAATTAAAAAAATGTAGATAGTATGTCAGATGGGATAAGGGCTATGGTGAAATGCAGAGCAGTCAAGGGGATGGGCAGTCAGAGAAACCTTCCTGAGAAGGTGATATTTGAGTGAGAAAAATGGGGTGAATTTTCTGGATATATGTACCTGGCCAATAAATCAATTGATTTATCAATTGATCTATCTGTCCACCTATCATCTATCTAATCTATCCATCAATCCACCTGGGAGAAGAGTGTTCTAGACAAATTCAGAGCCCCTGATGCAAGAGCATCCTGGGATGTTCAGAGAACAAGGAGGCCTGTGTGAATGGATTAGGGGTGTTTGGGGAGATGCCCGTAAGGAGATGAGGTAATGAGGGGAGATGGGGGAAGTCATGGGTAACGGTCGATTAGGACCTTGGAGGCCATTTGACATTGCTTTTACTGGAAGGGAGTGGGGAGACTGAGGGTTGGGGGCTTGGCCAGAGGAATGAAAAGACCTTAGGTTTCAATGACAGAACTCTTACTGGTACGTGAAAAGGGCCAGAGTAAGAGCCATGAGACCAACCAGGGAAACCACTGCAATCATAGCTTTTTTTGTTGTATTGAAATAGAAAAAGCAACCCATACCTATTATTAGAAAAAACACTCAAACAACATTAAAAATGTAAAAAAAAAAAAAAATCCAAATGAAAAATTCCATCTAATCTCAGCACGCAGGCATAGCAACTATTTACATAGTGATGTGTGATCTTGCAGGATTTTTCTGAATCCAGTGCTGAGGTCATGGTGCATATAATTTTTCTGTGTAACAAAATGCTATGCACATCTTTAAGTACCAGCGAATAAAGATCTACATCATTGATTTTAATAACCATGGTGTATTCCATTGGGAAGCTCTACCATGTGATTTAATTCTTTATTGATGGACACTTAGATTATTTCACTATTATATACAAAGATGGGCCTCCCAATAATGCCTTTACTTAGCTTTCAGCTTGGCCATGTTTCTATTTCCCCTTCTGATATCTCGATATGGCAGAGCAGGTCAGGACTGTTATCCTTTCCTTATATATACTGATAGATGGACTCGTATGTGCAGACAAGGATGGCTTCTGAGCCCTAAGACTCACCTGTTCTAACTATTAGTGAGTATGTTGATAGGTAATGTACATAGTAAAGCACATTGTTCACACACACTTTTAAGACAAAACTATTTTTCAAAAGAAAAAAAAATCATCCTCCTTGAAGCTCAGGTCTCATACTGGAGTTTTTGTTTCCAGCATCTCATTCCCACCCGTGTGGTGAGCTAGAGATCTGGCAGGAAACCCTGATCAGCACTGCCGTCTTACTCAAACCCCAGTGTCTACCATATTTAAAGATATAAATGTATGTCTCTTCTGGCCTAGTGCAATGTTGCTTCCATCTCTAGTCCTGGTCATCCGGTCGTAAAGGGATTCCGAAGGCCAAATGTCGAAAGGCTCACAGACATGAGGGAATGATCAACCATTGCTCCTCAGGAGAAAGGAGACCTACCCACCGGCAGATGGCGGTAGTTCACAAGTCATCCAGCAGATGGCAGGAGTACCCAGACTTAGAGAGCCGGAAGAGCCTTTGGGATCAGTTTATAGTCCCCTGAGGTGGTGGAGACCCAGAAGAGAGAAGTTCCCTGCCCTTGCCTCTCATGATTGACTTCTTCCATAGTTAATGGTCCCAACCAACACCGGAGAGAACAATTCATTTTACATTTGCATTTCTTCAATCGAAAGAAAAGTTTGCAAATACAAACTGAAATCTGCACAGAGAGCTGAGGGCTTTGTAACACCCCGTTTATAACTGATGCTGAGTCCTCATGGTACCAAGAACCAACCGATAGAGTAAATTTCTAAATTAAGATGAAATAAAGAGCCATCAAATTTAGAAAGAATCAGAACAATGAAAATTACAAGAGTGAGAGGTGAAAGGGCTATGAACAACTTGAAGTCAGGCCTTTTTTGTTTTTGTTTTTTTGTGTGTTTTGCTTCATACATCACCATTGGTAATTATGTTAAGTCTTGAGGATGCTCGAGACAGTAAAGAACTTAGTTTCTGAATCTACAGTGATTCTTTTTTTTTTTTTAATTTTATTTATTTATTTGACAGACAGAGATCACAAGTAGGCAGAGAGGCAGGCAGAGAGAGAGGAGGAAGCAGACTCTCCACTGAGCAGAGAGCCCAACGTGGGGCTCGATCCCAGGACCCTGAGATCATGACCTGAGCCGAAGGCAGAGGCTTTCACCCACTGAGCCACCCAGGGGCCCCTACAGTGATTCTTTTACCTGTTTAAGCACTCTTTTGCCAATTCATGTTTAAAATGGGCATGTAATGCCTATAATATTCCAGGCAAATTCTGGGTGCTGGGGCTTAGCAGTCCACAGGATAGACGACCCCTTCCCTCATGGAGCTCATATGTGGGAGAGTCCGTCTCAGAAAGTAAGTAGATGATGAACTAAAATCTTTATTATATTGTAATACATAAGGAATATGTTCTTTTTTTTTTTTTAAGATTTTATTTATTTATTTGACAGAGAGAGATCACAAGTAGGCAGAGAGGCAAGCAGAGAGAGAGGAGGAAGCAGGCTCCCTGCTGAGCAGAGAGCCCGATGTGGGACTCGATCCCAGGACCCTGAGATCATGACCTGAGCCGAAGGCAGCGGCTTAACCCACTGAGCCACCCAGGTGCCCAGGAGTATGTTCTTAATGATGAGTCTCAAGAGGAAAAAAAGAGAGTAAGAGGGCACGGAGGATGGTGGGAACTGCTGTTTGGGATAGCTACCGAAAGAGGGATTTGAGCGGAGTCCCTCCATGTGGAAGGAGCAGCAAGTGTGCAGATTCTGGGGTGACAGGAGGCTCAGCATACTCTAGGAACAGTAAGGAAGCTTCTGTGGCAGGGACACCGTAAGTGAGAAGAAGGACAGGAAATGGGATCAGAAAGGTAGCCAGAGGCCAGGGGTCCAACATTGTAGGTGTTGATGAAGACTTTGGGTTTTATTCTAAGTTAGATGCAAAGATCTTGAAGTGTTTTGAGCAGCTGAGGGGTATGATTTGACCTACATTTTAAACAAGATCTTTATGGCTATGGTGTAGAAATTGACATAGGGGAGGGGAGCCCGATAGAGAGGCAATTCTGTATGACTTTAAGGAGAATATGCATGGAAAAGAAAATTAGAGAGCCAAACCAAATCAAGGAAGTTTGAAACTAGCAGGTAGTTTCAGGACCTAGCCAAACTGCCACAATTTTCTGATAAGGGACTGAAACACCACCAGATTAAGTGACTAATTTTAGGTCCCGGTTAGTGGCCATGTGTGTCAGATTCATAGAACTTCTGGCCAGTGCTCTTTCCATCTCCTACCCACCTCTCTGCTGCAAAGACCCCACTTGCACTCATGGTCGGGCCCTGCCACATAAGAACAGGGTCATTCCTTGCCACCTACACTTAATTTCCGAGGTCTCCCAAGTACTTGTAGCTTCGTTTCAGAGCAAGGAGATAGTTGCTTCTGTGGTCCCAGTGGGAACCTTCCACATGAGCTTCTGGAGATGCCTCTTTTGCTACAAGGGTCCGCTTCTTTCAGCCAGAAGTACTGGTAGTCTTTCTCAACTCTTGTTGCTTCCCAGAATGCCTCCTGACCCATTTCTTTATATTTTTTCCCCCAAAATCTACTTATTTATGTGTCAGAGAGAGAGAAAGAGAGAGAGAACACAAGCAAGGGGAGCAGCAAGCAGAAGGCTAGAGGGAAGCAGGCTCCCTGCTGTGCAAGGAGCCTGATCTGGGACTTGATCCAAAGACCCCAGGATCATGACCTGAGCCGAAGGCAGATGCTTAGCCAACTGAGTCACCCAGGCATCCCTTGTCTTACTCATTTCTTAAAGGCTGTCTGGATGCCTGAATGCTTTGGGGGCACCATAGAGGAGTAGTTCTCAGCTGGGTGTAGTTTTTTCCCCCTAGGGCTCAGCTGGCCATGCCTGGAGACGCTTTTGGCTGACACCAATGGGTAAGGTGCTACCGGCGTCCAGTGGGTAGAAGGCAGGGAAGGGGCTAAGTGCCATATGACACACGGGACAGCCCTCCACAGCGAACAGCGACCCATCCCAACATGTCATTGTGCTGAGCTGAAGAAGGACTCTTAAGATTAAAATAAATGAGAAAATCTAAACTTTGCTCTCAGTAAAATGGCAAACACACTAGAAAATTGAGTAGCATTCAAAAATCAACTAAAGTGAAGTATTTCTAAACTTTTGGGGGCTGCAAACCGCCCCCCCCCCCATAGGAAGAAGCAGTTTGCATTGCAGCCCAACGCATACAAATGCAGCTGTAATGTGTGTGTGTGTGTGTGTGTGTGTGTGTGCACATGTGCGCACAGATGTCTCCCAGAGCAATACTAACCTGTGCTGAAGGCAGAGCTTTCTATTTTTATATCATTTGGTTCCATTAAAAAAAAAAAATGTGGTCACACCCCAGTGAATTATTTCTATTGTTCACGAATGTGTTCGGAATCTGGAGTTTGAATAATACTGAACAAAATGTGTAAGAAAATTGAACACAGTTTCATATAAATCCAGGTTAGCACGGAAAGGCAAAGAGCAAGGGCATATTCTGTATAGAAGTCCCCCAAAGGATCAGCCATTAATTTCACAAGTAGTTATTCTGGCCAAACATTTTTTCAGAGAGAAATGAACCAGTTCTTGCCTTCCTGGGGTTCTCGATCCAGCTCAGTGGACAGACCACCACTAACTACCTGTGCAGTGATGTGCTGTATACAGAATGCACTGCAGCTCCGAGAGGAGGGGACAGGGCTGGGTTCTGTGGATCAGGAAACTGGGAGGTGGATTGGCAAAGGCTTCCCAGTGAGGTAACCTGAGGGATGGCTGAGTGGGATTTCTCCGAAGGGGCTGGGGAGGAGGAACAAGAGAATCCAGGTAGAAGGTTTCCTGGGTGGGGTGTGGAGGGAGATCCTTGAGGATGTGCATGAGGCCAAAAGATATAGGGGCACCAAGGCAGAACGTAGAACCCCCCCATACCCGGACCCTCGTGCTGCGCTAATGTAAAACCACCCTCATTAGCACGTTACTCTCCTGCTCTTCCTGTTCCCAGGGTAAATACCATCTCCCCAACCTGACATTCACGGTCTTTCATGATCAGGCCCCAGGTCAGACCTTCTTGCCTTGTTGCTCCTGACTTCCTAGCAAGTGTCCCCCATCCCAGACCATCGCCAGAAGTCGGTGCATCTTTCCACACTCTCATCTTATCTTTTCTTGTTCAAGGATTCCAGCCAGATGATCATTTCTCAAGGTGTAAGTTTCCAACATGGAGTAAGGAAATTCTCCCATAGAAAGCGCTGTGATGATTGCATTTGTTCTTCCAGCAGTGAATTCTCAGCACGAGCATTTCATCCTTTTCTCTCTGATGGAGAACAGTTCGTGACGCTTCAGTGCCTGCAAACCCTCAGTGTAGCCCTCGGCTTCCCCTCGCTCTCTGTGCGGGTTTAATCAATATGCCAATATCTATTTGAAAGTGAGAACAAATTACTCTTGTTCCCATTTATTTCGGGAAAAAATTTTCTTGGGCACAACTTAATCCATGACCCAGAGTGGGTTTGGCTTCCTCTTTTTAGTTCAGACACATTCTGAAGTTGGTAGAATGTCCTCTGCCTTCCTGTCTAATACAATCCCACAGACTCTCTGTAGGATTTTCAATCAACTATGGGAAAGGACTGGGGGTCAGAGTAAGGACGTAAGCCAGACTCGCTTCCCTGATTTAAGACTGGCTCTCCTCCGATGATGATAGTCCTAACATAGAAGTTGTTTTCATCAGGACAGCGCATGTTGGTCCTTCTCCAGCTTAATGATCATCGGCGGTCTTTCCTGTAGCTCATCATCAAGGGCTACTGTCTACAAGAGCCACGCTGGCTTTCGGAATGTGAGTTCACCCAAGACATTTGAATGTAGTTTGAAATCACTTCTCCTTCACCAATGTACAAAAGCAATTTGAGAAAGTCTGTATACACAGCCACACACACACATTCACACACACAATTAAAAATAAATCTGAGAAGATGATCAGAAATCAAATCAGAAATACAAATATAATTGTATGAGATGAGACAATCACTTAAGTCCTGGGGGTCACCAGGCTCTAAACTTCTTATTAGCAAAAACAAGAACAAAATCAAGGTCTTAGAGAACTCTTTCTGTATCTGGCCCAAGGATGCAAACCCATTTTTTAGTGAAATTTTGATTTTTTTTTTCTGGATACAGCTATAGAAAGAAATTACCAAGTGAATCATTTTATAAAGAATATTGAGCAGTATAATGAATACTGACCTTAATAATGGTTTAATGGGTGAAGAAATATTTTTTGCATGGCTAGAGTCTTACTGATCCTCATTAAAAATTGGATTATAGCTGACTAATGATGTTTCTGTGGGGATAATCAGACTTGACAGAAGGAAAACCCTTAGAAAATTAGAAGCATTGATGATTAATATGCTTTCAGAATTATTCAGCAGATTCCTCATGTATATTTTAGAAGTTAACATCTAATGCATTCTGTTACTGAATACCAAGGTTTTTCCTTTAAACTGTTCAAAAGGGTATTTTGAAAGTGTCTTCATTCTTTTTAGTATAGACCCATTCTGAAGTTGGTAGAATGTCCTTTGCCTTCCTAACTGTCTAATACAATCTGGACTGTGTATTTCAATATCAAGTTATTTCTTTACTTCCCCAAGTTGTCTGCACAGAAATCACCATCCTGATTCCTATGGCTGTTCTTTCTGCTGTAGGAATCTTATCGGTTCATATCTAGGGGTACGTCTCTCCATTTGAGCAACAATATTAGCTCTTCAAACTGTCTCCATTTTTTTTTTCCAGGTCAGACAAGTTTTAGTTTTATGTTTTTGATTCCTAAGACAGGTGCAATGTTCCTGTCATTCTGATAAAGGTTAAATAAACATTCATAATCCCTTGGTTTGGATCTTGTCCTCTATATCCTCATCTGGTAGGTCGTATTTTCTTTCCTATTTTTTCATCTTTCTGGGAACATTTCTCAGGTTCACCCCCACATTATTAATTCAAGTTTCTCCAGTATCAGTTTTGGTCTTTACTGTATTAGGTGTGGATTTTTATTCTCCTTATAAGATTCTGGCTTTGTTACATTGCTTCTTTTTTATTATGAACAATTTCAAACATAGTAGAAAATGTCAGGAATACCTCTATATCCATGACCCAGTTTTGTCAAATCTTAACAGTTGCCATATTTTCTTCAGTGTTACAAAAATAAAACATCACAGAAACGGGCAGCCTGTACTCGGCACCCTGAACCTCCCCCCACCACCATCTTCTTGGAGATGTTTGCATTTGGTGCTATGGTTTCCCTGCATGTTTAATCATCATGCTAACATGTATATGTTTATTTATGAATGGTGGGATATTGTTTTGAAGGTTTCTACACTCCTTATAAATACAATGACATGCAAGTATCCTTTGGTGACGAATGTTCCTCCACAACATTATGTTTTTTACTCTCATGCAAGTTGAATTGTAAAGCTCTAGTTCATTCGGCTTCACTGCTATAGTTTCCTACCCTTTAAGTACACTGTAGTTTATTTATCAACTATTTTGATGCTAGACATTTAAATTGTTCCATTTTTTAACATTAAAAGCAATGTTGCAATGAGCAACTTCATGTATGTTTCCTTGAACATTTATGTTTCCTTGAGTAGAAGAACTCCCCCCTCACCCCCCTCCCACCCCTCTCGCGGTATGAACGTACAAATGAATGCGTGCATATCTTCACCTCTGTCACCTGGTAGAAAATTGTTCCTCGGAATATTTGTAGCTACCTCCACTCCACGGACAGTGTGTTCAAAACTCTTCTTGTTGCCCATCCTTGCCAGTATTGGGTTTCATCAGACTTATAAATAGAGTCAATCTGATGGAGGTAAAATGATATGTCCTTATTGCTTTGATTTGCATTTCCTTATTTCTAGTGAGGTCAAATATAAGTTTCTAACTTTATTACTTATTTTATGAATTGACTATATGTTTTTCCTATCTTTATTGGTATATATGCCTATAAATAATATATGCAGGTATATGTTAACTTATTTATATACATAAATTATATGCATAGTACATATATTTACATTGTAAATATTAATAAGCATTAATATATACATATAAATACTAGTCCTTAGTCAGTAATGTGTGTTGCAAATACCTTCAGCTAGTCTGTGACTTATCTTTCACTTCACTTATAGTATCTATTAATGAACAAAATTATTTTATTCAAAGTAGTTAAATATCTCAATTTTTCTTTAATGATTTATGTGGTTTTTTTTTAAACAACTTCCTTTTTCCAAGGTCCTTAAGCAAAATTATGTTTTATCCCCCAAATTTTAAAATTTTGCTCTTCATATTTGAGGTCTCAGTCTACCTGAAATTTACTTTTAGGCATGGAGAATAGGAAACTAACTTAATATATGGACATTTTTTTCATATAGGTAACCAGTTGCCCCAACACCAATTGTTGAATCATTAATCCTTTCTCCTCTTGATTTGTAATGGGATCTTTCTTGTATATCAGATCTCCACACATTTATGGATCTGGTTCTGAGTTCTATAGTCTATTCCTTTTCCCTCTGTCAATACCACACTGTCTTAATTTCTGCCGGTATATAGAATCATATCTGGTACATAATTCTACTCTACCTCATTCTCTTCAAAATTGTCTTTTCTTGACCTTTTCCTCTTCAATATAGATTTTAGAGTCAACTTTTTAATACCATGAAAAACTCTATTGAGATTTTAAAAGTCAAAATGGTGTTGAATTCTGTTTGAATGTATAGATTAATTCTGGAGGAATTGGTATCTTTGTGATATAAACTCATCCAATTCAGGGCCATGTTATATCTCATTCATTTATTTGGATCTTTCCAAAGTCTTCTAGTGCACTTTTGTTACACTTACTCTCTGGTTTTTTGTACTTGGAAGGCTGTTTTAAATTAGTTTAATCTGTGGAAATTTCTTCCTTCCTTTCTTTTTTTTATTTTGTAGACACAATTTTCTTTTCATGCACCTTTCCCTTGTGTTTTTGAAAAGAAAGTGTGTTCTCTTATTTTGGTGTCTAGGGTTCTATATATGTCTACTTGATCAAGCTTTCTAATATTGTTGTTCAAACTTCTATGTTGTCAGTTGATCTATTAGTTATTGAGAGAGATAAATTAAAATTTCCCACTATATCTCCCTGTACTTCTCTTAATCTTTTTCTTGATATATATGTGAGGTTGTAATATTAGGTACATACGAGCTTAGAATCATCTTATATTCCTGGTGGTTCCTTTAATCATTAGTTAACAACCATTTTTAACATTAATGATGCTGCTTCTCTTTTAAAGTTTAAGTTGTTCAGTGATAATACAGATATACTGGTTTCATCTTAGCTATTGCTTAAAGTATCTTTTACATTTTTTTACTTTTATCTCTCTGTATCTTATGTTGTAGGTACTTTCTCAAAACAATGTATTTAACTGGTAAAAATCCAGTCTGACAAGCACCATCTTTTAAATGGCAGGGTTTTTAAAAAATATTTATTTTATTTTATTTTTTTCAGCATTCCAAAATTCATTGTTTATGCACCACACCCAGTGCTCCATGCAATCCGTGCCCTCCTTAATACCCACCACCAGGCTCAACCCCCCATAAAACCCTCATTTTTTTCTTCAGAGAACAGTTTCTCATGATTTGTCTCCCCCTCCAAAGTTTGGGGTTTTTTTTTTTAGAGTTATTATAATTATTAGCATGTTCTATGTATTTCTACCATTTTACTTTGTGTTTTTTACTCTGCTTTTTTCTTTATTTGGTGTTGGGGAGAATCTTTGTCACTTCTCTCCTGTTTTTCACAGGATTGAAAAGTCGTGTCTAGCCCTCCTTTCTTAGTCCCCCTTTTTCTTAGCCCCCCTTTCCCCTCTATTGGGATGAATTATACTTTCTTTTATTTACCACCCCAGAATTGTTAACTTTCAGACGTTTATAGGACACCTGGGTGGATCAGTTGGTTAAGCTTTGGACTCTTGGTTTCAGTGCGGGTCATGAGTGCAGGGTCATGAGATCAAGCCCTATCTTGAGCTCCCCGCTCCTCAGCCCCTCCCCCAGCCATGTGCACACGTGTGCACGAGCACTCTCTCTCTCAAATAAATAAAGAAAATCTTAAAAGAAAAATCTTTCATAGTCTGAAGTTAATATCTATTATTCTCATCACAAACAATAAAAGGATCTTAGCAGCCTCCATCTAAGTCAATTCTTTCCTGTCTTAATATGTTCTCTATCAATATTTTTGTCCTGCCTTGTTTAGTAGCCATAGGTTAGACACTTTTTCTTACAGTAATGCTTATTTAGATTTTTCCAGATGTTTATGAGTTTCTCTGCCTATTACTTTTTGCATATATATTTTTTTAAGATTATTTATTTATTTATTTATTTGACAGACAGAGATCACAAGTAGACAGAGAGGCAGGCAGAGAGAGAAGAGGAAGCAGGCTCCCCGCTGAGCAGAGAGCCCAATGTGGGCTCGATCCCAGGACCCTGAGATCATGACCTGAGCCGAAGGCAGAGGCTTTAACCCACTGAGCCATCCAGGTGCCCCCGCTTTTTTTTTTTTTTTTTTTTTTGATGTAGCGTTCCAAGATTCATTGTTTACGTACAACACCCCGTGCTCCCTGCAATACGTGCCCTCCTCCTTGTTCTTTCCTTCTTCTTCCTGAAGTAAACTTTTCAGTAAATCCTTGAGGGTCTGTTGTTGATAAACTCTCTCCAACTCTGTGATCCAGTTCCTGCTTTGCTTTCCTTGTCAAAAAACCATTTAATCAAGTATAGAATTTTTTTTTAAAGATTTTATTTATTTATTTGACAGAGACAGAAACCACAAGTAGGCAGAGAGGCAGGCAGAGAGAGAGAGAGGAGGAAGCAGGCTCCCCGCTGAGCAGAGAGCCCAGTGTGGGGCTCGATCCCAGGGCCCTGAGATCATGACCTGAGCTGAAGGCAGAGGCTTAACCCACTGAGCCACCCAGGCGCCCCAAGTATAGGATTTTGTGATGGTGATAATGTCTGCTAGCATCGTGTTTCAAGTTTAGGAGGAGGAATGAGAAGGTAGAACCATCTCGGGTTTAAACCAGCTGGTGATCACAATACGTAAAAGAGAACTGGGACACAGTTGGTGCCCAAATGTGAAGTCACTTTACAAAGACCACAGGAAGTCCATCGCGATGGTGGCGCTCCCACCCTTAGCATCCGTCGTCCTGTGCGGTAGGCACAAGCATGTCCCCCTTCCCACTAGACCAGCGAACCGCATGTCCTCTTTCTCCTCTCGCTCTCGACTCTTAACCTCCTGGGTCCCAAGTGCAGGGTATGAGCTCAGCCCTGTTTTGCACCAGCCCACTGGCGGTCTCACCAGATACGTTTTGTGTTTGCTCCTCCCAGTCTTCCCTACAGGACTCATCTTTTTACTCCCAGCTTTTTGAAATCATTCTCATCAGCACACGAGCATGTATGCCATCCTTACAGAAGAGACTCCCTTGACCCCCGGCCCCTCCCACTCCCATCTGGTTGCTCTGCTTTTCTTCAAGCTAGAATTACTGTGTTGTCTACATTCACTGTTACCACTTTTTTTTAACCTCTCTGCACTGTTCAGCCAACTCCAACCTGCTTCTACCTCTATTGCTCATGTAAAGAGGGCCAATGACCTCCATTTTTCCAAACATAATATCATTCCGTGAACACATCACATGCCATTAAATTTTAAATAATTTTAAAAAATAATGAAAATTTGTGGGGTGCCTGGGTGGCTCAGTGCATTAAAGCCTCTGCCTTTGGCTCAGGTCATGATCCTGGGGTCTTGGGATTGAGTCCCATATCGGGCTGTCTGCTCAGCAGGGAGCCTGCTTCCTCCTCTCTTTCTGCCTGCCTCTCTGCCTACTTGTGATCTCTGTCTGTCAAACGAATAAATAAAATAACAAAAAAATAATGAAAATTTGTAATACATCTGACTATTTTCTTAAGATAAATTTCTAATAGGATTACAAAAATTGAATAGCTCAAATGCTTGATATAGACTGGAAAATTATCCCACAGAAAGAGAGAAAAGAAGAGAGGGAAAGAGAGAGATCTCCCTTTTTAAGCCAGATCCTCCTGACACTCTGGACAGTAGTTTTCTTTGCTACTAAACTCCCAGGGGAAGTGACTGGCTAGACACTTAGAGCTTTAACATTAACCAGGTGAAAACTGGGGTCTTTCAAAAAACATTCATTTTGTATTTACCAAGTGCAGAGCTCACTCTAAGATCTGGCTCCTGAAGAGAACGTTTGGTCATTCACTCCTTCTCTTATCTGACAAATACATATTGAGTGCCTGCTGTATACATAACACTGAATTCTAAATGCGCCACCATTTTGGCTCCTTAGAAATGTTTTCGTTTCCTACCTAAATAGTGCCCACTCCTTCTTGAATCCAGAGGTATCGCCACAGAATGTTGTCAGTGAATTATTATTCGTTATTCTTTGAAGCCACAAGGATTCCAAGTTTGAAATTTCTAGAACAGCGTGATGAAACTCTGGCCTTGGGTTTTCCTGCCGTGTTTACAGCCACCTCTTACATCATGCTTTGCCTATGTATCTCCTCCTTCAGCAGGTAGCAAATAAGTAGGTGCCTAATACCTTGGTTTCTGGCCATTTGCTTAACTTTCCACAGCCCCATTATCTTTAGAAAGGAAGGCTCTGAGGGAGAGAGATATAGTGGCTTGTGCTTGGTTGACTGGTTTATGTTCTTCAAAAGGCAGTACCCCACAGGGGTTATGCATAGTTGGTGTGTCGTGTGTGTGTGTGTGTGCGCGCACATGCGTGCACACCAAGATAAAGGAGTCAGAGAAGCTTTGAGGGGAGGATTCTAGAAGTTACTTGGTGCCTGGGATATCTGAGCTACAGTCAGATGAGAGTTTCCTGAAGCAGGAACAGAAAAGAGCAAACACTTTTGCCCATGGCTGGTACTTAGCATGCTCTCTCCCAACACCCCACTCCTGCCACGATAGAAACACACCTTGGATTAGTTAGATCTATTCAGGTTGGAGGAAAACATTCAGGCAGATTATCTGGGGGAAAGGAAGGAGCAAGGGAAACTATCCCACGTCTTTGTAGACGCTCTGAATCCCATGCTGCTGAGTCTGATATTGAGCAGGCTGATTTTCTGCAGAACCAGAAGTCTCTCCCAAGGGATCACAGGGGAGCTCTGTGCCCCACCCCTCAGCATGCACATGGTTGGTGGGTACATTTCCCAAGGAGAGGGTCTAATTGTGTCATTTGATCCCCAGTCATTTTAGTTAGGAATACACTAAACTTCCAGCCTTCACAACCACCCTCACTGCCAAGGACAACACAGTACAAAGAAAAGTTCCAGAAGACTTCTCCTTACATCTTAGTGACCCAGATGACCTCATGGTCACCCCTAGATGCAAAGAAGGCTCAGAAATCCAGTGTTTAGCTCTTGTAGCATCTACAGAGAAGAGGGAAGGGAGAAAGGATTTAGGTTGAAATTCTGCCTTGCCCTCGGATACAAAGCTCTCCTTTTGGGAGATTTTCACACAAGGCTTCTCAGAGGTGGTTGGTCTGTATATGGTTGTCTTAGGTTCAGGTCTAGATCCTGGCTCCATCGTTTTTGGCCCGGGTGGCAGGACTGACTTCACCTAAATCATATAGCCCAAGCCAAAGCAACTTAATGCTTAGAAGACCCACCCCAGAAGGGGCACAGGGTATGGATGAATTTTCCAGAAAAGGTCTATGGAATGATTTCTTGAAGATCTTGGAAAGAATTATTGATAGATTTTAACCCCTTTATTCAGTTCCTCCTGTGCCTTGAGTTTTGCTATTTAAGAATCCAGATGAATGCTATAGTCATATATTTTTATTATGCCTAAATTATTTTAGAAGTTCACTCTTTTTATTTCTTATGCATTTTATAAATTCCTACAGTGTGCCAGGGAGTGAGCAAGGTTTGGCGTTATAATAGAAACTGATGTAGACAATATTGCCTTCTTCAAGGCATTTGGCATTTTCAATCTATTGTGAGAGTCACAATTATGAAATCATTCCACAGATAAATATGTAATCACAAGTTAATAATGTGATAAAAGAGGAGAGATCTATGAGGATATACAGGAAGAGAACCTGATCTTATCTGGGGTGCAGAGAAAGCATCTCTAAGAGAGTTATTTTAAGCAGAGATATAAGAATTTAAAAAGGCAAAAGATGGGCAATGAGGGATGATCTCCAAGCGCAGGCACAGGGAATAAGATGTACAAAGACCCTGAGACAGGAGAAGGCAAATGTGCTTCCCACATTGAAAGAAGAACCAATATTCTTTCTGGCTGGAGCAAGATGAGAAGGAATAAATTGGTATGAGATGGGGCGTGAACTGGCAGTAACACAGAATCTCTAAAGGGACAAAGGCCATGGGAATGACCTGTCACTTTTCCATCCAACCAACTGAATCTTGAGTATTTGCATTGGAGGAGATGACCCAGTTTCCATCCATGACACATTGTCTCATGGGAGACCCTTTGCCTCCAACCATTCTTGTTCTGGTGTGTTGAGGTGTTGAGGAAGCCCAGTTAAAAACCCGTATCTTCTTTGTCCACTTTCTGAATCAACTGAGAAATAAGACAATGTAGTCGGCAGATAAAGAATCAAATTGCCATCCATATGGGTGAATACCATCCTTATTTCCGAGAAGGCTGGGCAGGGAATGTAGCTTACTCTAAGGTACAAAGCGGGTTTGCGAACTCCTCTCTGACTAGGGGAGAGCCCCCTAGAAGGAAAGTTTGCATCTGCAGAGAAGTCACACCTGCCCAGGTCACTGTGTTCCACTTTTCCAGGTTGAGAAGGGAGGTGGGAGGGACCAAATTTGCTCCTAACTCCACCTCCCGCCCCCAGGTCCTTTGATACATTAGCTTCACTTAATTCACAAATGTAAACCAAATGCTTCCATCCAGGGCTAGGCTACTGTCTCTACCTCTTTAGGGAAGCAAAGGGGTTGAACAAGAATCCAACGGCATTTGGGGGAACTCTCTGCATGATTCCAAACTTCCATGGGGAATAAGTATTCCTTTCTCATCCATCATCAAGAGCTGTTAAGAGAAGGACATCATATAACCTGATCCTTATGAATGAAGATGAATTCTGATAAATGATATCCTATCTTCTAGGAGGGTTATAATATTGAACACAAAGCCACAGTCCCCAAAGCCTTTAAGTTCTTTGCTGAACCAACTTCGTTTTTTCTTTTTCATCCACATAAATGAAATTCCCCAGTTGTTTCTTTTTCAAGCCTTGCTTGAAGTAACAGATGCCAACAATATGTCTAAATCAAAAGTGTAAACTTCAGAATATTAGTGCTGGAAAGGATCCTATAGGTCATCAGTCTAATCCCATTCCTTGTTTTATTAGAAAACATGAGACCCAGAGAGACTAAGTGTCTCACCCAGGGTCAAATAGTCATCTGTGTCCCTCTCCTAATTACTTGGATTCTGTGACCAGGGGTATTTCCAACTACACCATGTGGATACATCAGAGATACTCACTATTTATAGAATACTTGTGATGCTTTTATAAAAATAAACATACAGGGGCACCTGGGTCACTTAAGCAACTGACTCTTGATTTTGGCTCAGGTCATGATCTCAGGGTCCTGGGATCGAGCCTTGAGTTAGGCTCTGTGCTCAGCAGGAAGTCTGCTTCAGGATTCTCTCTCCCTCTGCCTCTCCCCCACATGTGTGCCCCCACTGAAATAAATAAATCTTTAAAAAATAAGAAATAAACATACAGGTGTTTGCCAAATAAATCACCCTTGTTAGTGGTAATTTTTATTTTGTGTATTAGTTTTTCTTGGAGTAGAATAACCCTTGAACTTGTTTTGCATTCAGTCAGTGGTTTGACTTTTCTGGTTCTAAATAAATGTCTCCTTTTTAATGTTCTCTTTTCCTAATTAACAACGTGCCAAGTAGAAAGCGATAAGTTATGCACTTTAATTACAATAACCCCAGGCTACTGAGAGAATTCTTATCACCATCTCCTACCGTGCATTCCATGTTCACTTAGAAATGGCATTGGTAAAAACTTCATGTAAGCCGTGGATTTGAACTCTGAGGTGGTGGGGCCATCCGTGAACAAGAGCAGAGAATTTTATCCCATGTTTTTTCCAGTCATGTTGTGCTCCTTTCCTTCCTATTAAAAATGGGAAGTGACTATCAGCCCAGGTTATGATGAGAGATAGGGAATTTGAGATGCCGTAAAGGGTAGTAGAAAGCAGCATTGGGAACCCAGAATTCTGGATCAGCTCTGCCACTGATCAGCTGTCTCAAGTCACAGGGACTTTCTGAGCCCAGTTTACCCATCTGTAAAATGGACTTGTGCTAGTCAATCCCTAAGTTCTTTCTATAGAGGTCAAAATTTATTTGACTCTGAGTCCTTATAATTCCATACTCCTTTCCCCCACTCTTATCTCATACCCTTCGTTTCCCCAAAACAAAGAGTAACCTCTAGCTTCAAGGAGATATGCAATATCATGTCAAAACAGAGTGGTTTTTATAAATACCAAAGGACCTTATCCAATGAATAATACATGCTTTATTCAACTCGTTAGAACGAAGAGAGAATCTGGCATCATTTCCATTTTCATCATGGTACCATGTCATAGCTATGGCAACATGTCCATGGTCCTTTTCTCTAAGGAGTTTCCTTCAAGACAGACATTCTAGGTGGGCTAAGGGGCAGGAGGATTCCTCAGCTACCTACCCCAACCTCAGCGTCTTCATTTTCTTCTGGCTGAAATATCTTAGATACTTGGCACCAGAAAGTGCATGGTAAGGTGTTACAGATATTGAACTAGGGGTCATATGATCCAGTTTTGGTCTTCGATCATCTAATGAGTTGCATGACCTTGATCTCAAGTCACTTGTCTTCTGTGACCTCAGTTTACACATTTATGAAATGGGAAATTTGGACTGGATAGTGTCTAAGGTCTCCTTCAGCTTTAAAGTATGTAAAGTGTTACTTAAATGGACTTAAATAGATAATGGAAAGGTCTTTCAAGAAGCCTAAAATTATGGGTCCTGCCTTCAAGGGGTTCACAATTGAGTTGGGAAAAACAAGGGGAGCATTCCAGGGCCAGGAGTTCAGAGGCGGAAATAAAATTTTTAACATCTGTTGATATTTTCAAGCTATGGAAGTTTATTCTAAGCTCAGAGTTGGGGCACATATCCCTGTGTGTGTGTGTGTGTGTGTGTGTGTGTCTGTGTGTGTGTGTGTCTGTGTAATCACCATCTTTTCTCTAGAAGTGTCTGATGTTCTCTTTTTAAAATATCACTTGATTTTGGCCTTTTGATGATACACATTCCGCTCTGTCTCCATAGGGTGAGGTTGGAAGTCTAGGTAAGCTATGTGTAGGCTATAGGAGAGAAAGAAAAGATGGCAGTGTGGGAAAAAAGTAATAACCAGTCTTGGGATAAGAAAACACAAGATGTATTAAGGAGACAACTGCTTGGCCAGTTTGGTCATCAGGACTTTGGAAGACGGAAAAAAATGCTGACAATACAATTTGGAGTCAGACTATAAGTAGTATGATGTAGTCAAAAGAGAAACCAAAGTTTCTAATTCTAGCTCTGTTATTTTACCATCTGCATGCCTTTGAAGAAGTTATTTAATCTTTCTGAGCTTCTATTTTACATGGTAAAATGAAGATGATAATACCAACGATACAGAATTTTTTTTTTTTAAGATTTTATTTATTTATTCAACACAGAGATTACAAGTAGGCAGAAAGAGAGAGGGAAGTGGGCTCCCCGCTGAGTAGAAATCCCGATGCGGGGCTGGATCCAAGGACCCTGAGATCATGAGCGTAGCCAAAAGCAGAGACTTAACCTGTAAGGTTTTATAGGTGAAATAAACACGACACCAGGCAAGGTAGGTGCAAGGCAAGATTTATTAAAGGCACTCTGCGGCGAAGTTTCAGGGCTCAGGAGAAGGGGAGCCAGGAAAGTTGCGCCGGAAGGAGGTGGGCACCCTCGGGTGAGGTTCCACGACTCTGGAAAGCAGAGTGGGGGAAGTCGCACTGGGAGGGGGTTGGCAGGGGTCTTTTATCTGTTTCCTGCATAGTTATCGGGTCGCCTATGGAGACATGACCTGGGCATACATCCTTTTGGCGGGAGAGTCAAGGGTGAAGGAAAGGGTGGGGGAAGAGGCTGGAAGATGGTGGGACCCGGCGGTCAGTATGAAAAGTTCTTGGCACAGTAAAACTGGTCATAAGTGTTAATTTTCCAAATCCCAGGCTCTTTCCACCTCCACAGTGGCTTCTTCTCTGACAGGCAGCTGGGAAAGGAGTGACCAGTCAGACCTGGCTCTGAGTGAGGGTTGGCCCATTACAAGGTCTTTGATCTTAGTCAAGCCATTTAACCTTTCTGAGCTTCAATTTACTCATCTACAAAGTGAAATTAACAGTTATTACTTTGCAGGATTATTGTGAAGTTTAGAATTGGGTTACATTTTGCACGCAACCATACCCGTTAATCGTGGAGACACGGTAGGTTTCAATAAATGATGGTGATAAGGGAAAAAAGGAGGGAAAGGAGGGGTTACCATTGAGATCCTTGAACTTGCAACCAAGAGCCTAGGATTGATCTTGTAGTTTGTGGGGGTCTTTGAAAGTTTTTATTTTTCAGATAGGGTATCATAAGAGGAAATGAAGAGAATCTTGACTTTGATGAGCACGGTACAAGAATGGCGAGACTGTGCCCAGGGCAGGGAGAACACCTTGGGGGCAGAGAGAGACTGGTTCCCTGGAGACAAAACCCAGCTGTCTTCATGTATGTGCTATATAGTTCTTTTATTGCCAAATGGATTCTTTCCTCCTTAATCTGACCATTGTGAATCTATGAGAGAGACAGACGTGGAAACGGAGAGTGAGGAAAGGACCCACAGAAAGAGGGAGAGTTGAGGAGAGAGGTGGAAAGATGCATAGCTACAGAGAGACAGGAGAGAGGAAAGCTGTGTTCACAGGCTTCCTGGCTTTTTATGTGAAGACATCTGGCACATGGCTGTGCCGGCCGGACGCAGGTGGCTTAGGAGAATCGCATCCAGGTATAAACCTGGAATCAACAGGCTTGAATTTTCAGCTGCCATGTGGGCTATTTTAAATAAAACTACAGGGAATTGAAGTGAAGGTGGTGAGAACACCACCTCCTCTCTGTTATCCCACCTTCACCAAAATGTGCTTGAACACCTGAGAAGGGCTCCTTCCCTGCTGTCTCTGTGTTACCTGCCCACTGCCATCTGCCTCTTCCTGGTCCAGAGATTTCTGGTTGACCCTGTGCCCACAGAGAAGGCTTCCCACACCCTCTTTCTGCATGTTCTTTTTCATCTGCGTGCTTTTTTTTTTTTTTCTTTCCCTAAAGGAGGGTGAGTTTGCTTTCATAAGAAAGGTGTTCAGCTTGGCTTATTCTGAAAGCAGAATGTCTTTAAGTTCAGTTTCTCTTTTTCTTGACTCCCTCCTATCCTTTCCTCTCCTTTTTCTAGCTAGTCATCCAAACACTGAAGGTCTGATGGGCTCTGACAACCTACAAAAGTTAGTTTCTGTTGCCAGTTGTTTCTGCTCTAAGGGCTGGTGTCCAGTGTGTAGGCAGTTGGTACCTAGGCCCCAACCAACTGGGAGGAAATGGGGGTGCTATGGAGCAGCACTGGGGGGTGCCACCAGTGTGCGCCTAAGGCAGGACTAAGGCAGGACTGCTGTGACCATTCCCCAAAGGATAATGTCATCTATTGTCTCCTAAGAGTTTTTCTCAGCTCACCTTCTAGTTCTCAAAGATCCCATTGTCCTGCTAAGATGGATGGAAGTGGTGGCACCCAAGATACCCATTTGCTGGTTGCAGGGGTGTTTTCTCTAGTGCAATGTCTCTTTCTTGTTTTAAAGAAATTGTAATGAAATATTTCATACATCAAGAGTTCATGTAAAGGTAATATGAACACTCATACCCAGCACCTGTGTTAAGAAAAAGACTGTTAACAGAGCACTCAGAGGCTTCTCTGTCCTGCAGCTCATTCACTACCCTCTTCTAACTTCCCCCAGGTATTTATGGTCTTACTTTGCTTAGGAGTTTAAAACATATAAAAATATAGAGAACAATATATATATGTTTAAAATGATACATATTTACATAGAAATACATATATTTAGTTCAATATAATTCTATATATATATATACATATATATATATATCTGTACATTTCTAAATAATATATCAAATTTGCTTGCTGTTGAATTTTATATAAATGACATCAAACTGGGTATGTTCTTCTGCTAATTGCATTTTTTGTGTGAAATAATGTGAGATTAAGCCATGTCGGTGCATTTAAATACTCATTCCTTCATTTCTTCTGCAATATAGTGTTCCACTCCATAGATACAGTATAATTCACTTATCTATTCTCTGTTGACAGATACTTAGGGTGTTACTAGTTTTTATAAATAGAAAATTTGAAATGTTTTTTACAATGATAAATTCTGATGCTATGAATGTGTTTTGGACATGACCTGGTACACATGTGGGAGAATTTCTCCAGATTTTATATGTTGGGGTGAAATTGCTGCATCAAAAGGTGTGAACATTATCTCCTTATTTCCAAGAATTTTTACAAAGTGGTCGTATACATCAAACATCAGGGTATGAAGAGTCTTCATGGAGCCCATCCTTGGTAATAGTCTTTTATTGCCCAACATTTACATTTCCTGCCAGTCTTGTCAGTATAAAATGGCAGATCTTTCTGGTATTTAATTGGCATTTCCTTAGTCCTTATGAGATAAAACTTTTTTTTTTTTTTTTTTTTTTTTTTTGGTCATTGAGGCGTCCTCTCTTGTGTTGAATTCTTTGTGTGTTTCCAACACATCCCAATCCATCTGATGGAACTCTCTGTATATGGCTCAGGCTAGAAAAGGGAGGGAAGATGTCTGGTGACAGCCTGTGCTCTTTTCTCCCCAAAGGCCCCGAAGAAGCAGGAAGTGGCCGCTACGGATCCCGTTATACAATCGACATGGGAGTCGATGAAGATGATGACGGATTTGAAGACTACCTAGATTTGGATGTCTCCTTTGAGGAGGTAACCAAATCTCTATTCGTAAAACCTGGGTGTTCTTGATCTCATGCTGAACAAGGCAATTTAACCAATGGACCATGAACATTTTACTTCAAACTTACTTAATTTGGCCCATTTGCTCTTAACATTTATTTATTTTCTCTATTAGGCTCCAGGTGCTCATAAATTCATAGTAACTAGGGACTGACCATGCAAATGTCCTATAGCCAGCCCCTGCCTGCTGACTTCACAATCTGGCAGAGCCACATTTAGATTTCCCACCAAGTAGACATGTATAAAGTCAGGTATTAAAAGGAAATGAACAATTCCTTGACAAAGTAATACATCTTTGTGATATTATAATAATAGAAATCAGGTGCTATCAGCTTTACCACTGATTTTCTGAATAGCATAGGGAAAGGTACTTAAAATCCTTGAGCCTCAAGTGCTTATCCATAAATAGGTTCTACACTCTAGGGTTTTGAGAAATAACAAAACTGACCATATTTTAAAGTATTAGACATCAGCCATAAATAAGGCTGTCTAAACACTGTGCTCTGTGTCAAACCTGAACCCTTTCTCTTCTCTGGCTTTAGGTGAAACCACTCTCTGCTCTCAAAGGAGGAAATAGGAAATATTTGGTGGAATCCAGGAAGGAACACAGGTCAAACCCAAAGACTGCTCCGAGGCTTGTCCCCCCTACTCTAGCATCTCTCCCAATGACTACGGTGGCTCCCCAGCCCACTCCAGCGGAGAGGAAAGGGAAGAAGGGCATGGCTATAATGCCAAGGCTCTTTGACATGTCTTGTGATGAAGTGATCTGCTCTGCTGACAGCTTTTGTATCAATGACTACACCTGGGGGGGCTCACGGTGCCATTGCAACCTGGGCAAAGGTGGTGTGAGCTGCTCAGAAGGTAAGCCCTTGGTGGGAAGAAGAATGTGGTGGGAGGTTGGCTCCAGTGGGACCCAGGGGCAGTTTTGTGTGCCACACATGGTTCCATGGTTCCTTCTAGCCCTTTATTTTTTTCCCCTTTAGATAAGTACCTTGTCCATGTATTCATAATTAAGTTAGCTGTCTAGGAAAAACGTAAGGCCACTTCCATTGCTTCTAATTGAATAGAAGCAATGTGTTTCTATGTGTGCCCTACATGTAGTATTTTTTGGAGCAATTATTGAATAATCCTAATGACACCTTGGGGAGGCAGACTTTACTTGGATCACATCTCTACTGAAAAAGTGCTGCTGAAACATGGGCATGAAGTTATGAAAGATGATAACTGAGCCAACTTGTAGCACATAAATATCCAGCTAGAAGGCAGGTGTCAGTGATCTTGAAATTATTGATTTCTTTTTTAGGGTATCAAGTTAACAATCTCTAGTTTCTCCCTAAGAATTTCAGAAGCTCAGAGTTCCCAAGAATCAGAATCATAGGTGTCAAAAGTAGAGAAGATAATAAGCTAGGTGTAACAGATTTGGGGGGTTTTCACTTAATGACTTCTAGGCAATGGCATATATTGATTTTTGCACTTGAACAAATAAGGAAATCATATAGTATGCTTTTATGTTGTCTTTTTCTCTTTTTAGATATTGTTATACAGTATCCTCAGTTCTTTGGCCACTCCTATGTAACTTTTGAGCCTCTGAAGAACTCCTATCAGGCGTTTCAAATTACTCTTGAATTTAGGGTAAGGATTAGTTGTTTGATGAATGCCAATTGGACGGACATCTTAGCTGGCATTGGACCATATCAACTAGGGTGCGCTGGGAGTGCAGGAAGTGTGGAGGTATACCCCAAAAGTAAATACAACACAGAGTCTGTCCTTAAACACATTCACAGGGTAGCAAGAACAATGGGCACATTCATACGTTCAAGGGTGCAGTGAGCAGAGGGTGGTTACTGAACTACGGAAGTGGCTGGCTGGCCAGTGAGAGCGTGTAGGTCCCAGCCCTGTAGCTCATCATGGTGACTCTTCACAGACCGGGATCTCAGAGGCATAACGAATTCCCCATTCCAAAATCCCTCGTAAAGGGAGCTCCCATGTCTGCCATCCTTGCTATGACTGTAATCGAACGCATAGAAAAACTGCTCTATACGTCCTTGCACGTAGTGAGAGCCCAGGGGATGCTCTCTGACCTGAATCAACAACAAATCAGATCTCAGTGCAGGACTTCAGCTTAGAGTTCTTCTTTTGGGCATCTCAGCACAGCAAGGGTTGGTGATCTGGAAACAAGTCCCCTTTGAGGTCATGGTCACAGTGTTGAGTGTCCAAAAGATGATCCGTCCCAGTCTCGGGCAGCCAACAAGTGTGAAAACAACCCAGTCTAGCAGCAGGGCAGATTTTATTGGCCTGTTCCCCTAACAGAAGGAAAGAGGCAAATGCGCACCCTTCTCCAGAGGGAGGGAAGTGAAAAGGACTTGTGTTTTTTTTTGTTTTTTCTTAAAAAAAAAAAAAGTATGTTCTTTGGTGGAAATAGAATTCGATGGACATGCAAACAGCCTCTCTGCCTGCAGTCTTTGTGCACATGGTTTTCCTGGGGCTCTGCTGGTGGACCCGCCAAGCAAGGGAAGAGGAGGGCCAAGCCAGCTTTCCCTAAACTCGCTGCCATTCCTCACACCCTGTTTATATTGCTGCCCTCTGTTTACTGGAAAGGAACAGAGACTTGGGACCTGGGAGTTCACTGGACTACCGTGTGCTCAACCCCTTTGTAAATAGGGCCACAGAGAGAACGCTCAGGTTCCACAGTCATGAGTGTTTCCAGGTGGTGCTCATTGTTCATGTGGCTTTTGTTCATACACTAGGCAGAGGCGGAGGATGGCTTACTGCTCTACTGCGGGGAGAATGAAAACGGGAGAGGCGATTTCATGTCTCTGGCCATCATCCGACGCTCGCTCCAATTCAGGTAACTCCCACCAAAACCCCCTGTATTTGTTAATACCATCCTATATTATGTTTATGTTTTTATAGTGTGAGTAAAATATAAATGGGATGGGTCCCTGCTGATAAATGAACGAGGTATATAAGGCGAGCCTGGAGAAATTTACTGAATAGTGGCATAGCAGGAACGCAGGTCTGCCTCGAAGCTTGAGTTCAGTCCGTTCATTCAACAGGAAATACTTTTGGAGCCCCTGCAGTATACCAGGCACGGTTGTAGGTCTGGTGACTACAACAGTGAGCCCAAGCAATCCAGTCCCTTCACTCCCCAAGCTCAAGTAGATGTGACAGGAAGGAAGCTGGGATCTTCTCATCTCCTGTGGCAAATAGGACTGATGGCCACAGAGAGCAGACAGGAGCCTATAGCCTCCTGAGTGTTCCCAGAGGCTCAAAGCCCATCCTTGGCTCAGCATCCCCCCAACCCCCGCCCCGGGGCTGCAGACTGGCACTCCTCCTCAGCCCTGGTCATTTCTCTCCCAACATACTTTGGAAGCCACCTTAAATCTGTGAGGGGTTTTCTGGGGCCAAGTTTTGTGGAGGTGTGAGGGTTTGAACCACCCTCATGGGGGTGTACACAGCAGCTATCTGAGAATGACCAAGGAGGATCAGCCTTGTCCTTGTCCCTAGTGCACTGGTTAAGGTCCTGATGGCACCATTCCTCTGCTGCCTGACCTTCAGCAAGTGACTTAACCTCTCTGAGCCCTCATTTCCTCCCAGGACTCTTGTGAGGAGGAAATGAATGAATACACGAAAGTGCTCAGAGCGATGCCTGGCTCGTAGTAAGCACTCCAGAAGCATCCACTGTTATTGTCTTTTGATTATTTCAGCCCCCAGATTACTTTAGGTTAAGCTGGAGAAGACGGTAGAACATCCCACTTGGGGAAGACAGTGGTCCACCATTGCTTTGACTCGTGGGGGTCCGAGGCTGGGCCAGGGTCCGGACAGTGGTTCTCACACTCACACACACACTAACGCTCAGAGGATGTGTAGCACTGGCAGGAGTTTATGGCAGCCGCCCTCCAGCTTTGCATCTCCTGATTCCTCCGCCCCCTCTAGATAAGCCTACTCTGCCACGCATCTCCACCCCATTCCTCTGCACCGAGGATCATCGAGGAGACGCAGGGAATCCATGAGAAGTAGCTGCAGTTAGTGCAAGTCCTGAGAAGGATGATGTTGGTCACGTGTCCTTCCCCACTGGCCATCTCGGGACCCACGGGGAAGCGGCATGGCGGCCGTCTGGAAATTGACGGGAAAGGGTCAGAATTCTAGACGTCAGGCATAGTGACTAGCGGGTGCCCTGCGCCATAGGGAAGTTGGAGAAAGAAAACAAAAAGCAAGAATAAAGCAATCGTCTGAGAATGTTCCCCCTCCGCCCACACCCCCCAGCAAAGCTGGGGCCTCCTGTGGAAACGGCACTGCCTTTGGGCACAGCTAAACACAGATGGCGGCGCTGGCCGGCTTGCCAAGATGAGTGTGAAGACTTGTGTTTTTTACATTTTATTAATATCACTGAGCCCATCATCTGGGAGTTGGGGAAAGTCCCCAGGGAAATACCTGGAAGCAGAATGACTCGAGTTCTAGTTCGCCATACCTTGGATCCACTTGAAGCATCTGGCAGTCACTGGCGGCAGGAGGGAGGTCTTAGCTGCCCATCCTTTTCGAAGCTGCAGAGAAAATCAGGTTGGAGAAGGCCCCACATTTGAAGGGTCTGTGGACAGATTAAAGATGGCTGGACTGAGACTGGCCCAGAGAGCAGGCAAAGTGTAGCTCTTTCATGTGGAGCTTGAAGCAGTTCTTGATACTCATAAACATATCCAAACAGGTTGACTCTCAAAGAAGCCATCACCCCGAAAATGCTGTTGGGGGGGGTCAGAACACCTAATGAGCTGGTTGAGCAGAGGGCCTTTTCCTCCTTTTCCTCCCCACAGGTTTAACTGTGGAACCGGGGTTGCCATCATTATAAGTGAAAGCAAAATCAAACTAGGGGCCTGGCACACGGTCACGCTCTACAGAGATGGGCTGAAAGGGCTACTGCAGGTGAACAACGGCACCCCCGTGTCAGGCCAGTCCCAGGTGAGTGTGAGCGCCCTCCATTACTTCCCTGCCTCCTCCCCACCCCCACCTTCCCACCCCCTCCCCGCTGAGAGCTGAGGCAGACACGACAGGACACAGGCTCAGGGCACTCATCCATCCCACATCTGTTGAGGAGAAGAGTTGAATTTGCAAGCATCATCACTGAGGGGGTGCAGAAACACACAGTTGGCCTTGTGCTCATGGCCGTGGCCTCTTTCCACAAGGACATCAAAGCCAGGGGAGAAGAAGGCCCATATTGGAAGAATAGAAGCCATTATTAGTGCCAAACACAAAGCTTGCTTTTAAGGCAAGGGCGTTGCCGTCTGACTTTAGAAAACAGTCCTGAAAAGTTCCCTTGGTTGAATCTGCAGGAATGATCCTTTCATCTACCACATTGCGGGGTCGGGGGTGGGGGGATGATTACAGGAAGTGGTCAAACAATTTAACTGTTGGGCTACGCAGTAATTCACCTAGGTATTCACATATTGGTCATGCACTGGGCAATTTTAGAGCCCTGTTTAGAATAAACGGTTTGGATTAGCAAGCTGCCAAGGAACTGAGTCTGTAATTATAATCAGGCAGGTGTCTGTATTCTCTGAGGAAAAATGTAGCAAAAAAGCCTTTGTGTATATGTGTGTGGTTTCCTCCCTGCCTGGACTATTCCCTATTTTTTACTGGCAGGACATGTTATATAAAGGGCCATGCCTTGCTGATTCCCATTAATTTGGACCCCCGTGGTTCCAAAGGAACAAGAATCCAATTGAGTCACTGAATCCAGTAAGGTCACTTATGCATATACGCATGTTATTTCTAAGGAAAAAAAGACAAGATAAATGAACTACAGAATCATATACATGCCAGGACAACAGCCCTAATATGATTACAGTTAAGTCTGATAGGAATAAAGAAGCTTTGAACTTGGATCCCAAATACTAACTGTGAAAATAGGATGGAGAAGCTGTAATAGAAGCAATATATGTGAAAATGTCTTACAGTTTAAAGCAAGGAAATTCAATAAAGGTTAATAAACAGAACCATGTAGTAACAACAAGCTCAAGAAATGATAAGTCCCATTAATAGAGACCTCCAGAAAAATGGAGGTGAAGTCCTATTATATTCTAGGAGCTATGTACATAGCCTCCAGTGCTCTGATGGTAACTCAGATCCTCTAAGAGGCTTGCATTCAGATCTGTGATTGCACTCTAGGAGGACCACAGTTGAATTGGAGCATGTTTAAACAACAGTTATTGAAACAGGAAATTGACCTAAAATCCTTAGAATGATCAACAGAAGGAGCATTGTTTACTTTGGAGAGAAGATGAAGGTGTGGATGGTGCCTTTTCATCATAGAGGGAGAGTTTGGGGGAAGAAGGACTTACTCTGTGGACCCCCAAGGTGAAGTGGGATGGGGAGATCCTAAGGAAGTGATTTTAACTCCAATTAATCATACAAAGGTATGCAGAAGTGCAACAGATGATCTCAGAGACTGTTCCCTGTCTTTGGGGGTGTGCAGAAAATACCTTACCAAAACCTTTTGTTAGGGACACACAAGGGCTCCAGAGTCAATGGGAGATTGGACTGTATGAGTTTCCATATCTTTTCCAATCCTGTGGATCTATAATTTTAATGAATATAAGAATTAATTGCAAGAAGCATTTAATTTTATGGCTACTCAGGGCAATGTTTGCCTCTACTACCAGGATTTGCTAGCAAGTTGAATAAGCAGGACAATTGTGGAATGTTTGGTAAACTGTCTTGGGAGATAGTGACTCTGTCTTTTTTTTTTTTTTTAATTTTTAATTAGTTATTTGTCAAAGTGAAAGGGAGAGAGAGACAGAGAACACGCACAAGCAGGGGGATCTGCAGGCAGAGGGAGAAGCAGATTCTCCACGTAGCAAGGAGCTTGATGCCTGACTTGATCCCAGGACCCTGGGATTGTGACCTAAACTGAAGGCAGCTGCTTAACTCACTGAGCCACCCAGGTGCCCCGTGACTCTGTCTTAAATCAAGGTTTACAAAGTTCTTCAGGGTCTGGCTTCAGCCTGATTCTGTAGGGGAGCTCTGTAGTATAAGTTACATCTCAGAGTGATCCCAACCCAAAGCAAGGGAATTGGACTTTCATAATTTGGCACCCGTCAAAAACTGTTAAGTGCTGTGCTGGGTATAGGCTAACTCCAGGGCACTTCCAATTCTCTGATAGCAGGCAAAACAGGCTCCAGAACCCAAAGCAAACCTATCAGAGGAAGGTAAAGGCCAATTTTATCAGACTATTGTCTAGGATGTTGTGAGGGAGGCTCAGAGGAACCACTCACCCTACAATCCATGGAATGTTCCAGAAAAGAAAAAAGAAAAAGATTGAGTTGTCAGGCCCCTGCTGTGATCCTGGAGCAAGGAACAGAGTGAAAATGGGATCCAGAGTGAGTTCTGAGGATCTTAATGAAATAAGCCCACAGGGCATTCAATTCATCTAACAAAAGCAGTGTGCCCAGTGGCTGGCGAACAATCCTTAAAATTCTCTGTAAGTACTTTAAAGTGGCCTAGCTCATATTCAGTCCACTAGTTATAAATCATTCTTATCTATTCATTAGAAAAGATAAAGTAATGATTTAGATGTTCTGTTTGTTGGCAACAAAAGTCTAAAAGATAAAGATTTTCTTTATTTCAGTGGCTAACATTCTGGGCTTTTTATAAATTCTGGCAACATGATTTTCCCAGCCCCCTTTAATCCAAATGAATAAGATATTTCTTTAATATATAAAAACAGCAACAACAACAAAAAACAAATGACAAAGGGTACCTTAATTTTGTCCTACCTAATGTTCAGGTCAGTATTTTATAACCTCAAAACCTACAATCCAGATTGTGGTTTTCTCTAAGATTAGGAATGTCCCTACCTAACTATAGATATACACATACACAAAAGTTGTATCCGTGAGCAAATTTCAAAATATTTTGCAACACAATCTGTGTGGCACTCCTGCCCTCTCCCCCGCCACACACAACTTTTCTTGCAGGACATAGTATATGGGAGACTAGGGGAGTAAAAGGTAAGTGTTAGCCCATATATACACAAAATTAGCATTATCACCTTTTGAGACACGCAAGAGCCCTATGATTCATCCAAGGTACACAGTAAGTTGGTGTCGGGACTGGAAAGAGAAAGTTGTTTTTGGATGTCCAGCATGGTGCCCTGCCTGTTGGGTTACTCTTGGCTCTGACCCACCTTCCCTTCTTTTCCCTTCCAGGCATTCCAAAACCCCTAGGTTTCCTATAGCAACCATGGGTTTAATTTTCCAGGCAATGTTGTAAACATAAATACAGATGGAAGAAAGCAGGGGGGCTATAAACTACATCTTAACCATGCCCCTCATTAAAAATCTGTTGTGTTTTGGCTTTCGATTTTGGTCAGTGAGTTACAGTGTTCATCTTTCTTAAAGGGCCAGTACAGTAAAATTACCTTCCGGACACCCCTCTATCTTGGAGGGGCTCCCAGCGCATACTGGTTGGTCAGAGCAACAGGAACAAACAGAGGCTTTCAAGGCTGTGTACAGTCACTCACCGTTAATGGGAAGAGAATCGACATGAGGCCTTGGCCCCTAGGGAAGGCACTCAGTGGAGCTGACGTGGGTAAGTGGTTGCCCAGTTGCCTGGGTGCTCTTCTGGGATTGCCCTTCTGGTGTGGGCCAGGGAGGTGAACAGTTTCATGGACTGCAACTGTAGGCACCTGGTTACCCCAGAGGTGGGCCCAAGAGGTGAGGTTGGTGCTTTGCAGACATGGTGACCTGAGCCTGACCAGCAAGACGTGGTAAACAATATGGCACACCTAACCCTTGGTTGTGTCCTGCTGCCCTTGGCCTTCTCCATGAAGCCTGGCACCAAGCAGTTTAGCCCTTTCACCCTTCCTCCTCAGTCCAGTGGAAGAGCCAACACAATAATGCAAGAAGAACTTTCATAAGCCCTCTGCTTCCAGAGAAATGACGAAATTCTAATTCTTGACCACTGTGTCCAGCACTTTCGTATCTGCCTTAACTCCTCACACTAGCTCTACGAGGTAGCGATTGTTACTGTTATGCCTATTTTATGATTTATATGTTTACTTTACTTTTAAAGATTTTATTTATTTATTTGAAAAAAAGAGAGACAGAGATAGTGACAGAGAGCACAAGCAGGGAAGAGCGGGAGAAGCAGGCTCCCTACTGAGCAGGGTGTCTGATGTGGGACTCCATCCCATGACCCTGGGATCATGACCTAAGCCGAAGGCAGATGCTCAACCAATTGAGCCACCCAGGCACCCTTGTTGTGCCTATTTCATACATGAGGAAACTGGGGCTGAAAGTCAAATAAAACTTATCCAAAAGAGTAGGCAGAGGTAGGACTGACTTTTTTTTTATATTTTCTTTTTTTTTTTTATTAAGACTATTTTTTCAGCAGTTTAAGGTTCACACAAAAAAGTGAGGGGCAGGTACAGAGATTTCCCTTATACCACGCACCCCCACCTACATGACCTCCCCCATGACCACCATGCCCCTGGTTACACGCGGTGAGCACACACTGACCCATCAGTATCACCCAAAGTCTGTAGCTCGTGTTGTGGTTCACTCGTGGCATCGTGCGTTCTGCGGGTTTGGACAAATGTATAATGTAATACCACCATTCTGGTGCCATATAGAGCCTTTTTGCTGTTCTAAAAGCCCTCTGTGCTCTGCTCATTTCTCTCTCTCCTCTCTCCCCACCCCCAACCTTTGGTAACCACTGATTTTTTTTTTTTTTAACATTCTCTATGATTTTGCCTTTTCCAGAATGTCACATAGTTGGAGTCTTACTGTAACTAGCTTTCTCAGACTGGCGTCTTTTGGTTAGTGATACGCATCCAAGTTTCATTCATGCCTTTTTTTTTTTTTTTTGTAAGATTTTATTTATTTATTTGACAGACAGAGATCGCAAGCAGGCAGAGAGGCAGGCAGAGGAGGTTGGGGGGGAGCAGGCGCCCTGCTGAGCAGAGAGCCCGATGTGGGGCTCTATCCCAGGACCCTGGGATCATGACCTGAGCCAAAGTCAGAGGCTTTAACCCACTGAGCCACCCAAGCACCCATCATTCATGCCTTTTCCTGGCTTGATGGCTCATTTCTTTTTGGTGCTGGGTGATATTTCATTGTCTATATGTACTACGGGCTTGTCTGTCTTGCTCACTGAAGGGCATCTCGGTTGCCTCCGTGTTTTGGCAATTATGAATAAAACTGCTCTAAACATCAGTGTGAAGGTTTCTTGAGTGGACATAAATTTTCAACTTTTTGAGATAAATAACAAAAGAGAGTGTGATTGTTGGGTCACGTACTAAGAATATGTTTAGTTTTGTGAGAAGCTGCCAGACTGTCTTCCAGGGTAGCTGTCCCATTTTGCATTCCCACCTGGAATGTTTGAGAGTTCCTGTGGCTCCACAGTTTTGTTAGAGTTTGGTGTTGTCAGAGTTCCAGATTATAACAGATGTGTGGTGGCATCTTGTTGTGATTTGCATTTCCTTGATGACCTATCACGTGGGGTATCTTTTCATATGTTTATTTATCACCTGTATATCTTCTTTGGTGAGGTGTCTGTTAAGGTCTTTAGCCCATTTTTTAAAAAAAAACAGATTGTTTTTTTATGGTTGAACTTTAAGACTTTTTTTTGTTTTGTTTTGTTTTGTTTTTTAATTTATTTTAAGATTTTATTTATTTATTTGACAGAGAGAGATCACAAGTAGGCAGAGAGGCAGGCAGAGAGAGAGGAGGAAGCAGGCTCCCTGCTGAGCAGAGAGCCCAACGCGGGACTCGATCCCAGGACCCCGAGATCATGACCTGAGCCGAAGGCAGCGGCTCAACCCACTGAGCCACCCAGGTGCCCCAAGACTTTTGTTTTTTTAATGAATTTTGGACTACAGTCCTTTTTCAGATATGTCTTTTGCAAATATTTTCTCCCAGTCTGTGGCTTATCCTCTCATTCTCTTGTCACTGCCTTTCATAGATTAGAAATATTTAATTTCAGTGAAATTGAGCTTATTGGTTACTTCTTTTAAGGGTTGTAACTTTGGTGTTGTCTCTAAAAAGTCATTGCCTTACCCAAGGTCGTCAAGGTTTTTGTCAACACTACCTTCTAGAAGTTTCACAGTCTTGTGTTTTACATTTAGGTCTGTGATCTCTTTGAGTTAATTTTTGTGAAGGGTGTAAGGTCTCTGTCTAGATTATTACCTTTTTTTTTTTTTTTTTTGCATGCAGATGTCCAATTGTTTCAGCATGATTTTTTGAAAAGACTAGGATTGTTTTTTAAAGGAATAAGGATGTTTATTCCATCACTGAGAGCAGATAGGTAATTCTAAATTTGGTTAACTTGGTGACTGTTTTAGTCTGCTGGGCCTGCTGTAACAAAATACCACAGACCAGGTAGCTTTAATAACATTCTTTTCTCACAGTTCTGGAAGCTGAAACTTCATGATGAAGGCACTGGCAGGTTTGGTTTCTCCCGAGGCCTCCCTCCTCGGTTTGCATTTGGCAATCCTTCCTCCACCGTGTCCTCCTGTGGCCTTGGTCGGTGCCTTTATCCCTGGTGTCTCTCCCTCTTCTTATAGGACACTGCTCAGATTGGATCACTAAGACTTCAAACCACCTTATTTACCTTCTCAAAGGCCCTGTCTCCAAATACAGGGAATTTGGCTTCAACCTATGAATATATTTTGTAACTTCCTTGTAAGATTACTTTCTCCAGATAAGTTGTGGTGCATATAAGTACTAAGAACAAAGCCTTGCACATAGCAAACATGTTGTAAATATTTCCTGCTATTAATATTATTATTAATATCCTGACTCCACCCATTAAGCAGGCTATAAGCAGTTTTTTCTCTCTTCATTGAACTAACAGGGAAACAGCCCTGAAAGATCTGTGGCCTCCAGGCCGCGTGGTCATCTGATGGGTAGTTATGACATTGAGAAGTTGAGCAAGGACCAATTTCTGGCAGTGCTTTAAATTCTCACACAGTGTGAAACCAACCTCTCCATTGAGCCGATGGCACCAGGTGGGCCTACCTTACTGGCTCTGGGCTCCTCAGGAGCTACGATTGGATTCTTTGATGACTGTGAGCCTTATGATGAACCTTAATGGCAGACATCAGTCACATTGCCTTTTTTCATTTTCTTCCCATCTTTCACCCTGGCGTGCTGGAGAAGGGCTGCTTCCTCATACTCCATACTTGCTTTAGTCGGAGTTAGTCCTTCAGAAATTCAAGTTCTTTTAAGTTAAATGCAGTGCCACCATGGGGAAGGCTGGGCTCATACCAACAGCAGTGAATTTCTGGTGGGGATACAGGCTTCCAGAAGAAAGTAATGACAGTAGCAGACCCATGCTTCCTCTGTCTGGTACCTCTAAGTTGGCACTGCTGTCTGCAACCCCAGCTTTTTCTCTGTTCCCCTCCCCCATCACCTCAGCCTGCCTCCACTCCTCAGAGGGACCTTTCATTCCCCAAGCCCTCCCACCTCATCCCCTTCATTAGATTATTCCCAGTGACTGAACTCTCTTTAAATTCATGTTCTAGACTAGTCTGCGATCTCAGTAAATTTTGCATTCTCTGGCCTAGACTTTTCTTTCAGTATTTCTACCCAACTTCTCCAACCTAAACCAGCAGCACTCGTTTTTTCCAATCCTGTCTTGGATCTTCACACACACCCCACTGGGTCAGCGTGACAAAGCCGCTTCCCAAGTTATTCGAGACTCCAGAGGTCTGAGGTGTCCGTGGGTCTCCCCATGGGCTTGTCGTCTTTTAGTCATTCTTTCCCTCAAGATACTTGTTTAAGCATCTGCTTAATGTCAGTCATGACTCTAGGTGCTGGGGATAAAGTAATGAACAAGAACCTGAGCTCAGCCCTCACGTAGCTGCCGCAAGGAGAGACCAGATTGATCAAACAACCATACGAGTAAATGTAAAATGACGTTTGGCTGTAAGTGTTACAAAGGAGGAGTGATAACACAATAATAGTGTGTAATAAGGGAATTGTATGAGCAGGAGGTCCAGGAAAGCTTTCTGAGGATATAATGCAAAGTTGCTATCTGAAGCATTTTTCTTTTAAAGCAAATAAGAGAGGGAAGAACATTCCAGGCAGAGGAAATGACTTGTCCCAGTGGGAGTACCGGGGGAGGTGGGTCTACCGGGATGTAGTCTGTGTTTTGAAAAGATCGCTCTGGCCGCGGACAGCTTATTGGAAGCAGTATTTAGGATGCACGTTAAACTGGCCGGGCAGTGATGGCAGCGGTCCAGATCAGAGATAATGGCGATTTGCTCCAGGCCAGTGGTGGTGGCAGAGGTGTAGACTAAGTTGACAGGTCTTCAGTAGGGGAGACCGACAGGCCTCCGTTCTGGACTGGGGGACGAGGGGAGGAGGTTGCTCCCTGCCCGTGTGTCCTTAATGTCTTCTACCCCGTGACCTTCTACCTTCACTTTTCTCCTCAGTGGCCTCACTTCTCACTGGCTCTCACTTCATTGTCTTGCGTAAACACAAGCTGGCATCTAGTAGGTTCAGTGTCAACAAAAGTGATTTCATTTAGTGGGGCCAAGGTACTCCCAGCACTCTAGGCCCATGACCTGAACACCAACTTTCTTCCTCCCGCTCTAAGATTGGGAAGATTTCCTCACTTCTAAAACTGACCTGTTTATCTCCACTTTGCTTCTGTCCTTCCCGACATCCCTGGACCTTGCTACTAGGATCATCATTTCAGGAACCCAAGGGTTCTTAACCTTTCGTGTGCCATGAACTTCTCTAATGGTCTTGTGAAGCCAATGAACTCTTCTCAAATGTTTTTATTATTGTCTTTAGGATTTTTTTTTTTTTTTTTTGAGAGAGAGAGAGAGAGAGAGAGCAGGGGGTGCAGGGGGCAGAGAGAGAGAGAGAGAATCCTAAGCAGGCTCCATGCCCCAGCGCAGTGGCTGATGCAGGGCTCGATCTCATGACCTGAGATCATGACTTAAGCCAAAATCAAGAATCAGATGCTTAACTAACTGAGCTACCCCGGCATCCCAAGATTTTATTTTTAAGTAATCTTACCACCCAATGTGGGGCTCAGATTTACAACCCTGAGATCAAAAGTCACACGCTCACTGACTGAGCCAGCCACGCACCCCTCGAAATGACATTTTTAAATGCAGAGAATAGGGGCAACTGGGTGGCTCGGTTGAGCCTTTGCCTTCAACTCAGGTCATGATCTCAGGGATTGAACCCCACGTGGGGCTCTCTGTTCAGCAGGAAGTCTGCTTCTCCCTCTGCCCCTCCCCCCAACTCATGCTTGCTCGCTCTCTCTCAAATAAATAAATAAAAACTTAAAAAAAAATAAATGCAGAGAAAAATATCCCTGATAGGAAACACTTATATTGAAATAAAGCCATACAATTTTTTTTAAGTTTTGTTATTGTAATAGTATCTGTGCTTCTTTATAAAGCATTAGAGAATAAGATTATTTAATGGGGGTGGAAGAGCTACCATGGTTTCAAAGTAGGAATTAGCATAAATGATATTTTGAGACATCTGCAACAAGTGGAATGTGATATAACAGTAACTCGGAACAGTTGGCCACAGGCCACGAGCACTGCCCATTCTTAGAGGCTTGTTGCCTATGTTAGTAACTGAGGGGAACACTCCCGTTCAGTTGGAAGTGAGGGAAAATAAAGATTAATGTGTTTTATCAGTTCACGGACCTGCCCCCGCACCAGCCCGGTCTTATTCTCACTTGCTCAGGTCCCCCTGCTGAAACCCAGCACCATGCCTCACAAAACCCTGCTACCTTCCGCGCTTGGGAACCCCAGGCACCTCGCTCCTCTCTTTCTAGACCCGACGCTCCCAATCTTTCCAGGCACCCATGTGAACCCCCTGCAATAGAGCTTCTGCCTTCCATGGCACAGCAAAATCCCTCTCCTAAAACCGGGTATGGTCACCGCTTTACAAACCCGCAAGCCTTTTTCCAGGACTTTCCAGCAGTATTAACTCTGCCTGCTCTCTGTGCTCTGGCTCCAGAGCTTCCTCAAACCTGCCCTGAGTCCTCCCAGCCCGCTGGCCTGTTCTCCTGTTGTCTTCTCTGCCAGCTCCTCACCCTTCCCTGGTTCCTGGAGTCCCACGGGGCTCTTTCCCCATCCTCTCTAGGAAGCCCCTCCACTCCTGGTGTCCAGGTTACCCCCACGTCACTGCCGCCTCCCAGCGTGCCCCTCATGTGTATAGGGGCTGTGTCCACGGGGCTGAGCAGGGGATGCTGGCACAGGGACCATAGGCTTCAGCTGAGTGAGGCCAGCTTCTCTGCCCAGAGCGACCTGTTCCCGCTCCCAGCGTGCTCATGGCTCTGCTCCTGCCACTCTATGCAGACGGCCCGGCGGGGACCCCCTGGACATTATGCTAGAGTCTGCCTCCACTGTCAGCTTCTAGAAGGAGCTGGCTGTTTCTTCCTTGCCTGTGTCTCACTTTCTCTCCATGTCCCCTGCCATCACCCCGTCCAGCCCCAGGTTCCCTCTCCATAAGATTTCGTTCCTGTTTCCCACGCCAGCGCTCCTGGTCTGGCTTGCATACCATGGCCAGCAGAATTAAGCCGAAACACCCTTTCATCAAGGAAATGCCCCATCCCACTCCCACCTCTTAAAATATAGTCACAATGCAAATATATAAAGTAATATTTTCCTGCATGCATCTAAAATAACCCGAGAAGCTCGTGTCTCCCCTGTGGGAACAGCCCTTCTCTGAGAAAGAGCCACAGCCCACCAAGACCAGTGGGGGCACGGCCCTGCAAGTTTGGCTCTCGGGGATGCTCCTCACCCTCCCCGCGGAGCCAGGATGCTGGCCATGTGCTCGGACTGTGACTGCAGACCACCTGTCACTTTGGCCTGAACTTCCAGGGGCCCCAACTGGGATTTGCCAAAGCCAGCCCACCCTGGCTGGAGTACTGAGCCATCTGCAGGGACTCGAATTCACCTCTGTCACGGGCCCCTGCGGTTGGCCTCTTCGAGGGGTGCACACTCTACCAGCCAAGTTCATCCTCCCAGGGAGGCTGAGCATGAAACCAGGGACTGGATCAGCTCGATGAACACAGAGGGCTGAGGACGAAAGGATGTGAGGCTTGCAGAGGTGACACAACCAGGCCAACCTTGGGGGTGGGGGATGCTTTTAGCTCAGGCGGGCCCAGCATCACCAACCTGCAGGGCACAGGGCTGGACCCCTCAATCAGAGATGTGCCCCTTTGCCCCCATCCGGGAAAGAAGTGTTTTGTACTCACCTATGTCGTTCTGGACCAAATACTGGCCCTTCTGTCTAATTTATTTCATATATACAAGAAGGAAGACAGCAGAAGCAGAAGACAAGCAGCGCAGGGGAGGTCCATTTGTTCCTCCTTCATCCGATGATCTTGACAATGACAAAATGTGCCCTGCATGGGCCTCTCTGTGTTCGGTAAAGAGAATGGACCCATCTGGCGTGGAGTGTCTCACCACTTTTTACTCCAGGCCACCTTGCTGTCTCCCATGTGATCATAACAGGGATTCTGGAAGGCATGTGCTGAGGTATTAGGGAGCCCCCTCACCCCTCACCCCTCCCTGCCTTAGACAAAGGAGTGGATGGTTCAGGCCAGGTCATACATTAGACATGGCTTCAGTCCCTACCTCATTGCCTCCACTTTGAACCCCCAGGGTGTTAGCACTTAAGGGAACTGCAGCCACACCAACAAGAACACTTTTAACAGAAATGCCTTGTTGATGTGGCGAGATTGAAACACACTCTTGTAGGAATAAGAGAGAGATGAATTAAAGCAGAGACAGCTCATTCATCCTTGTCAGTGGTCATAAATTTGTCCAACAATTGACTATTGATTAACTGTGTCCACCATGTTTTGAAGATTCGGTGATTCTTCATAAAGAACAAGCCAAAATCAAATTAAAACGAAGGTACGTTCCACTTCCCCTGAACTTGTGCAGCGATACCAGGGAACAGGAGTGGAAGGGAACTGTATTTATCCGGAGCCCTGAGCTGTTGGCGTGCTAAGTGCCATCATCTCGGCCTGGCTCCCATGATGGATCTGTTTGGTAATTCCTCTTCTGTATTTAGGGGAATGCAGCAGCGGGCTCTGTGATGAGGCTTCGTGTATCAACGGTGGCACCTGCACGGCCGTGAAAGCCGACTCCTACGTTTGCCTCTGTCCTCTTGGATTCAAAGGGCGACACTGTGAAGATGGTGAGAAAGAAGCAAGTTGACTGTGATCTCTGCATGGTTAATTCATGTTGATATAATTTTTCATCAGTGTGCTTTTAGCAAGGTCCCATACATTTTTATGGAATTAAAATTTATGCAGTGTTGGGAGACACAGGAGAATCTTGTTTTAACAATTTTATTTATTTAAGAGAGAGTGCGTGCACGAGGTGGGGTGAGGGGAGAGGCAGAGGCAGAGGGACAAGCAGACTCCCCGCTGAGCAGGGAGCCCTACACGGGGCTCAGTCCCAGGACCCTGGGATCATGACCTGGGCTGGAGTCAGATGCTTAACCAACTGAGCTACCCAGGTGTTCCCCTCTGCCCCTTTTTATAAGGTTGGTGTGTCTTTGAGTGTTCATGGGTCAAATCAGCCAAGGATATATTCATTTGAAGATACTCTCGGGCCAGGCTTTGGTGAGCTCCTTTTGGCCCCCCCAAAACTTAGAAAAACCTCTGCGCATATGGTCTATATCAGACCATTTGCAGCTCGTGCTCGTTAGAATGGCTGACAGTTTCAGAGAAAAGGTTGGGAAGTGAGACGCAGAATCAGTAACAACGGATAGGACAAAAGTCATCTTGACTTTCTGTTTTTGTACTGTTCTAGTGAATCATTCCACCCCTCAATACCGTCTGCCTAGGTCCCGGTACATGTAGACGCCAACATGTGTGTATATACATGTAAACACATGCGTGTACACAAACGCACATACAATAATGGAAAATTTTAAAGATTTTTAAAAGATTTTGGAGCACCATGCAGAGTTGAACATGTTTTAATTTTTTACCAGTGGTTTAAATTTGGACCTAAGACACCATCCTGGGAGAAAATCTTTTGAACACAGTATAATCTCAAATCTCATTTCTCCTAGAAGAGGGCCTATGGTTTCCAGTAAACCAGAGCTGTAACATATCATCTCATACTTTGTAGTGTAACATAATAAAGGTTGATCCTTGCTCACATCACACATTGATGCAACTAGGTCGGGGGGAGGGGGGGAGGGTCGCACCCTCTGCTCCATGCAGTCCTTCAGGACTGCTCCATGCAGGCTCCTGCCTTCCAATGGCTCTGCCGGGGGCCTTAGAATCCACCTCCCGCCACCTCCCCTTCCTTCATTCAGCCAGCAGATGAGGGAAGAGGGTGCGTGCAAGATGGAGGGAAGTTTTAGGGCCGGACCTGGGGTGCCGTGTGGTACTCCCTCCCACATTCTACTAACTGGAATTCGGTTACGCGGGCCAGCGATCTCAGGGCCGCGGGGAAATGCAGCTTTGCTCTCTACGCAGGAAGACAAGAACGTGGCTAGTCCTGCCCCAGAGGGATTTCTAATGACACACTTCTATCCTCAGCTTTCAGCCTGATCATTCCACAATTCAGAGAGTCGCTGAGGTCCTATGCTGCAACCCCCTGGCCCCTGGAGCCCCAGCATTACCTCTCCTTCACGGAGTTTGAGATCACGTTTCGGCCAGACTCGGGGGACGGCGTCCTGCTGTACAGCTATGACACAGCCAGCAAGGACTTCCTGTCTATCAACATGGCAGGGGGCCACGTGGAGTTCCGCTTCGACTGTGGCTCTGGGACCGGTGTTCTCAGGTAAGGGCTGCAACCTTCATGCCCCCCCACCACCCAAACGCTACACAGCAGTCACTATGGGAAAAGATGACTTTGTCCTGATAGCTAGCACTCTTCTTGTCTTCCCTCCACAGTTACCTTTTCTGAAATTTGTCCTTGTGTTTATAGATAACATGCTTCCTGTGGCTCAGGCTTTCCTCCTGACAGGACTTTTTTTTCTCCAGTAACTCCCCAGCAGGGAGCGACTCTGTGTGTCCGTCTGTGGCAGGCAGGCTAGCTTTGGCCGGGCTCCCCTACCTTCCTTTGCTATGGTGCCATCAGGAGAAACGGGAGGAAGTGTAATTCATCAGCACGTGCTCAGAGCATCCCTGGGTGGGCGCTCAGCAAATAGATGACAACCAGCAAAGAGGTATCAGCGGACATGGAACATAAATGTCCTTGGTGACCTCGCTTTCCATGCTTACTGTCCTCTTACACTGTGTCTTCGATGGTACCAGCTACTAGCGAGTCTCTTACACTCTCCACGTAGAGCCGGGCGCGGAGTCAGCTGTCACAGAGCCCCATCCCTGAGCATGGTCTCCGGAAGGCTGTGTGACAGGTGGTTTTGATAGCGTGGCGGTGACTAGTTGCTTCTTAAATACTTGCTGGCAGTGGCAGAATTGGCTCCGAGTCGTCAAACCTGTCCTCCTGGAATCCCGCTTGTACTGTTAATTTATTAGCAGATCGATTGTTCCCATCCAGTGTGTCGCTATTTTGATGACTCCCCTAGCCTGTGGATGGTAAGGGCCCATGCTCTTCTTATTTGTTTGTGTCTCCCCCTTCTTACCATCTTGCTCCCACAGTAGTTTTTACCTTCAAGCCAGAAGCCTGTTCATCAAAGGCAGACATGGTTCTTGTTCCTATGTTTGGTGAATTGTTTTTTGAAACTCACTACAGTGTTTTGTTCAATGACGCCCTGCAGTAGGAAACCAGTCGGTGGTGGTTGTTTTAAAGGAAATCGCGGGCTGCGTTCCATCGTAATTCCTACTGCTAGACTATCATTTTTAGGAAGAGCGTTTGGGAGAGATGTTACAACCTTACATCGCCCTTAACTGCTAGCCATTTTTCATGGCTGATGAAAAATGCTTACGGCATTAGGTTCCAACAATTCTTAAAAAGGACTACATTTTTGTACCTCTGGTTATGCAAAAATGTCCTAGGTCTCAAGACAACTTTGGTAGGTATTTAATTGATTCAATTTACATATGATTATGCAAAACAGTTGAAGCAATTCCAGTAGAACTGTTTGTCAAGTTGAGAGGGGAAGACACCTTGAATATCACCTTGTGTTTTCACATGGCTTCCTCCTGGACATGGAGTGACCGAAAGCGTGAGTGGAGGGTCGGGTTGATCAGCCCTCCTCCTGGACGGAAGGCACCCCCAACTCCACACTCTGCAGTGACCGCTCCAGCTGTGAGGTCACAGACTCATAGGACCTGAGTGTCCAGCATCTCTCCTTCATAATTCTGTGCCTCTTTGAGACAAGAGGAGGCTTTAGTTTTTTGTTTTGTTTTGTTACTGTGAGTTATTGTCTTCTTGCTTGGCAGGAAAGCACCCAGAAAAAGGATTCTGCATATTGGTTGTGACAAAAGAAAGCAAGTGCTCAAAGTGTTCAAGGGGCAGAGCACCCTCTGTCCCATCCCCTCTCCAGTATAACCTGACAGCAGTGATTACTATGGTGTTTCAGGAGCTCCTTTGCAAGATATTTATTTTGAAAACCATTTCAAAGACTTCCTGCTTGATTAGTAACATTCGCTGAAAACCCCTAACCACAGGAAGTTGTGGAACTGGCCAAATCATGTTAACTTTAGGAAAAGGAGAAGGCAGTCAAGTTCATTATGAACCTGGTTCAAAAATCAAGGCAATTGCAATGAGTTTGTGATGGCTGCGATCGATCCCAGCATGCTGAGGAAGGCAGGTATTGACAGGGAGTGACCTCTGCAGGACGAGCACGCCACCAAGGCACTATGACTTATCACAGAGATGGGGCTGCTGTAAGAGTGCCTCTGGTTTCTTTATTGCATATCGATTTAGCCAAGGTGATTAAATTCTAATTGCTAAGGACAAATCACAAAAGCATTTGCCAGAGCAAAAAAAAATCAAGTGAGGGGGTGGAGACCTTTCGATAATTGTGCCCATTGGTATTCCTGACAGTTTTCTAAAGATGATCCAGGATCAAAAAATAATTGGGAGGTTCAGTGAAGGCTAGGAACTAGACACCGTTAGAAATACAAATGCAATAATTATACTCTTCTTGCATACCTCACTATCCAAAGTAATGTGTAAAACTCCTGTCAGTAACATTTAAACTTCAAGCACTTCTACCTTGAATTAGTAATTGAATTTTTAAAGTACCTTTAATCCTTTTTACAATATCAGATAATATGGAATCTCCCCCCAACATTTTTATGAGAAATTTCAAACATGTAATAAAGTTGGAAGAACTATACAGTAAATATCTTTGTATCTCTCATTTGCCATCTATAATTAATATTTTGCTATATTTGCTTTGTCACATGCCTAGCTATCCTTATATCCATCTATCTGTCCAATCATCCATCCATCCATCCATCCATCCATCCTATTTTTTATGCATTTCAAAGGATGCTGTAAACATCAGTACAGCAGAGAATCTGTGTTTTACACCAGAGCCCAGGTAACTTCTCCGTTTTCAAAGCTTATGTGCAACTGTGATCACATCTCATTCCCTCATCACCTCTCATTTAGAAAACCAGGCTCATCTGACCCACATTTCAGGCTTGTTGTAACGAATAAATAAAATAATAATTGCAATGTTCCTACCGTAAAGGGGTCCGAGCTCCAATAGATGGACCTTGCCTGCCGTGCTTACTAAACAGGAATGATTTTCTTTGGACTGAATGAAATGAGGCATCTGAGGTTGGCCTCGGTTGCATTCTGGAGGATTCATGAGTGGGATCTGTAACACTGAGGATGCTAACCCACGCTCAAGTTTCCTTCCTTCAACAGGAGTGAAGACCCCCTCACCCTGGGCCACTGGCATGACCTGCACGTGTCTCGCACAGCAAAGAATGGGATCTTACAAGTGGATAAGCAGAAGGTGGTGGAAGCAATGGCAGAGGTAAGAAGGATATGCTTTAGTGGGAACTGGGGTAGTGTTTTCTCCCTCTTCTGGTGAGAAGAGCAGCAGCGTGGTGGGTAAGTACACGGACCCCAGTGCCAGGCTGCCTCACTTAACACCCAAGCTCCCCACTGGGCAGGTTTCTTCACTTTTCTATTCCTCGGCTGTGAATGGGGGAATGATGTGGGAGGTCTCTTACAGTTGTTGCAAGGACTGAGCGAGCGGCTACAAGTATGGCGTTTACAAAATTGCTTGCCACCTCCACCACTACCGCCCATCCCTGCCGTTGTTCGAGTCAGTGTCTGATAGTCAGGACATGGACTTGGAGCGCGGGCCTGCGGGGGCCTGCCTTGGGTGAGTCCTACACCTGACCCTAGGCTCCTGGGTTCCAGACCTAGTTCCATTCTGTCAATTCACATGAGTCATTTGACCTCTAAGTTTTTGTTTTCTCATCTATAAAATGGCGATAAGGGTGATGATAATAGGGCCTAGTTCACAGAGTTGTGCAAATGAGAATAAGTATACATGTAAAACGCAGTGGTACTAACGCACGGTCAACCCTATGCAGCTTGACTTATTTGTTAATAGAGTACTCTCGTGACCTGAAGAACAAGAATTTCTACTTGTTTATAACCTTCATCCATGATTTTATTCCCAAGGTCATGTCCAAAGAAAATAACATTTTTAAGAAGAGATAAGAGAGGTTTATTTTAAATTATAACCTACCAGGGTTCTTTACACACAAAACATTTAGTCCCCCCAAAACAGTGGGGAATTTGGATTTTCTACTATTTTAATTCCCAACAGTCTTTGTTCTGAGCATCACCAGATTTAAAGAGGCTATTAATGAATGTAGGTATTCTGATAAGAAAATGGATTGGTAGAAAAAAGAAAAGGAAGGAAAAGAGACTTTTGGTGAGGAAAGAGGTATTGGGTTGAAGAAGAAAAAAGGAAGGACACGTATATGTCCAGAGGCCAGCATGAGGGATGGCTGTGGTGAGAGGTCCTGTCCGAACCAAGGACCTCCTCATGATTAGAAGAATCCCAAACTGGGTTCTTCTTTAAGAGGTGAGGACCCTTCAGACCTACAAAATGTTCTATATGTATTTTGGCAGGAAGGAAAGAAGGAGAAAGGGAAGGAAGGAAAACAGGGTGGAGGGGAGGGAGGGATGGTTGGAGGGAAAGAGGGAGACGGATTGTAAAGGGAGAACAGGAATCACTTCTGCTATGACCCAGAAAATTCTAACAGCTGAATTTAGTCCAAGAAAGAAGTAGAAATTCACAGCTGTAGACTTGACTGTATGTTGACTTAATATAAATTCAAAAAAGCGCTGTATCTCTATAGGCCTTAGTCACAAACATTTGTACAACAGGAACAAAAGTTCAGAATGGGTATATTTGTAGATAGTAGGGTCAAGGCCTTTGGTTACAAATAAAGAACTCTTCAGGACATAGTATTTACCATTGGTATTCTACAGCGAAGAGACAACACAATGGTAAAAACCATACCTCACAGTTTCTGTTGCTACCATGTCAGAGAGTGAGAATTAAACCAGCATGGTGGAACCTCTGCCTCCCTGTTGGCTTTTGAACCAGACAGGCTGGAGCGCAACTCCCACCTGGAAAGCTATGTAAACATGAGGGTTAAGTGTAGCTATTCTGGGTGCTTGTGCCATGGTTTTATCTTTTTGTTTGTTTGTTTTGAGGCAGCTCTGAGGCAGGTGTGGAAGTCCCCATGCTTGATCTCAATGAGCTGAGCCTTAATCACATCTTCCCCCGCCAGGGCTTTCTGCTCCCCACACTGCCCATACCACATCCAAAGGCATGGCTGACCCTTTTGATAGAGCAGTGGTATTAGGAATAGTGGTTCTAGAGCTTAGAGGTGGCTGGGATTAGAGAACACTGCTGGGGGTCAACCCAGGATGTCGACCCCTAAGTGTCCACTAAAGCCAAACTGAGCCCTGGGTCGTTCAGCTGAGAAATACCAACCATCCAGGGTTGAGTCCATTCCCAACTTAAGGGCTCCAGAAACCCCAACCAGTGGCTTCACTTAGCTTTCCCATCCACTTCTAGCTAACCAGAAGTGGCAGATCTAGACGCGAAGCCTCATTTTGGTGGGGTCTGTTTGCTTTTCTCTTGCGGTTTCCCATGGGTGGGGCAGCTGCAGCCCAGCCTCTTGTCGTTGGGTTAGGGGTAGGGGCAAGGGTTTTGCTGAGCAACCGAAAGGAAGCAACTCTCACCCCATGAGGCCGGTCCTGTTCCAACTCAAAGGTTCTTCAAAACAGCCTGTTTCTCTGAAATCCCTCTGACCCTACAGCCTTCCTCCTCTCCTCTTATTATCTGACTTGAACTTTTGGGTAGCAGTTAAGACAGGACAGCGATGGGTGCCTGTGGGTGTGTGGTGACAGCTGCTGCCTGGGGCAATGTTCTAGGCAGCCGCTAGAATTCCAGAAAGCCCTTCGGCTTCTTTGATGAGCACGGCCTCCTGCCAACCCTGGGCCAGTTAAATAAGAACCCCGGAAGCTGCCAAAGCTTATTGACTGAAGGTGGTGCTGTCTGCATCCCAGTCAAGACCTCTCTGCCATTACCTGGCTGGACCCCATCACTGTGAGCTCCCCCCAAGATGGTGCCCCTTCCTCTCTGCCCTCCCTGTCTCCCCGTCCCTACTCGGACCTGGTGCCACATCCATTCTCCTCCCTCTGACCAGTGATCTGCCTAAAACACAGATAGGACTATTTTCTCTCACTGCTTTTTGGGTACAGAGCAAATTTCTATGCACGCAGTGTCTGATCCCTTCCTGCCTCTGTTCTATACCTACTGTTTCCCCGCAAGCCCTGACTTTGTCTGGTTTCTACAATTCTGACCCTTCCTCGACCACCTCCACCTCCCCAAGTCTCTGGGTCCAGGCTAGAGTATGGGACACACACCTCCCGCCAGCAAGTACTTCCAGACTCACCGGAACTGTCCGTGTAAGCCTCTGGAGGGCAGGAACTTCCTTGTTCCCTCTTGTCTGGCCAGCATTTAGTGCCTGGGACACAGAAATGCCCAATAACACTGATTAAACCAATGACTAGATGATGCTACTATGTATATTTCATTTCCCCATAAATCGGAGGCAACCTGGCTTACGTTACCTAAAGAGTGCTCATCGCAGAGATCCCAGATTTCAATGTGTCTCCCTTTGTTGGAACATTTTTTTTTTTAGATTTTTTTTTTAAATTTATTTATTTGACAGAGATCACAAGTAGGCAGAGAGGCAGGCAGAGAGAGAGAGAGGGAGAAGCAGGCTCCCTGCTGAGCAGAGAGCCCGACGCGAGGCTTGATCCCAGGACCCCGAGATCATGACCTGAGCCGAAGGCAGAGGCCTTAACCCACCGAGCCACCCAGGTGCCCCCCTTTGTTGGAACATTTTAACTTTTTGCTTACAGCTCTTATCTGGAGGAATTTGGACACTATGACGCACAGTTTGTTGACCAGCCCACGCCTGAGAGTTTAGGCTGGGAAGTAACCAGTAACAGGGGAAAGCCTCTGGGGGTTGACATGGGAAGTTTTCTCAGAATATGGAAAACAGAAGAATTTCTCTACCCTTTGTAGTTGATAAGGAATGCCTCCCACTCACCATGCCTGCCTTTTCTCTTGGCCTCCAGCGGTTCTGTCTTTACCACTGCCCATATAACAATAGCTGGTTACACAGGAATGCTGATTATGCATCCAACCCGGGGCAAAGTGCTAAGGAAGCAGATCTCAGCCTTCAAGAGAGGCTAGACTGTGCTCATGGCAATCACAAACGCCTCCAAAATATCAAAAGCTACAATAAGGGCTTATTTCTCACTTGCATATCCACCTGTGGTCAGGTGCAGCTTTTTGTTAAAAAAAAAAAAAAAAAAAAAAAGATTTTATTTATTTATTTGAGGTGGTGGGGAGGATGGGGGCAGATGGAAAGAATCTCAAGCAGACTCACCACTGAGCACGGAGCCTGAGGCGGGACTCGATCTCACCACCCTGAGATCATAACCTGAGCCAAAACCAGCCAAAGTCAGATGCTTAATCGGCTGAGACCCCCAGGTGTCCCTGGTCAGGTGCAGCTTGAATGGGGCACTCAGGCTGAGAGTCACCCTGAGCTACTGTCTGACTCGGAAAGCTTCTGCGAAGACGTGATTCATTTCTCTGCTGCCTGAGTTTTATTGCCTGGAGCCAGCTCCCTCGCCCCATCAAGATCAGCAGGTTGGAGCTGGTCTTCCTGCAGGGAGAGGGGGTGCTTTTGGAGAAGCGCTGACTATGGGTGGGCAGTCGTGCAGCCCACCACACGCACCGTGACAGCTCTCGGTGGTAGACATTAGGGTTCCCATTTTATAGATGTCTAAACAGAGTCTTGAACAGGTTACTGCACTTACAGACGTTCCAACAGTGGGGGTAAGTGGCGATGCCAGCCAATGTGGAAGTCCAGCCAGCCTGCTGGGCTGCGTCCCTGGGGTGTCTGTACCCATTGGTTGCCTCGACTACCTTTTCCGAAGCTAGGTCGTGTTTCGTGTCTCCTCTGTTGGCAGGGAGGCTTCACGCAGATTAAGTGCAACACGGACATTTTTATCGGCGGAGTCCCGAATTACGATGATGTGAAGAAGAACTCGGGCATCCTGAAGCCATTTAGTGGAAGCATCCAGAAGGTACCGGCTTCACTTACGCATGTTTGTTGTGTGGCCTGGTCTGCAGATGATGGGCTCGAGAACTGTGAGCGCTGTAATCCAATGCCTCCAAAAAAGAAGCTTGGGGGAAAGTTGTAAGGTTTTCTTTGTTAATGCTAGCCACAGAGCTTTCCAATCCCACTTTCTGATAACGTCAGCTCCCAGGCCTCTGTCCAGCAGACATTCCATGAACACAGCTCAGTGAAGAGGAATCCTTACAGCCAATCCACCAAAGGATCCGGGCAGTGCTGAGGGAGGGAGCAGGCTGCAGGTGGCTGCCGATGCTTCTGCCGAAGGGGAGGAGGCCGAGGGGGTCTTCTAGCCGGTCTTGGCTCTGTGCTTCCCTTTGGGGTTACTCTGTGGTCTGCTCAAGTCAGAGCCAACCCCCAATCCCACCTCCACGCCCACTGCCACCCCTGCAAGTTAACAATTGTTCACCCATCACGTAACCCAGCCCCTAAGAGCATAGGTGAAGGAAGTCCTTCCGTAGAAGGTTGAGCAAAAACAATCCTTCAGCTAGTTAAAGCTATAGGACACTGACCCCACTCATATTTGTCTGTTATTCCTTCCCTTAGGGCTGCCCATGACCTCTCCGGTTATGATAACATGTTTTGTCTGTAACAGACATGCAGGCTGACTCACCAAACCAGATTTCCAGGACCATGAAACCCTGGGAGAAAAAGGATTTGAAGAAAAGCATATTCGATTCCTGGATGTTAACTTTGTCCTGTTTTCCTTTAGCAACCAATGGTGGGTGGTGGGCCGCGGATCCTTTCTAGCCTTGGGATGAAGTATGGGGGAGGCCAGAACGAAGGAGGCCAGTGAAAGGAGACCCTTTCATGACTTGCACTCAGAGAGGCCCCGCGGAGCTCTTTCTCCTCTTGTATCCCGCTGTGGGTCCCACAAAAGGGGTCCAGTCAACACTTGCTGACTCTGATGTGTTTCCCTGTGTGGCTGAACAGCGATATCCGTGACACCTCAGCTCAGCCCATAGTCCCGCATCAGCACGGTTGGCTGTGTTTAATCATGTGTTTGAAGTTCTCACTTAGAAAGCGGAGATGCTAAGGGGCCCCACACCCTCTCCCCACCCTTGTCAGGCTTTCCCCCTCCCCCCTTCACACAGCGCACAGAGCCCTTTCCTCCGCACCTCCTGGGCAGGACACCCTCCCCTCCCAGGGGCTGAGTCACTGGCTCTGCCATGTCCCGCGGTGGACGGTAGCATCTTGGCTTGTCTCAAGTACGCATGACTCAGTTTCACAGTCTTTTCACTCGGAGCATGAAAAGGAGACAACTATAGAAGGATTCTGGCTGCTTTCTTGCAGCTTGTAAGATTCAAGACCAGGAAAAGAAGTGTTCTCCCAACTGTCCCGACACCCTCCAAGATCTAGGCAAGCCTGTGGAACCACGCATTAGTGGCAGGAAGGACCACGGCTAACCTCTTCGGACGCCCTGCAGGGCGGAGGTCTTTCTGAGAGGTGCTCTGTCCGCAGATTCCGCAAACTGACTCAAAGATGCAGCCGAGGTTGGAAGTGCATGACACTGAAGCACCCACAGCTCAAAACAAACACACTCTCCACAGCAAGGGCTGAAAAGCTTGGCTCCGTTTATTTGGGGCTGGAAAGCCCAGTAATCTCTCCCCGTCACCCCTCATTTGCACTAGAGCCCCCACTGCAGGGAGCAGGGTGTGAAGCCAAAAGAGCTCTCCTGTACCAGCGAGTCTGCACGCAGTGCAAAGAATGGCATCTGGGTTTCTTTCTTTCTTTCTTTTTTTAAATGGTGGGGAACAGGATGTGGAGAAGAAGGGAATTCATAGAGGAGGGGGTGGGACAATCAGGAAGACCCAGTTGATGGAGCTGTAGATTCCCCAGAGCCCATTAGCCAGAAGAACACAGCAGCACAGGGTGAAGCTTCTCCCAGCCCCACTGCCACCGGGAGCCATCCATTCTCCTTTGGCTCCTGCCCGTGTGGTTCTTTCTTTTGTATTCTTTCCTACTTGGCTTCACAGCAGCACCTTTCTTCCTTGGCTGCATCTTCAAGTCACTTGGAAAGCTTTTAAAAGTGACTGCTGACCGGCCCCCACCCTCAGAGATGCAGGGGGGACCTGCGTGGCACCCGGCCATCGGTACTTTTCTTAAAGTTCCCCAGACCATTCTAACAGGCAGCCAGGTTGAGGACCCTCATTTATGGGGACCTCTTTATGACCTCCTGGAATCTTCCAGAGCCAGAGGATGCTTTCCTCTCTGCAGAGTCTCCCAAGGGCCACAGGTAATGATATCAGTTTCTGCATCGCTTTTACAAGGTGATACAAACACGAACTGGACGTTTTCTCTTTTATGAAAGTTCCCTCACCAGGCGTCTCGCAGGTGAGGATGCCGAGGGAGGCTTCAGCCGACTGTGAAGATGTGTCCCGAGTGCCCAAACATCTTGACCTTTTGTCCCCTGCAGATCATTCTGAACGACCGCACCATCCACCTGAAGCACGACTTCACGTGGGGCGTGAACGTGGAGAACGCAGCCCACCCCTGCGTGGCGGGGCCCTGTGCACACGGGGGCAGCTGTCGGCCCAGGAAGGAGAGCTACGAGTGCGACTGCCCCCTGGGCTTTGAGGGGCTGCACTGCCAGAAAGGTAGGCACGGAGCGGGAGGGGGTGTCTCCGGAAGCACGGGGGCCGCACTCTTCCAGGAGGCACTGGGAACCCCAGGACAGCCAGGCACGTGGTTTTGAGCAGTGAGTTCAGGAACATAATAGCTGGTATGTCCCATGGTTAATTATCCTATTAAAGAAGAATCATAATGTCAATGTATCTTTAACAGTGGGCCTCTTCCCTGAGAATGCCCTGATGGTCTAGGTACCAAAAGCTTAAGTCCTAGTGTCTTCAAGTCACTTGGAAAGCTTTTAAAAGAAGGGTTTCCGGGACCCGTGCCTCTGAGCCATACCCAGAGTCCGTCCTGATAGGTGGGTGCCTGGGCTTTAGAGGCCGGTAAATATGTTGACCTCTACCTGTGAACATGATAACGAGAAATCTGAGAAATCTTGCCCAGGACAGAAAAAGGTAAATTCTGCTGAATTATAAATAACCTTCTGTGAAGTGCTGTTTTTCATGCTCTTTCCTCTGTGCCTGGGTTTCCTCCTCAATAAAACGGGAGTAATCATGCAATAATGTCTAACACAGACGGTGGTAATATAGGTTAAATGAGGCAATGCTTATTCCTGAGAAACATGTCTACTAAGCCCTCAACCAGTACTCACCGTCATTGTTATTGGTAAGAAGCACCTGCTCCCTGCAGGTGCTGGGAGCTACTCAACTTCCAGCCCGCCCTTGTCTGAAAGCTAAAGCAGGTCACAGGCCCTACATGATGGAGCTTCCCACATCTGCCCCAGGGAGGCCACGGACCTTGTGTCCAGAAGAGGCCTACCAGTATATGGTCATGTTAGGCCATTGGATCTTTTTGTTTCAGATATTAGTACGGCCTCACCTGTCTGGGAACTAATTTTAAAAAAAGGGGGGGGCATCAGGCCACAGGAAGTGAGGTGGTGAGCCTCAGTGAAGGGATGTGTGCTCTCTCTTTTCCATCTCTTTCCAGGTTCCTGAACTTTATCAGAATTCAGGCTTAGGGGAAGACAGTTACAGGCAGATGCTGTAGTATAGGAATAGTAGGAGAACTTGTTTTGCAGTGACCATGGGAAATAGAAATGCTAATTTGCTGATTGGAAGCCTGCAGTGTATTTTATTTCAGTGAATTTTGAAAACTGCGTGGCAAATTATATGAAATATGTTTATGAATATAGCTCACCCTGTGATGAACCCCCGAAGAAGAGTAATGGATCCATTTCTGGAAAGATCCTGATTATAATTCTAACAAGCAAATTATTGTTTGGCTAATGGCACGTACTTGTGGAGATTTAGTTCAAGAGCAGCCCATTCATTTGGAAAATTGAGTTTGGATTTTACACATTAGTGTTTGAGTTTCCTGGGTCTCCAGCTTTACCAGAAGCAATTCGGATTTGCTCCTGCCTTAAATACTCACCTTAATGGTCCATATATAAAGTCCAGCCTTAAATGAACATCTCACTTTGAGAGTTAGAGGAGGAAGGACGGGATAATTTGCGATCTTGTTAAGCCTCATTTTCCGCTGCAGAGCAGTAGCCGTAACAGATCTAAAGTGCTCACATTTATAGCTTTCTAACTGTGGGTTCAGGTTCAGTGAGAAGCAAGTATCACCAGCATGAGGAGTCAGAGCCCCAGGGAGGGCCTGGACAGCAGCCAGGGGGCCTGGGGGGCATTAGGCCTCTTTTTCTGGAATATGCTAGGCTTGAGGCCAGAGTAAAAAACTATCACCTCCCCTCGTGTTGTATCAGTGTTTCCTTATGCTTTGAAATAAAGATAGTGTTTCTGCCCCAACAGCAGCCCGGGCTACTCCTGGGAAGGCTTATGCATGGCAGGGGGGTGGGTGGCCTATAGCAGTCATTCCTATGTTAATTGGCTTGAGAGCATTAATGGGAAACTGGGTACAGGTTAGGGCTGTTAAGGACAAATTTTCTGGGCCCCTGCAGGCACATGGTGGCATGCAGTTGTCACACAGACTGCTCTAATGTTGGGGTGGGCATCACGTCCTGAGTGAGGATTGGAAAGAGAAGGGAGAGAGATGGGCTGCTCTACTGTTCCACAGAGATACAGAAGAACATTGTAAAAGTTTGGTTAGATTCTTGGTGGGAGAGACCAGAAATGCTCAGAAGCCATCCTTGGTCGTCAGGATGAATCCTGACTGGTAGACAGGAAACAGTCTTGTCTCATCCAGCGAGGTGGTCCCTAACTTCCTATATTTAAAAGTTTGGGCTTTTTTTTCCCCCTCCCTGATAACCAGACCATGTTTCAAAAGCAAGAACCTATTCTTAGTATTCCCTCTGGAAGTGAAATCCTTTTACAACAACACATTGCGGAGTCACCAGCACTAGGCCTCATTCAATCCATGCCACCTTCTCTTCCAGCAGTTTAGTGTTGTCTCCAACACCTGGTTTTCTCTACCAGTCTGGTTTTCTCTACCATGGTCAGGGAGTTTGTGGCACGCAGGCGATTTCCTCTAGGACACCCATTGGGGGCTTGGCACCTGTTCTCACATCTTAGTGGCCCAGGAGGGTTGGAACCAGAAACTCGGGCAAATCCTGGAGTGGTCTAGACACCCAGACCATCACAGGGGTCTAGGGACCTCCCCCTCTGTCCCTGCAAGGCTGAGCTCAGCAGAAGTAGGCATCGAGCTCCCACTGAGTGCCTTACTGCTCCCGGGACGCTGTGGGTTCCCTGTAGTACCAGCAGCTACGGAAGACTGAACTGTCCACCTCAACCTGGGGAACCCACCAGGCCAGGAGAAGCCAGTTGTTCTGACTCCCAACCTACTTCTAACTTCAGGTGCCTACAGAAATCATACGGCCTGACTTTGGTGGTCCCCTCTCCTTCCATATGGGGTCTCTCACTCTTAGGTGCCTTCTGCCACCTCACATCTAGGCACCCCCTTGGGGCACCCCAATACTGAGACTCCCCCTCTCCTCTCACAAGAGGGGTGTCAGGAAGGCCTCCCTCCTCAGAAAAGGTATGCCCCGTCCTTACAGATTTCGTTTCTCCTCACTACTCTCATCCAAATTTACGCATCTTGCGTCGGGGCCCTCAGAGTTCTTGTATCTCAGTAGGTTACTAGTGAGTTAAAGCAGAATTTCACAAAGCTCATGGACAAAATTAGATTCTAAGAAACATTAATGGCTGTTTTGAGCACACATGCGCAGACAGACAACATGCGTTCACAGACACAAAATGGGAGCTGGGGTTCTGTGGGCCGGTAATCCTGAGTAACCCCAGTTTCAACAGCTCTCTCATCTGGGGGACTTCTTGGCGCCTTGGCTGTGATCATAGTGTCCAAGACAAGGTAGAGAATGCAGCTGTCCCCCCCACCCCGGCCCACCAGGGCTTCTCCCAGCCATTTGGGAAAGAACTCTTGAGGCCCGGCCTCCCTTCCCTGCATTGACAAGTTTGGACTCGGGGCGTGCAGGACCCGTCCTGCCGCTAGGTGGCGGTGTTTCCCTGCAGCGGGAGAGCCGCTCCACACTCAGAAACTGACAGGGAACTGGGCTTGGGCACACGGTCCTCAGTCCTACAGGATGGGATTTGTCTCATCATTGCACATCTACCCCAAATGCAACATTTCGAACATTTTCTGTTGTGTTTAGCCAATTCACAGCACACTGCGATGTCTGATTTAGATGATTTTGCTTTTTCTGGTCCCAGTATATGAAAAATAATTCAGTACATGTAAGCCATAATTTAGGAAAAATCAGTCTGTAAAAACACAAATTCGTACAGCGTATTCCTTATGCATGCTATGGGAACTGTTTTTTCCTTAGCTTGTTGTGTCATTTAACAATGGAGCAGTATGGCGGTGTTCAGCCTGGATGGCGGTCTTGAGAGAGTTGAAGGCTGGTCCTGGACAGAAAGGGAAAGTTTGGTGGTTGTTACTCCAGCTACAGAGGCTGCGTCGTGGAACCAAGAATCCTGGACCAAGTAGAACTGTCCAGCAAGGGAGGGTGCTGCCCGGTGGCTGAGGGAGCTGCCTCGGGCCGGGTGGCCACCCATCAGGATGTTGCTGGGTTGGGAAAGTCAGGTTACAGCCCCCCAGGTCCTTCCTTCTCTGGGGTCCGGTGACTGTAAGGAAGAGCCCGCACCCCACCAACTCAGTTGGGAATCTCACGTCCCTCAAGTGGAAAATTGGCTTCGTGTGGCTTGGAGGCTGCTATTCATTGGGTACTTTTTTCTGTCAGCAGATGGCACGAAATTTTAGGTATAAACGTGAAAACGTGACAAAAACACTTTTCCACTAGTGCCTTTGCTGCAGAAGAAAAGATGGTGTTGAAAACATCGGGTTAGGATAAAATATCATCACGTTTACAATATTTAAATAAGCTACAGAGGGCCGGAAAGGGCTAGATGGTCACTTCCAGCTCTCGTGTTCTAGCCCAGAATTCTAGCTTCTCATTCCTCTTTCACATGTAGCTAGAAGCAAGAAAAGTAATAATCATTGACAAGGTAAGTAACTCTTTAGCAAAGAACTGTTTCTCCAGGTTTAGAATAAACGGGGAATTGTTAGTTCCAACTCAGGGAGCCTCGGAAGTGTCATACGAGTGACACATCCCTTCTTTGTCCCCCCACCCCCACCCCCACCACGGAGTGGAGGCTCAGGGAGGGGAGTTGGTGCTAATTGTGCTGAGAAAGATTCCAGCGGTTCCTGTGGGATTCATAGTCTCATTCCCCTAAGAGGACAAGCTGGGCCCTCTCAGGGCTTTATGAGGGAAACAAGGCTGGTTTCCAGTGATCTGCAACCGAGGTATTTGGGATTTTACAACAACTGTGCAATTCTGACTTTCCCCGTTCTGTTCCATGCTGGCACCTGGCAGAGTGTGGAAACTACTGCCTCAATAGTAAGTACAATACGTCCCATGAGACACCGTGAAAGAGCCCTGGGCTCCTGCCAGGGGGGCTCTGGCCAGGCCGTGGGCTCCGTGCAGGCCGACCGCGTACGGAGGGTAACTTGGCTCAGTGGTATGGAACTTGGCCGCTCCACTGGGGAGGTGGGACTCCTCCCTCTAAATCCAGCAGGCCTGAGATGGCACTCCTCTCCCAGTGGGAGATCGGGGAGAGCCTGAACCCCAGAGCTGGGCGCCCGGCAGGCAGCTGACCCCTTGGAGGCTCTCTGTGTGCCCAGCTGACATGTGACAAGCACATCCTGCCCATTTCAAGGAGTCCAGGGGAACGCGGGCTCTTGGCCACAGTCCCACGCCCATGGCCAATAAGGGCAGGGCCCAGACCCTGCCTGTGCCTCTTACCCTGGGGGTGAGCCAAACCCAGCGGGGGAGCCTTGGCTATGTTTAGCTCTAGGAACGACTCCTCTGACAGCTTGGCTAGCCTTTCCTTTTACCTCCTGGGCACTCGTATCCTGAAGTTAGGGGCCTGCATCCCACCAACAAGCCCCCTTGTCCCGCTTCCTCTCTTGCCTTCTCATTTCGACTTTGACTCCTCTGGGTCCTTTCCTCGCTGCCTGGCTTCCGCCCCACTCTTCCCCCACCTGAAGGCTGCCCCGGCGCTGGGCTCTCCCTTCCCTCCTTGGCAGCTTCTTCCCCCCCCCCACCTCCTTCTTTCTGTTCATTTTCCTCCTCAGCCCGTATTTTGCATCCCTGCTGTTTTTACCTGTCTCTGTTTCTCTTCCTTTTCTTCCCCTCTTCCTCGTACCCACTTTAACCAGAAGGGAGAGAGGCTGGCGGTGTGGCCAGAATTTGGAGTTACGGTAGCCCCCCCCCCCCCCGCTTATCTGCAGGGGGCACCTGCCAAGACCCCCAGCAGATGCGTGAAACCACGGACAGTACAGACTCTCATAGACTCTGTGTTTCTTCCCAGCCACGCTCACCTACGATGAAGTGCAGCTTCTAAATTGGGCACAGTCAGAAGAGTAACGACAATAACTGATGATAAAACAGAACCCTTCCAACCACACACATAATCAGAGTTATGCGACCGCGGTCTGTCTCTCTCGGATACCTTATGGGACCGCGCCCCCCCCCCCCCTTCCAGAGATGCTGAGAGGGGAAATGGCGCTCCGGTGAGATGAAGTGAGGGCAGTGACATAGGCATGGTGACCCAGCATTAGGCTCCTGTTGGCTTTCTGACGACAGGAGGAGCATCTGCTGGAACATGGCCGACCGCAGGTGACTGCAGGCGTGGCCAGCTAGCCCACCAATAAGCGGGGCTGCTGTCCTAGATAGAGCCTTCCTGGTCCCAGTAGGCACCCCCTGGGCCGGCAGCTGTGAAGTGTCAGAGAACACGAAAGCAATTTCTTGAGCATTACCTCTGCAATTATTCAACTTTCATTTTTCTTCCTTTGCTTGTCTTCCCTCCCTCCCTTTCCCGTTTCCTTCTTTCCTTTTTTAATTTTTTTTATTTTTATTTTTTTTTCATTGAGGAAACCTGCATGGGTGACCTGCCAACAGAGGAATTTATCCTTGGGGCTCAAGGTCATTGGGTTTGGGGGTTCGCTGTTGCCTTTCTCTCTCTCCTTTCTCTCTGTCTCTCCCTTTCTCTTTTCATGATTAGAAGTTAAGTGTAAACTTTCCAGCGGTTCACAGTATCAAATAATTTTACGTTTTCTCTCCTGGGCGTGGAGTCAGCTCAGTGTCTCCTTTGTGTCAAGCACGCATTTTGGTGAAACTCTAACTGTTCTTGTAAGCTGGCTTCTTCTCTCTCGTTTTGCACGTCTCTTCAAAAGTGCGATTCATTCCATCTTAATTTCCTTCAACGGTCACTTCTCTGTCTTTCTGAAGGGAGAAAGATACAGCCATGTGGGAAAGGGTGATTCCTTGGGAAAACAAAGGCATGAGACATTAGGAAGAAGCAAATACACTGCTAAGATACGGGGAAGTCCGAGGTGGGCTGAGGGCCAGAATTAAGGAGAGCCCCCCTGCTGCATGGTCTTGTGCTCTCTTTGCTGTGTGACCTTGGCCAAATCCTTGATGACCCCCGTGCAGCGTCTTCCACTTCTGTAACATGGGAATAGCCAGCCGTCCTCCATACTCTCTGCTACTTCATGAGAATATGGTGAAGAGGCTGTAAAACATGACACTGGAAGGTGATTTGTATTTAAAAAACAAAAACAACCAAGCCAAAACCTTATCCTGCCTATTTCACCAGTCTCTTGAGGTCATGGCTGAAGAAGTAGGAGTCCTAGGGCAGACTGGCTTCAGATAATGAAATCCTGGTAGGCTTTGTTTGGGGATTGTTTTCTCTGCCTCCCTTGGAGAGTATCTAGGGTTATCCCCAGCTGTTCCCCACATGGCCCAAGACCTACTCTTTGGCTTCCAAGAATAATTGGGCACAGTTCAAGTTTCAGCATACTGCAAGGACTTCTCAGTAGTGCTGAGGCCAATAACAGTGACAGCCAGCCCCAGGGAGGTGACCACAGGGAGACACCAACCCCAAGCCTTGACAGGCAGCTCCGAACCTGGCCAAGTACATGTGCAGCCAAGAGGAAGGGGCTGACAAGTTGTTAAATGTCCCATTTCCAGAAGCTGGCATTCTCTGTATTTTCCTGCCCTGTGATTGAGGGCTGGGGTCAAGAGATCCGAATACCATGTAACCTCCATTTTCTCTTCTGTCTCAGCCATCACAGAAGCCATCGAGATCCCGCAGTTCATGGGGCGCAGTTACCTGATCTACGACAACCCAGATATCCTCAAGAGGTAATAAGCTACAGTGGGCACCTTCCTTATCTCTGCGGGGGTCCATTTCTCAAAGTCTTTCCCAGGACTTTTCCTTATCTTACTTGCCAGAAGATAATTCTCCAAGAAGGCCATTGAGCCATGGCCTCAGGGGAGGGGAGAAAAACTCAAAATAGACATAGAAACTAGAACAAACAAACACAAAAACAAACACTACTTGAAAAGTGCTGCCTTTCAGACCACCCTGTTACCAAGAGCCCAAACCCTTTCTGGTCAGAGGACCTAGAGGGAGGAGACTGCCCAGCCCCAGGATTTCCAGCAGCAGGGCACTGAGAAGCATCGAGAACCTGACACACCCCAAGTTGGGGTTCTGAGTGTGATTCCCCAGGTGGGCCAGTCAGCTGGCCGCTGTCCTCTGGCCACAGTGTGCAGTCCTGCCTGGAGCCAGCAGCGGAAGCACTCCCGTGGTCCTGCCATCAGTCTTCGAGTCCACATGCTACCTTGTGTCTTCCTCCGCAGAGCTCCACCGTCCCCTTCAGGCTCTGGCCAGTTCAGTGAGGGGCTTCTGGGCTCTCCTCATGTGGCTACAAAAGCCTGATCCAAGGAGATGACCAGGTGCTAGCCAGGCTTTTTATGCCTGGTGGCAGCAGCTCTGGCCCTGCCCTGGAGTCCAAGCTCCTGGTTTGGAACCGCGTGCGGACAAGACAAGAAAAAGGCTGGCCCTACCTAGGCAGAGTCCTTACCCTAGCCAGGCTCATCTGTGGTGCTTCCAATGTGCCCTTCTCTCTTTCTTTGTCTTCCTCTAGTTCCTTATAGTTTATAGGGTGCCTTCCCCCACTCTGCCACCAGCACAGTCATTCTAGAATTTTCCTTCCTCTTCAGGTTGACTGCATCTTAGCAGACTAAGGCAAAACTTTAAGCAAAAGGCACCCAGTACTTAAGGTAGATGAGTTTGGGAGCCTTTCAAGGGAGAAAGCGGTTGAGAGAAATTTTCCCAGGGCGCTGGATGTACCTGGTAACTGAACACACACCAGACGGACACTGCTTCATTTCTTTAATCACGTGTTGTGTTTATCTAGGTTGTCTTGGCGTGGGGCCCAGAGAGAGCCTCTTCCTTCTTCAGCCCTTTCTCCCCAAAGATACAAGGGGAGAAAAAAGGCCCCAGAAAAAAGGCCTTGTGAAAGGGGCACAAGTCTTCAGCCCCCTGGGGCTTAGTACGAGGCACCAGGTGGTTTGGGGGAATAGAAGGGTTTGGTGAGAGTAGGGGGTGCAGGGCCCCAAACCAAAACAATTGCGTCCACGTGCGTGTGTGCACGTCCACGTGCAAGTGCACGAAGCTGCAAGTAAAAGTCAGGATCAGGGTCTGTTTCCGTCAGATGCCTTTGGCTGCAAGTAACGGAAAACTCAACTCCAATGTCTTCAACCTGAAGGGCGTTCATCAGATCGTGTAACAAGCAGTCCAGACTTGGACTGGTTCCTGGACTGATTAATTCAGAGATTCAACTCTATCATCAAAGACCTACATCTCTTCCATCTTTTGGCCTTGTTATCGTGAGGATCGTCTCCAGGCGCCTCCCTCTGTGCTTACGACAGCTGTCCATAAGACCCTCATGGAATGGCTGGACAGCAGAACAATGTCCAGTGGAAGTAAACATTTTTTTTTTCATGCAACTCTTTTTTAAAGAAAAAGAATTTTCCTAGACTCCTTCAGATAAATTTCCTCTATCTCAGTGGACAGTATTGGTCATGTGCCCACCGCTAAACCAATCACTGCAAGAGAAATGGAACCATTCTGATTGGCTTACACTGGTCAGTGTATCCAAAGCAAGTGAGGGAAGGAAGGAGCCCAGAGTAAAAGATGGGAAAAGGAGGTCTGCAGGGAGTGGGGCCAGGGCTGGATTCTCTGCACTGGGCCTGGTGGCAAAGTCCCCATTATGGACCCTGCTTCTTCCTGCTTTACTGGGAGGCCCTGCAAGGGGAAGGCAAAGTTGATCTCTTCCTATCTAGGTCAGGCTCTGGGAAGCCAAGGCAAGTTCGCTGTTCGCTGTAGAGAGTCCCTACATTATGGTGGCTTGACTTCAGCTTCACAATGGTGCCGAAGGAATGTACATTCCACCGAAAGCATACTTTGAATTTTCAATTGGGATCTTCTCCAGGCTAGTGATGTGTGGTAGGATTCTCTCTCACAGAGCTGAGCGGTGGCAGTGGCCACCCAGGTAACCACACCATCCTGAACGTGAGCAACCCGTGTGCTTCCAACCGCTCTGTTCCCATCCAGCTGTTCCAAAATTCACTTTCCGTGTGGTATTCAGTAAGTTATCTGAGGAGGTCAACACTTTACTAGAAAACAGGCTTTGTTTTAGTTGATTCTTCTCTAGGGTAGACTAATGGAAGTGTTCTGAGACATTTAAGATAGCTGGGCTAAGCTAAGATGTTCAGTAGGTGAGGTGTATTAGAAGCACTTGGACCTAGGATATTTATAATTTATGATGGGTCTATCCAAGTGTAACTCCACAGTAAGATGAGGAGGGTCTGTACTGAACACGCTGTGTAGCTCTTGAGTTGGTAGGTGAGTCAGAGAGGGATGGTGCGAGGGATAGGGAGACAGAAAAGGAGACTTTCCCAGTGGTGCCGTGTTAGGCGCAATGCTGAATTATTTTTACTCTTAGCTCACCTTTTATTTAAAGATCTCACACTTGCCCTTCTCCTTACATCAGACGAAACCCTGATCCCCTTAGTGAGACTAGATTTCTGAACTAGTCTGTTCCCAGGAATTGATAAGAACCCATAAGCCTGTGATCCTACCCCCAGCCATGCCTGTAGGGCCAGGAGCTGACCCATCTGAGACCCGTTCCATTCCTCTGAGATTCCTGTTCCTTTCCACCCTGCCTCCGCCCCAGCAGCTCTCCAAACCGTTATCCTATCGAGCCACGTTCCTTGTCTGACACTCTTCCCCCTGTCCAGTCACTCCCCTCAAGGACAGTCACTGCCAGAGCGGGCAATCCATAGCCATGATCGTGGCCCAGAGAGCTGCCAACTTGAACCTCTTGGCAATTAAGAAACTCACTTTCTGTTGGGGAATGGGGAGCAGTATTCCAAGGCCGCTTGAGGTGGGGACAGGAAAGAGGGAAGATTGAGGTGTGTATGGGAGGTACAGCCTCGATGCCAGCTTTGGCCAGAGTCTAGCTAATCTGTAACTCATAACATGGCCTCTCGTGGAGTTTCACCACAGTGACAGAAGACACTGCTGCAGAATGAATGTCCAGAATTGTAGGCCCATCGTGTGGCCTGTGGTGGCAATGCCGTTTGTAATTTCCTGGTAGTATGTGTCAGAAATGCCACATTACCCTTACACCGGGCTCCCCGGGGCTAACAGACAAAACTGGGCCTATTCAGAATGGCTGTTGGTGAAGGGTTGAACTGTTGCAATTATTTGTGCATTTTCCCCAGGGTATCCGGATCAAGATCAAATGCGTTCATGAGGTTTAAGACAACTGCCAAGGATGGTCTGTTGTTGTGGAGGGGAGACAGCCCCATGAGACCCAACAGTGACTTCATTTCCTTGGGCCTTCGAGATGGAGCCCTGGTGTTCAGGTAACCTAACCCCTCAGGGCTGGTCATGCCAAACAGAGACATGCCAAAGTTAGCTAGCACCCTGTATGCTGGAATGGACCCAAAGGTCCAAGCTTCTGTGAGGCTTTTGGAGTTTCTTTCCAGTATCCACCTTCTAGAGCATTAGTTGGCAAATTTTAGCCTGAGGGCCAAATCCAGCCCATTACCCGTTTTTATAAATGGAGTTTTGTTGGAATTCTGCCATACTCATTCACTTATATATTATCTGATTACTTTCATGCTACGGGGGTACACTTGAGTAGTTTCAGTAGGGATTCCAGGGCAAAGCCTAAAATACTTATCATGTGGCTCTTTACACAACATTTTTGGACCCCTGTTCTAGGCCATATGCTCCCCACTTGCAAATCAGGAGTTAGTATAAAGAGGGCTTTGATAGCCCTGAGCCCGAATGTGAGTGCTCTGCTCAAACTGGCTCAGACAGATGTGACCAGCTAAGGTCGAGAGACCTGCCTGTAAATTCTGACTCTGATCCCTATTAGCTGTGCAACCTCCGAAAGGAGATCGCCTGCCTTCCAGTCTCCCCCTGCAAAGCCAGACCACCTGTCCGTGGACCAACCCAACATTTGGATTTTGTGACTGCTTCGGGAGTGATACTGATAAGGCGGTCCCAGAAGTTCTTGCCTCTTTTGAGTGACTTGAGACTATTCTCAAATTTGTCAGATGGATCATTCTGAGAAGCAGCTAAAAGATTACCCAGACCACTTCTCCCCACCACGGTGGGTGGGAGCCGGGTTTCCCCAGGATAGGCACTGGCTTGTATGATGTGAGAAAGTTTCTTTAGAGACTGTGATTTTACATCTTCATTTGAGGTTAGAAATAACTTGTCTAGACCCATGATTCCCAAAACATGGGCTCTGGACCAGCAGCATTAGTGACCCCCCAAAACTTGTAGCAACTCTAGGGATGGGGCCCAGCTGTCTGTTTTAACTGTTTCTCCTAGTGATTCTGTCCACTAAGGTTTGAAACCCCTGCCTGGTTTCTAGATCATCTATCTGCTCTCTATGGGGATAGGAATTTCTCTGGCTTTTCCTTCTTTAATTCCCCCTCTGGTGACCAGCACAAATTCACTAAATGATATGGGATCAGTTGGAATCAAAACAAAGATGACTGACCTGAGGGGGAGATGAAGCTTTAATTCTGGGGCTGCTGTGGATCATGTACAGGGATTACTGACTGCCTGAGGAGAATAATGTAAGTCTTTTCCGTTTGACTAAAAGGCATTTTGACAGGAAATGTCACTTGTGCAACATCACGTTTGCCGCTAAACAGCGGAGCGGCTGGGGGTTGCGATCCTGTGACGGTCGGGGACTTGTGAGAGAGCGTGTGGTTGAAGGCTCCAGGCTGGCTGGTGGGAGCACTCTCCCTGTCGCGGCTCCTTTCCCCCCTTGGCCCTGAGGTCAAACATAGAGCTCTTCACACCCCAGTTTCAGGCTGGCTGCCGTGAAGCCATTTTCTTGTGGTTTTCCTGTGGTTAACCTCACCAAGGCCTCAAGTACTTGATTGTGCCCAGAAAGGGGAACTGAAACAGTAGCTCAGCCGTGAGTGGGAGGCCCAGCTTCCCCCCCTTAAACCACTGACCCCGGACAGGGGAACTGCACTCAGGCCCGCCCCGCACCTCCCACCGGCTCTGGGCTCTCGCAGCTGGCCAGCCCCTGCTTCCCACACCCCCGGGACACCCTCTGATAGCCCCCCTGCATCTCAGACATTTTTCTTCTGTTCCCAGTTCTCCCTCGGGATTCTGCAAATGGGCCTGGTGTGTTTTTTTTAACCTGGAGTGGTGGCTGTGTTCTGTGTGGAGGATGCTGGCTTCCCCCCAACCGAGGCAGTCGTCTGTGCCCACCCGTCCCTGGGCCTGGAGCTATAGTGTCGCTGCCTCTGCAACCTTCCTTCCTCTGAGCAGGCGCTTCTCACATCCATTCACCCAGCACGGATGTAGGAAGTGTTGCGGGAGGCTGGGCATGGAAAGGCATTAGAGTGCCAGCCAGTGGTTTGAAAATGTCACTGTAGAGAGAGTCAGCCAGGAGGGGGAGGGGCGTGGCTGGTCTCAGAGGAGGATTCCTGGGACCACCCCAGAGGATCTGATGGCCCAGGGCCTCGGGGATATCCGAATCCGATTGGAAACGATCAGGAACCGCACCCTAAGAAGCAGGGTCTGAAATGGTCAACTGCCTGGGCTTGGAGTCAGACAGGGGCCGTTCCCATGGCCTCCTAACCTCGGGCAAGTTACCCTGCCTCCCTGTAACAGCCCCAAGCAAACAGTCATGAGGACTGAATGGGTTAATTCATGGGCAGGGCTTAGTGCAGGGTCTGGCCTTATCTCGATGTCGATGTCGGTGGTGCTGATTATTAAAATTGTAATCTTGGAGCAAATGTTTTCTGAGTTTCTGTGTACAAGATTAAGTAGAAGAAAAGGAATCAAGGTGTTCAGCCAAGGGTATGGTTTTGGGTGGTTTTTGCTTTATTAGGTTTTATGATTGTGTGGGGGGCGTAAAGGCCAGTGAAGGGGTTTGTGAAAACCGTCTGCTGGACCAGCTTTCCCCCTATTTCTGTGTGACCTTGATAACATTTTCATGCAACAGGGAAAAGGAAGAAATCTGACAGTAGCAAAATGCCCAGTGCTGCAGTTCAAAGGGGGTGCGGCTAAGGGGGTGGGAGCGGTCACCACACGGAGGCAGCCACGTGGTTTCCAAAAGTCCACACCTGGTGGCTCTCCCTGGCCCCCACCTCGGTGCCCAGCCCCATAGCTTCCCGGCACTGAGAGCTGAGCAGGCAAATTTGGATCAGAATAACCAAGTCCTGCTAACCACATTCACAAGGCGTTGGTAGAGAGGCCGACATGCACTGATCCGTGAGTTCATTCATTATTCGTCTGCTTCTGCCTTTTCTTTTTAAACTGAGGTATAACTTCCATGAAGTGCACAAATGTTAGGTGTATAGCTTGATAACTTTGGAAAATTTTTAAACATGCAGAGACACCTGTGAAACCACCACCTAGAACAAGATAGAACATTTCCCACAGCCCAGCAGGTTCCCCCATGCCATCTCCCAAAGCAGGTAACCACTATTCTTGGTCTTTCAATATTGTAAAAAACAAAAATTAAAACAATACCAAAGAGATTCTGCAGGGTGACAGGGTGTCTGGGGAAGCAGGAGGCTGATTGGAGGGTCCAACAGCATGCCGTGGTGTTGGAGAGTCAGGCCATTGAGAGGATACCTGAGCTGCCCCCACACACACTCTGGGGGCTGGGGTCCTGGCTGCTAAGTTCAGTGTTGACTCCCTCGAGCACGTTCTGGCTCTTTGCTTGAACAGGAGCATTATCAGGTTGGAGAACAGAAGAACACCTCTCTTTTGTCCAAACAGCTGAAAGGTTTCCATTCACTGGATTACAATCACGTTCCAGTCTAGTGTCCCTGAGATTATCCCCAAGTCACCTTGATTCTGAGATCTGGGTGTTCATGACCTTTTTCGTTACATATTTACAGCCTGTTCGTTCACTCTCACACATGACTACTCTTCCAGGAGAGGCTTGATGAGTTTAACTCTTGGTGGCAACTTTCTCCCTACTATTGGTTCCTCCAGACATATTGTCGATCTTGAATATGAGCTGCATTAACAACTGTGTTTTGGGGGTGGTGGGGTTACTTGTTTGGCTCTTACTGTGTGCTGGGCTCTTACTGTGTGTAACATTCCCTACAGTCCTTTAGGGAAGGTATTATTACCCCCGTTTCACAGATGAGGAAATAGTCTCAGAGTGATCTGGCAAACAGCCAAGGCCACAGAGCAGGTCCTTGTCAAGACCTGGAATCAAGGCAGTCTCGTCCAATCCAAGTGCCCACACTCTTTCTGTTACCTTGCAATGCCTTTCATTAATTAAAGCCACCCCTGGTGATTCGGCTCAGTGTCTGCCAACCAGCTCTCTGCCTTGCTTCATCCTCATTCATTTCTTCAAAGTTATTTGGCCACTAAATAATGAAACCTGAAAATACCACCTCCACGCTGCCTTTTTTTCTTTTTTTTAAGATTTTCATTCATTCTTTCTTTATTTGACAGACAGAGATCACAAGCAGGCAGAGAGGCAGGCAGAGACACAGAGAGGGGGAAGCAGGCTCCCCGCTGAGCAGAGAACCCGATGTAGGTCCCGATCCCAGGATCCTGTAATCATGACCTGAGCTGAAGGCAGAGGCTTTAACCCACTGAGCCACCCGCTGCCATATCCACGCTGCTTCTTACAAGGAGACACTGGACATGGGAAAATTCATTAGGAAGCTGTAAAGTTTTCAGGATCTGAGTGACAGCTGTGTCTCCTAGCTTGTCAGTTCACCCAAATTGCGTGCTTGGTTCGGTGTCAACGGGCTGGAGGACTCCTTGGAACCTCCGAGATTACAGAAAGGACCCATCGTGCTTTCCCTGGGGAAAGCCAAGTGCTTTCTCGTCTTGCTCTGCTCTCAGAGCTCAGTAACTACACAGGTTTCCCTTCAACATTCCTGTTTCTTGGCCATTGAAGTCACAGAGAGACATGTCCTCTTATATAAGCTGAGGAGAGAGGTGCCACGGTGGAACACATTTTCTTTGAAAAGCGTGGTTACATTAGGCTTTATTACATTATCAAGGGGAGGTCTAGGCAGTTGGCCCAGTGCCCAGCCTGGAGTAGTCACTCACGAAATATTTGTTGAATTGAATTAAACTAGAATTAGTTTAGCAGTGGACTGAGAGGGATATTTCTCTCTGGTAAACAACACATGCATGTCTTCTGAGACCCGTAGGGTATGAGAGTATCTGGAAACCGAAATAGAAAATACAAAGCTACTGAGTGGGCCTGCTATCCACGTAAAATGGGGAGGGAGGAGCAGATAAGACGCCGAATTAAGTCCTATCCATTCGCTTCAGGGTTTTAGGCAGATCCTCCTGATATATTCCGGGCTCAGCCCATCTGCCATGTTCTGTTTTGTTTTGTTTTTCAGAAAGTGAAAATGCATGTATTAGTTTCTGAGCGCTGCAGTAACGAACACAAATTGGGTGACAGTAGATTGAAAACAATAGAAATGTATTCACTCACAATTCTGGAGGAGAGAAGTCTGACACACGGGTGTTGGCAGGCTTGGTTCCTTCAGGGGGCTCTGAGGAAAAATGTTCTATCCCTTTCTCCCGGGCAGTGGTGGCTGCTGGCAATTCTGGGTGTTTCTTGGCTCTTAGACGCCCCATTCCAATCTCCGCCTGCATCTTCGCGTGGCCTTCCTGTCTGCATGTCTCTGTGTCCAAAAATTTCCCCTTTTATGAGGACATATTGGATTTAAGGCCGCCCTACCCCAGGATGACTTCATCTTCACTAATTACATCTACAAAGGCGCTCTTTCTAAATAAGGTCACATTCTGGGGTTTTTGAGGAGACGGTGTTTGACCGAGGACAACACATTACAAATGATGAAGCCCTTCCTGCTCCTGGTTCTGTAGGACTGACGTTTCTGTACGTGCGGCCACAACAAACCAGCCAACAGACACCTTGAGGATCTTGTGCTCAATGAAAGAGGCCATTTACCAAGAGACAAACACTGCATGATTCTATTTACGTGAGGTATCGAGAATAGTCAAAGTCACAGAGACAGAAAGCAGAACGGTGGTTGCCTGAGGCCTGGGAAAGGTGGATGAGGAGTTGTAATTTCAGGGCTGTAGAGCTTCAGTTTTGCAAGATAAAACGAGTTTTGAACATGCTCAACACTAGCTAACTGACCCTTGAAAATGATTCAAGTGGTAAATTTTAATGATACATGTATTTTACTGCAATTAGACTTTAAAGGAAACTTTTTTTTTTTTTTTTTTTTTTTTTTTTGGATCATTCATGGCCTACCCTGGAAACCCAATGCTTTTTATAACATTGTTTTGTTTTGTATTAAGGAAAGTACATTCCGAGTTCCAAGGAATTTTTGCAGTGAGAATCGTTCGTGGTTGCCTGCCTGTCTGTACTTCACTTGATTCTGTCTGTCTGCTTCTTTTCTCATGCCGTTAGCTATAACCTGGGCAGTGGCGTGGCATCCATCATGGTCAATGGCTCCTTCAGTGATGGCCGGTGGCACCGTGTCAAGGCTGTCAGGTGAGTCCCCACCACAGGGGGAGATGGAGCCAGAGCTTACCAAGAAGTGAATGTCTTATCCACGTTCCCGTGGCCCCAAAGTCCTGTTCCCCAACCTTGCCTGGCATCCTGCTGCTTCTGTCCCAGGTCATTTGGGCAGCTGTTCCTAACTTCCTCGTTGCTTTTCCCTAACATTGACAGGCCAGAGAGCCTGAGCTCCCAAGTCTATGCTCAACAGAGACCTTCCAGAGAAAGAACTTTTTTGATGGCTCAACTGGAAGAGCGCTTCGCTTTCTCCTGAGACCTAGGTCTCTAGTGGGATAAGATCTCAGGGCCTGTGGACTTTGAGGAAGTCCATAATCTTCAAATCTTACTGTGTGGGCAACTGCCCACTTTTTTTTTTGGACATCACATTACCCGAGCTTTAGAGGCTGTGCCTTGCCCCAATTACACATCTCCCCCCTCACAGAGGTCACTACCCTGACTTCTGATTAACTTCGGGTGAATCATTCCTTTAAAATTAGTTTTACTACCTCTGTCCATATTCTTAACAGTATATTCTGAGAAACCAAAGAGCAGGCCCAAACTTAGCTCTGTAAGAAAATGTCAGTGGTGCCATGTTAGAGGAAGGTTCCAGGAACTGAGCTGAATAGAGTCTGTGGTTCAGGTTCCCTGAGCATTTGCCATAACCCTTCGTGGGGGGACCTGTGGGGGAGGTTGTAAGCGAGGCTGGGGAACCATAGGGCTGCCGTGGTCAGTTTCCACCTCAGCTCACGTATAGGCTGTGGTCAGAGTAACCTCACTCTCCTGTCTATCACTTACTACCTTAGAAGTTGATACCATGTTATTTTCAAACCTAAGATGCCACCAATTATAAGACATAATGGCCTCATTTCAGAGATATATTAAAATGAAAAATTCTTAGATGAAATAAAGTGGGCGGGGATGGAATTTTTTGGAGTAATGGTGAGGGGGGTGTGAAAGGCAGGTCAGGCAATGCAAGCTGTTGGGGGCATTGCCCCTCATGGCATTCAGGTATGAGATTCTAGAAAAGCCTATCCGAAGTGGGGAGGCAGTGTACGGTCCCAAGGGTGAGGCAGAACAGAATTCTCTCTACAGCTCATTACTAGAAGAGTTGTTACCAAGACACGAGGCCTGGCCAGCCAGATTTCTATTATTGGGTCTCCCCAAAAAAGGGTAGGGCCAGGAAATTCTGGAAGGTGAATGAGGAGCTAAAAATGGGAAGATTGGTTTTAAAAACTTTACTTAATTTATCTGAGGAGTTAGAACCCAAGCCCCTTTTCTGCCTCATCTAGCCGGTACACTGCCCTTCCTACCCAGCAGAAAATAATGAAAGGCAGTTCCCTGGAGAAAGAGAAATAAGGTTCTGAGCTGGTGACACTAGCCAGCCATAACTAAATACTAAACACTGGGCCACTGTGTGAAGCTGGGGACTGTGTGCAAGCTCACATGTTGAATATTAAGAACTCCACAACCCCATAATTCTGCCCCCAGTGAGATTCCAGAATGCTAGGAGCCAGGCCTATCCCCCCAGCAAGGAAAGTAGAAAGTTCACGTGTCCCCCAGGAAAATGGTTGAGCAGATCCCAGCACATGAAGCCCCACCCAGTCAGCAGAACCCATCCTGCACATAGAGCTTCTAACCTGCTTTGTAGTACTTTTTTACCTTTTTAAAGATTTTATTTATTTTAGAAAGAGAGTGTGCAGGCAAGTCGGAGGAGGGGCAGAGGTGGGGGGTAGTGAGTCTCAATGGATGCCCTGCTGAGTGCAGAGTCTCAACCCTGAGATCAGGACCTGAGCCAAAATCAAGAGTTGGATGCTTAACCACTGAATCCCCCAGACCCCCAGTGCCTTTTCTCTTCACTTAACTGTGAAGTAGGTGTCAGGAGTCACTAGGCATTTGAAAAAGTCTCTGATGTAAAAGACGGATATCAGAACAAGTCAACATAACAAAGCAATTTGATGGAGACAGAGACTTGAATGAAAAAATGATAAAACATATTACTATTGTCAGAGAGATAAGAGAGGCTAGTGATCCAAGAAACAGGAACAGTTTGTTGTAAAATAAGAATATTAGAAGATCAGTAATGAACTCCTAAAAAAAAGAAAAAGTGTGCAGCCTGGGTTGGTACAGCCCACCAAGAGCTGTACAAACAGAGGTGATTTTTTGAAGAAGGTCCCTGGGACTAGATAGTTTTAGAAACCAGCTTAGAAAATGGCAAAGCCCTCGTCACATATAAACACTTCTACTCTACTGTACCAGAGTCACTTTTGGGTGACTCTCTGGGTTCTTTAGAAACTTCTTAGCCAGTCTGTGTCCTTTCAGAGAGTAATCCTCTCTACCTACAAAACCTCCTTCATTGGCTTCCCATGAAGCTTAGAGTAGTGTTCGAACTCACCATGTGTCCCCATGTCCCCACCACACCTCCCCTTATGGTTCTGTTCTTTGGCTCCCTTCAGGAGAAATGTTCTTCACCATCCGCTTCTGGCCTCTCTCCTCCCACCCCCAGAATTCTCTATGCCCAACCTGCACTAGCCCCATCTTTTCTCTCTTTGGCATCGCCACTTCCTGTTTGCCTTACCCTCCTCCTTCACCTGACCACCCCAGCCTTCGAAGCTCACCTCAGACGGAGTCTCCTCTGAAGCTTCCCCTGACCCTCTCTCCTCCTCCTGCGTTCCACAGCATCCTGGCATTCCTCTGCTGTGGAGCCATGACAAAGTGTTGTCATGTACACTTTGAATATTTTTTGTTTACCTCAGGAAACCCTAAACTCCTGAGGGCCAGGAATTTTTTTTTTTCTCTCATTCTTTACGCCTCCATCATTTAGCCTAGTGTCTGGCACAGAGGAGATGGACTTGAATAGAGTTTTATTGAAATGAATGACTAATTGAACGAAGCTCCAAAAATGGTGTTTCTACAGGGATGGCCAATCCGGAAAGATAACCGTGGATGACTATGGAGCCAGAACAGGCAAATCGCCCGGCATGATGAGGCAGCTGAACATCAACGGCGCTCTGTATGTGGGTAAGTGACCTCTGACCAAATCTAAATTACGCCCCGGTCTTCTTGGTAGGCCGCCATTTGTCATGGTGGGGTTCCCCCAAAGAGGTGCACGTCACTGGATCAAACACTTGGAAATTGGGAAGCTTGCCAGATGTTCTGTTCTTCTATTTTCTGAACTTTTGACTCATGGCTGAGGGGGCAGGAAGCACTTGGCCGATGTTGTGCTTTGGGCTGGTCCACCAGGAAAACCGTGCTTTTCTTGTTTATAGAACGAGAACCTGCCCGATATAGCCCCGAGAATTCCCTCTGAGGAAGGAGGATCCTTCTTGCTCCCTCTCCAAATCAGAATGAGTAGTGCTTCTGTAAATAGTTGAGAAACCGCTACTGCAGACACAGAAACACGAAAATAGATCTCTACCCCAATGATATTTCCTAAAAGTGAACTTAAATTGAAAGCTTTCAGTATCAGTGTGTTTCCTTCGGGCTGAGATGACATCACCTTTACATTCTGTTGCCGTCACACAACATTTCAAAATTTACCAGGTCCTGTTTGGCTTGACCTGAGTCCGTTGGGTCAGCGGGCCTGCGTGAGGCGGGTATTAATAGCCCCTGGTTGGTTGTCAGGTTGACACAAGTCTGTCTGCTCCTTCAAGGGTTACTGTTCGTTAGACGGATGCTCTGCACTGAGCAGCTGGAGGCACTTACAGCCTTCACTCACCCGGTCAGCCGAGGGACATCTTGGTCAGTAAATACTCCAGCTTCCTAGCGAGACCTGCTCCCCTCTGGCTCACCCCATCGCCCTCTTGCTTCCCGGCAGGTGGGATGAAGGAAATCGCTCTGCACACTAACAGGCAATACATGCGGGGCCTCGTGGGCTGCATTTCTCATTTCACCCTATCTACCGATTACCACGTTTCCCTCGTGGAAGACGCCATGGATGGAAAAAACATCAACACCTGTGGAGCCAAGTAACACTGCTGGCCTTGCCCAAGGGACACAGCCTTCTGTGCTGAGAATCCCTGAGGCCCTGAGACCCTGCCTGATGCCAGCCACAGCGGCACGGGGACCAGGTGTGTGTCTTCTCATCAAGGAGAAGGTACCCCCTGATGAGAGACTAGAACGGAGACAGGAGTCCCTGTGTGGCCTTTCCTGTGGACACTCTGGGGGCCAAACCCAACAGAATCCTCTGTGTAGGAAGCGTCGAACTTTGTCCATTGAATGTGTAGCAGCTGCCAGAGATCACACATCAATGCAAATTCCAGAGCCTTCTGCTGTAGCTCAATGACTGTGTTGTGATTCATGGTGCATATAAAAAGAAAGAAAAAAAAATAGAGACCCACAGGGCAGTATTAAAATACTTCCCTCCTTTCCTGATTCATGACAGCAGAATGACTATTTGACCTCGAACTTTTGAATTGCTCACCTTGGCCCTCGAATGAGTAGGATTAATCCCTTCCAGTCCTCAGTGGCTGGGTCAGTGTGCTCTGACTATTCCATGAGAATCAGGAGGAGGGGAGCCTAGGCACGGAGTCCCAGTTATCATGCTGCCCTCCACCGAAGTTTACCTTTAGTGGGAGACTCCCTACTTTTTATAATGCAAGTCGAAGACAATGGGGCACCATGATTTTGTAGCTGTCTTTTTGTATGTGTATATTTTTATAGCTGCAAATTATCCACACAGTATACTTTTCCAAGTTTGTGCGGACAACACTGAATTCTTTGCACACTTCCTAAAGATATGCCCCCCGGAGGGACTTGTTTGGGCCCCTCGTGGCATCAGTCAGAGTCGGATAGTAAACTTGCGGGGGCAGCTTGGGGAAGCCGACTCTTCTCTTGCAGTAAATGTGGACGACTCAAGGAGATGAACATGAAGCTTCCAAAAAAAGCAGATCAGCAGGCACATGGGTTACAGAGTGGGGGGCCACTGTCTTTTTTGCTTTAAGAGAGGGGGAACGTCTATATTGAACCTAAATAAAGGAGATGAAGAAGGCTAGAACTCATGTGTTCAGTGTTTTGTTCATTTGGGGGAGTTGTTACTGATGCTTGCAGAAGCCGTGTCCACAGGTGGACACCAATACAATTAGGAACTCTAGACACGATCCCTGCGAGTGGCATCTCACAGTTGGTGGGTCTGAGGCTGTTCTGGGGCAGGGGTGTCCTCAGCGTGGTCTGAGCGTCTGGGCAAGAACCCAGGAAGCGGGCTGCTGGCTCTGAGCCCTTGGTGGTGACCCTGCAGACAGCTGGCTCACTGGCAGGTTCCCAGGACGGGACTTACTAAGGGAAAGGTGAGCTGAACACTGTCCCTGAAGAGGAGGGAAATCGGATCCCAATCACGGAAGAGCCTATAATTAGTCCGTCATGACTCAAGTCTGGTGTGTGCAGCCTGCGTTTAGCGAAGACTTTGAGCGAAGCACCGTGCTAAGCACTTTGAGAATTCTGAAAAATGAACAAGTAAACTAGAGACGGGCTGAAACTCACGCTTCAGCCTTCTATCTCCTGTCTCTGGGACCTCCGATGACCAGGATCCTCCCTCCCGGAGGAGGAACCACAGCAACGATGGTCATAAGGACAGTGATCGTCACAGCGGCAGTCCTGGTAATTCCTTTGTTCTGCCGGGCGTCAGCTGGGGAGTGCAGTTTGCAGGAAAGCCTTGTGGTAGAAAGTGGGGGGTTTGTTGTCTTTTTTGTTTGTTTTGTTATCTAGTTCAGTTAATCGCAGACTCTTCCCATTCCCACTAGCATTCAGCTTAGAAAATACAGAATTTTCATATGGTTATATGTATTCCTGTATTCTGCAATCTCCAGCCTACATGGTGTCCTGAACTCTTCATGGACTTTGATGTCTTTGCACAATTCTTTTGTGCTGTTTCCTCAGCCCCGCAGATCACATTCCTTAATCCAACATGTCTGTATTCTCTGTCACCTTCAGGGCATTGATCAGAAGGTTCTGTGTTAGAAAGTGGGTTTTGCCACCTCCCAAACACCCTCACCTCCACACCCCTTCCTTGGAGGCTGCCAGGATCCGTGCTTCCCAAGATAGAGATAGAGCCGGGCTGCTTTCGTAGCTCAGTCTGAATCCATTGCCTCCAGCCACAGGGGAAAAAAAAAAAAAACCCAACCCAAACCCCAAACAAATAAAATGTTGCAATTTTAGCCAAATATGCAGCTGAGCCCAAGCCAGGAGAGTTGTGCTGTAGAAGAGCTACTGCTCCCTGCAGGTGTTTTCTGGACAAAAATGCGATGACTCAGGAACCCGGACCTGGGAGGGGTGTGTTGAAGCTGATGAGAATTGTGGGCCACCTTCCCCCGCTGGGTGGGATGCAGAGGGGTGAGGAGGGGGGACCCTGTGGTGGGCTGGGGGCCAGGGGGAGACCCTGCTGACATGAGGACAGCAGAGTACAGTGACCCCAGAGGAGCGGTCACTGGGGGCTCAGAGTCAGAGCACATGGAAAGTACATCCCAGCCAGAAGCAGGGCTCTCTCCCCCTCGTGGTGGACAAGATCTGGGAGATCTGGGATGGATTTATAGGGGAGGTGGTTGTGGGGGTACCAATGGCATTCTGAAGTGGAGGACTTGGGCCGGGATTCAGGAGTAGGAGATAGAGCCGAGGCGAGCTCGGGCTGGCTCTGTGGGTGCTTTGGGTCCTAAGTCTGTTCTCTACTGCCACAGAAGCCTGCACGCCACGCATCACAGAACGGCAGGAAGGGTGTATTGCTCACAGGCCCCCAGTGGTCAGTGTGGCAGCTCGGCTGATCTCTGTGGGGCTTGACCAGGTGGTTCTTCGGGTCTCCGCTGGACCTGTTCATGTGTGCGGCAATTGGCTCATTTAGGATGGCCTTGGTTGGGATGGTGAGCTGACTTGAGCTGCTCCCTGTGGCTCTTATCCACGTCGTGGGCCCAAGGGATAGGCTGACATGCCCTTGTCACTAGAGAGGAGGGCAAGGAAACTCAAGTCAAGGTGTAAGGCCTTTGACAGCCTACTTTTGGGGCTGCACATGTCTCTTCTGCCACATCTTGTCAGTCGAAGTCCATGGACTGAAGAGAGGAAGAAACAGACTGGGTCTCTGCAGGGGAGAAGAGGTCACCCAGCAAAGGGCCCGGCATAGCCAGGGTGCAAGATCCGGGCCATTAAGGCCATCGTCCCACACAGCAAGCCATAGGCTGTTGAGAGATGCTGTGATCAGCGGGAGGTGGCCCCGCAGGCCACGGTCTTCTGGGGGGGCGGTGAGAGGGAGCTCTGTGAAGTAGTCCGTGGCCGCCCGGCCAGGAGGGGCCCAGGGGGCAGCATCCGTCCCTCCTCCGGCTGCTCCTGCTGTGCCCTGTGCCTTCTTCTACCTGTTGCCCAATCCTTGGCAGCCATGCTATTACTCTGAGGAGGGGGGCCTAGCAGGGTGACAGGATTTGTGCCCTAGCTTTTGGGAAGCGGCTCTGTTGAGACAATATTGAAGAACCTGCCTGGGCCCTGGGCTCCCTAGAGAGGTTTGCAAGCCAGGGAGCTCGGAGATTAATGCCATCCCTGTCCTGCGCAGGAGGGCTGTCGGGAGGCCCGGGTTCCTAAAAACCGCCTTTTGTCCACAGGCAGGATCTGAGAAAATCCCTCAGACTTCCATGTGCCCTCAGCAAGGATGGCTGGAAGTGGGGGTGGGGGTGGGGGTGAGGACCGGGGTGGTGTGTTCTTGCTGTTCCTATTAAAACTGACTTTCACAACCACACCTTTCCTCTTAGCCTGGTTGCGGGATTTCTCTCAGGAAGGTCTGCGGGGTCTTCTTTGTCCCCCACACTGTCCCAGAAGCCCGTGAGTGGCAGCTTGATGACCCCGGCCGTCGGGCACCGCTCCGAATGGCTGCCCTGCTCTCTCACCCTCTTCTTTGCTTTTCTTTTCCGGACCCGGTCCCGGTCCAGCCTCCAGGCCTGCGCCAACACAAACAAGCCTCCGGTTGCCGGACGCGAACCGCCCGGGCTTCAGAGGAACGGGGGGCGCTTTCCTTCCGACTTCCCGCCTCGCCTGCCCTTCACCGCCCACCTCATGGCTTCTCCCCCTTGCAAGCGAGCTGCCTCCTCCCCGAGTGGGAGGAAGGATCTCGGAAATGTGCCCGGAGCTGGCCGGCCTAGTGCTTTCCACTTGGAGGAAATGCCGCATTTTTCACCTTTAACCCAGAAAAATATGGTTCTCAGAAAGCTTGTTTTTAGCACGGAGAGTTCCCAAAGGAAGAAGAATTGGGAGGAGGAGCAGCTCCCAACCTCTCTCAGCTCTGACGGCCAAACCCCCGCCCCCGAGGGCTGTTCCTCTTTGGGAGGGGAGGGCCGGGGGTGGGGGGGCAGCCTGCGGAGGCCCAGCAGCTGGGGGAAAATCAAGGCAGAGAAATCCCGCTCCAAGCAGAAGGACAATCCATCTTTTAGGAGAGTGGTCTGGACAAAGCATTAGCCACTCCCTGTTCCCTTTATGGCCTCTTTCAGCTCCGGCCCAGCCACACACACACGGTAGCTGCCCTTGTGGCGAGAGGTGGGGTTTGGGGGTCGGGGTGTGCCCGGCACCAGACCTGATCGGGCTGTGTGGAGAGCTCACCACAGGCAGGAATGGCGTCAAGGTCAGAATCCCAAACAAGGGACGTGTGGTGCCTCAGCCCACTCCCGAGTGGCTTATTCCCAAGGTGGAGAGCGTGGGTCACGCAGCGGCCTCATGGCTGGGTGTTTCTGCAGCACACACCGAGACCGAGAAGGGAAGAAGAAGGGCCCTGCCTCAGCCCAGTGAGGCAGGAGAGCGCGCCGTCTGAAGGCAGGCCCTGAAGCTGGTGGGTCTCGGGGGAGGTGACAGGCTGTGGTCCGGAAGTTCCAGCTCGCAGGTGGCTGTATTCTGGCGACCACCGGGACCGGCCTCGGGGATGGCCCCTGTCAGCCATTGTGCTCCAGCCCCACGTTCACACGTGGAAGCGTAATGACAGCCCTCCTCTGATGACAGCTGGAGCTGCCATCTTCAAGGACAGAAGCTGGCCAGAAAGACCGGGCGACTTGCCGTGGTCCTACCAGGAGGACACAGCCATGACGCTTCCTTGTGGAGCTTTCCTCCCCCTGACCTGGATCTGCAGTCAGACGCGACCAGCCCAAGGACCCCAGGATTGTTCGGTGCCCTCTGGGCTTCTTCAGGTTGGCTGTGGCCGGCAGCACAGGCCTGTGGGTAAGGGGATTTGGGCAGAGGCTGGTACCCAAGTGTCTGATTGCCAGTTTCTCATCAGAGCTCCAAGTCTGCCTTCTTCCAAAGTTCTCTTATCTCAAGGACTCTGGAAGTAGAAACCAGAGCCACTCGGTCTGAGTGGGATTCGGGGACCCACGGTATGCGATGAGGTCTGGATTTGAAGTGTTTTCCCTTCTCTCCTTCGCCTTCCCCTCCACAAATAACCTCCAGAACTCAGGGGAGTTGTTGCGAAGTATTTCCAAGCAGCAGTGTGCTCCCCTGGGCCCTGGCCTAGCCCGGGCCAAGCCAAGAACTGAGAGCACAGGGCCGGCAGCAGGAAACACTCCCCACCACTCCTCCTCTTCCTGCCTGCCCTTGTGGAGACTTCTTTGGTCCTAGAAAGTGCATGGCTCCCAGAGCACTTGTGTTTTCCTGGAAGGACGTGAGAGGAACACTGTGTCTCAGTCTTTGGCATGAGGGGGCTGCTTTCTAGCTGTCTTTGTCTCACTGACCTATTTAAGATCCAAGTGGTTTACAAAGAAAGAAATTTCTAGCACGCAGTATGACCTCCCCCAGTGTCCCAGCTGCCCACCTCCAAGCAAGGGCTTGGAGTTATAGCCTCCTGGGACAGCCCGGTGATGGGGCTGCAGCTCTGAATTAGCTAGAAGACGACTTGGATTGGAATGTCTCTGAGAAGGACAGTCAGGGGAGCTCAAGAAATGTGCTCAAATAGCCTCATTTAGCACCAGAAGTAATAGGCACCCGGCCACAGGCTGAGCTGCAGAAAGTCCTATCAGAAAATGGGCTTCAGGAAGGTAGAGGCCAGGGGAGGGAGCTATCAGACCGAGGGAGTGTGGAGGGGACCTGGGCACTGGCTGCAGATGTCCTGTATTCCCACTGGACTTCAGCTCACAGGGCAGCTGGGGGAGCGTGGGTATGACAGGAGGGACTGTCAGAGCAGAAAATGGGTCCCCTGGTTGCTCAGGCCATACATGTACAACCTCTCGAATGAAAGAAGCTGATGGTCCGATCTAGTCCCCCAAACAGGACTGGGGAGCTCAAATGATTTGCCAAGTGCTGGGGTCTTATTCACGGTGACATGACTGCCTCTGGCCTGGCTGCCTGGAGCCCTTGGGTTTGTGCAGGGCCGTTGGGGTTATCAGACTGGAAGGAGGCAGAGTGATCTGGGTCCTCAAAAACATTGCGGTAGTGCCCCCTGCTCCAGACATGTGCCAGCGCACATCCACTTTGTGAACATTTCCTGAGGATTTGCTGTGTGGAAACCAACCCCTGGAGGAGACACGGGGGAGAGGATGAAGGATAGATAAGACTTGGCTCCTGAAATCCAGGTGTCAGCCAGGGCCATGGTCTCGTCTGACAGGCTCACGGGCTACCTGCCCCTTCAAAGCCCGCAGGAGACTCTCTTTCTGCAAGACCCAGTCCCTCCTGTGAGAGCTGTTGATTAGGTGAGGCCCACCCCAGATGATCTTCCTCTTTATTAAGCAAGTCGATTAATGAGTAACCTAATCATGGGCACGACGTCTTGTCTCCTTCACTTGGGTCGGACTCACATTCCAGGCTATGGGATGGTAGCAGGCCTGTGCAGCCTGCGCTGGGAATCCTGAGGACCATCTTGGAATTCTGCTGACTACAGCTTATCAACCCTCCATGCCCGCCGTAGGCCTCCACACAGAACTGCCCCAGAAACCAGATCTGTTCACCTAAGACAACGTTCATGTCGCGTGTTTCTTGTTAAAGAATGTGCCACCATCTGCTTTGTTCCCGCACTAGGGAGTCAAAGACTCCTAGGATAAAGGGACTTCTATTCCCAGAGAGCATCAGAATATTTCAAAATCCCTATGACAGTTCCTGAAAGTCCTGTTTCCCTTGGGTGCAACGATCCTTACCAATGCCTAAGGGCTCAGGACAGAGTTTGGCGGTTGGTGTGGGTTCCCTGAGGACCAGGGGAACCTGAGCCAGGCAGCTGCTTTTTCCAGTGACCACCCAGCATGAGCCCTGAGCGGTCCCCACTCCGAGCTTGCTGGCCGCCCCCCATCATCTCAGAGGAAGTAGCATGTGAGCAGCAGAACTCTGCATTAGGCTGGAGTCTTCATTAGTCAGTTGGTAGGAAAAGATGACGTTTTATGGCACAGAGAAGTTGCGTGCTCAAGGGAGTGCTTGAGTAGAGGGAGCCAGTGGCTCCTGGTGCCAAGCTTGAGTGCTGGGTTTTTAGTCCCAACCAACCCAACCCCAAACATCTTTGCCTGGCTTTCAAAGTCATCCACTGTTTAATGAAAACTATCAGCGGTTTTATAAATGAATAAACGAAGGAATTCAATAAAGAATAAAGAATAGGAAATTTAAATAACCTATCCATACACAGAATGTTATAGATCCAGGAAAGAGCAATGCCCTATAAATATTGGCATGAAAAGATTTTCAAGGTACATCAAATAAAAGAATCAGGTTTGAAAACAGAATATCCAGTATAACCCTCATACATGTGCACACATACGTATGGAAATGTGTAAACATTTAGATACATTCACAGAGAAAAATTGAAAGGGTAGAAGGAAAAGTGTTAAAAATAGCTAAAGCTGTGTAAGAAAACAGTGTGCTTTTTTTCCTTTTATTTTCTAGCTTTTCTTGAGCGAGCCTAGAGTGAATATTGTTTTGTTCACTCAGAATATCGCCCCTCTTCTTTTGGGGGACTGGTCGTCCTCTGACTCCGAACGTGTAGTTTTGCCTGTGGACAGACCCTCTTTCGGGAAACGTGACCGCGCCCCCTCCGCCTGGACACGTGACCCAGGCCACGCCCACCAGCGTCTTCCGCACTAGGCGCTGGGAGGAAGGGCGCCCTCCTCTCCCCGACGTAAGGCTGTTAAGCTTGGAGGACCTGGCACCCCAGGCCCAGCTCTGTGGGGGCTCCCCGACCTGAGAGAAGAATGTTTGGGATGTGGAGAAGAGATGTGTTGGCCCCGGGTGGAGCGGGAGGCTGCCGGGGGGCCTGTGGAACCTACCAGGACTTCCCTACGCCACCGAGGCCATGTCTGAGAGGGGAGGCCAGGCTTGTCTTCTGGAGAAGCAGGTCTGCAACTGCGGGGAGGAGAGGTGGCGGCGGAAATGGATGACTGAGTCGGGCCGACGGTCCCCGGGAGGGCTAGCGAAGCCAGCCCAGAGAGAAAAACGTAAATGTCGAAGCAGGGAGGACGCGCCGGTGTTGGCGGACGGTGGGTAGGAGGAGGGCTGTCACCTGTGGTCGCTTCCATAAAGCCTGTTTGTCCATCTGCGGCCGTCAGAGAGACAGGAGGATGAAGCAAGTGTCTGTGAAGGAGAGCAAAGGGTGAGGGCAGGCCGCAAAGACTGGAGCGCCTCGGGTGAGCGAGGTCTACCCGAGCCGACCTGGGAAGGAGCTGCTCCTGCCACCCGGCGGCCTCCGTTCCTTGTGTGAGGCACGCGGGTGCCGGGCGACCCCTGGTCTTCCCACGGCTGGAGGCCAGAGCCCAGGCAGATCACCTCTCCATTCGATGACGTAGTTCTTCTATCCAGGAGACACATTAAGCCATGTATTGGCTGGTCATGGACCAGTTATTTCAAGATAGGTACCAAGCCCTTGTCCTGTGGTTGGCACTATGCCCAGCTCTATGTCGCTGTATAGCGACAATCAAGCTGCCCCTCCATTTCTGCATCAAAGAAAGCATCAGAATCGTGCTCAGTGCTTGGAGGGGTGCGGGTTGCACAGAAATGGGGGGCACGGAGAGATGGGGGTGCTAAGATAATGGGAAGAGACTTCCCTGTGCCTGCCATGCTTAGCCTGAGACGTGAGGATGGAGAAAGGTTACCCGACTGAAGAGAGGTCGCGTCCGGCATTTAAGCAGGGGGGAACAGGTCTCGGTAGGCCTCTTGCCATGTAACACCCCTCTGGTAACCGGGAGCTGTGACCTCAGGGGCATCCAAACCAAGTTTAAGGTATATACACCTTTAAGGTGCTAGTCAGAAAGAGGCATTCGTGAGGTTTCTGGAGGGACAGAGGCACGGGTGACAATCCCACATCTACCTGTTGGGAGCGTGGCCTGGAGTCCAATTTTCCGTTCCCCTTGGTGGCTCCTTTCCTTTCCTGGGGCGGCGGAGGGGGTCTCCTGTGAGGCCAGGCCCATTTGGGAAAGGTGTGTCTTGGGAACTGGGCGAAGTGGCCTCTGGGATCAGAACCTGCCCCAGGACAAGGTGAGTGCGGGTGTGTGCCAGCACCTCCGGGGCAGGAAGCAGGTCTGGCTCCAGCCCAGGAAAGCTGTCAGCGGTGGTGAAGAGGGTGAAGACGTCTCCAGGGCGGTGAGAAAGCTGGCTGGGGCCCCCGGGGCAGGTGGTGGTGGTGGCGGGGGGGGGGGGGGGTAGATTTCTGTCTGAGCTGGGCCCTCAGACTCGCTCTCACCTTCAAGAGTTGCGTGAGATGTCTGAGCAGCTCACTATGGTCCACTTGTACTCAATTTAACATGATTTCACTTCCGGGTTTTTATCAAAACCATCCTCGAAAGTTTTTGTCTCTGTCATCCAAGACTAATCACTCTGGGATAAAATCCAGTCCAATTCAATCCCAATCAATTGAAGACATCTTTGTTAAATCAACTTTACTGGTTCTCAGACACTGAATAAATACTTTTAATTCCATTTTTCTATTAGTCACTCAGGGGAAGGGTAATGGATCAAATTTATAGGCCATTCAAAATGAGTTGTTACACAGCTCTTTTGTAAAGAACTTGAGATTCTAAGAGTTTTAGTGATGTTGAATACTATACATTAAGAAAAAATCCATACAGCTCTAGTTTTCTTTCCCCTAATACTTATACCGTTACTCTGACCTTTTCAAAGTTCCTGGGGTGCATGATGCTAATATATTTTGGCTCAAGAATCCACCATCTGGGAAACTAATTATGCACGGACATCTCCCTGAAGGACAAACCATATGTATGCACTCTTCTAGGACTTAAATACAAACGTGTTTTACAACGAATTCTAAATTGGTCTATGGTTTCTTCAGGTTAAATTGTAGCCATTCATATTTTAGTTGTGACTCTGGGTAAAGCACAGGCTACAGAGGCCTTGAAGATTTCATTTCTCCCCTTATGATATGCTACTTAAGATCACTTCATACTTTTTGAAATTACTGAGGTTTTTTGCTGAACCAATGACAGTATTTCCAAATTCAGTGCCTCAAAATTAAACTGATTTTGCTATATTCCCAGAATCTCCAGAAATGTTTAGGTTGTCTTCAGAGTTAAAAAAAAAAAAAAATTAAAAACCATACTTTTAGGACCAGTATTCATTTTTTGTTTCATGATGTTGGATTTCCACTTTTTGAATATTTTTATACTAACTTCCCTGGGACACGGAATATAGATTTAGTGGAACATATGGAAGATTATGTCAAGGGCATACCAATATATTAAAATGTTAAAAATTTAGTTAGAGCTCTGTGTGACTGTTTCATAAACCAGTGCAATTCTTTTGGGAATTAATAAAAGTATTAACTTTTTCCTAAGTGTTTAAAACAGGGGAAAAAAACAAAACAGCAATGTCCAAATCCGCCAGTGTAAGTTGTAAGAAAATATATTTATTTTTCCATGACAATACTATGATAAAACTGTTAAATACATGCATTTTAAAAACAAACATAAGTAACATCTTTAGAGTTAACAGCCAAGCATACTAGTTTTATGTTTAAGGTGTCTTAGTAATAGGTTACTTATATTTCATGTTCTTGATATAACCATGTTCTCCAAAAGATATGGAAACTAAATTCTGAAATTATACGAGGATATAAAATAATCAAATTTTTCCTTCTAACACCAACATAATCTCCCCAGTTTTCACAAGGTGGAAAATACTTCAGTTGTCATCTCTGTTAAGTGGGGTTATTTTATTCCATTAAACTCGAAATTCTGTGAATCACACCAATATATAGTTTGGTGCCTCTACCTGTGTATTTAAAGGTTTCCTTATATGAGTAAGCATGATTTTAGGTATACAACATCACAGAAGATAATTCGGGTTAAAAAAAAAGTCTAGTGGTAACATTTCAAGAAATGAAAACGGGACCGGTTTTGGATGTGCGGCTTCTCCCTATCTTTCAGCTACATTTGCACACACCTGACCAAACAAAAAGTTAGTAAACAGTTACTAGTATTTATTAAAAAAATGAAAATATTTAACATGTAACAACCCCTTTAAAAAGACACTCATTCTACAGACAACCTTATAAAAGACAAAACTTCCATCTGTTCACAGTATGTGTATTTTGTAAACAGTAATTCACTATGATGCAATTTTGAGAGTAAAAAAATGGCAATTTCCTAAACGTGAAGATGACCTCTGACTTAGGGCCGACTAATGAGAGAGAAGAGAAGGCAACACCTCCCTTTGGAATAGTGGGGTATTTTTCAATGATTTTCAACCTTTGGATACTTGTAAGGTGGTACCATCTCAAATTTCGGATGTCTTTCTATCCAGGCCAATCTTTTTCAAGCAATTTTAAACTGAAATTTACTTACGAAAAAGCCATGCTCCTTTTCTGAGAAAATAATAGGAAAGCACAAATGCCAAGGTCAGATAGAATACCTACTCTTTCCCAACAACAAACAGAGTAAGGGTTTGTTACTGTGTTTTGTCTTCAACTATTCACAACATACTCACCTTTCTCCAAAACATTATGTTGGAAGGAAAAAATTAAATAGAAGGGTGTATCATAAATAATGGGAGAAAGTTTTGGAATCCAACTGGGGGCCAAGTATTTGAAACTTATTTTTTTTTTAATGAAAATCACTATCAAATCATTATCAAATCAGTAACAAAATATTGTTTTCTATGTTCAGTTTGACTGTTAGGTTTAACAGTATTTTGGCAATTGATCATAACAATCAAATTGTCCATGTTTCAATGCAAATTGTATTACCACCTAGAAATCTTTCTGAAATGGAATGTTTAGGAGGAACAGTAAGTTCAGAAATTGGAAATTACCTACCTTTAAAATGGAATAATTCTGAAGGGAAGTATATTTTCAATGTGTAAGGAAATTCTAAACATTTAAATAAGCCATTCAACCAAGTATACAAAGTATTTTTGGCTTAAGGGCAACATAAGGTCTGCTGCTGTTTGGGTTTTTAAAGTTCTGATTAGTTATTACAAAGGAAATATTAAGGATATACAGTAAGTGTAATACAAATTAGTTTCCTTATCAGTGAAATATTAATTTTCCCCATCACATCTCTGAGTTTTAAGGTAGTCAGTTATAGCAATCAAAAAGTAATATAAGTTATTACTGTTTTGTATTTGGTTAATATTTAATCAGTGATAGCTTACTTATTTGAGATTTTGAATGTTTCTGTAGTTCAGCTAGGCACCTGTAATGAAGACATGCAGAAGGCTTCCCTCTTAAAACACTTTAAATTTTCATAAAAATGTTGCACAGTTAGAATTTATCTTCCATAGGTAAATTCTGTCTGTAACTTGGACACTTACAATCCCCAAATACTAACTTTCTTAATACAGGGAGAAACAAGCACTAATCATAGTTAAGGATAACAGAAACCTGTCATAACTCAGTATTGTAATTTTGAGAATTTGAATATATTTAGATCAAATCACAGCCTGTGCAATTTTACCACACACAATAAAGCCTGCACTATTAGTTCGCTGAGTGTTCTTAATCCTCCATATAGGCACTAAAAATAGCTCATTTGCATTGTAACTGGCATGAATGTGACCATGTAATAGTTAAGACAAAGGTACAAATTGAAAAAGAAAAATCTCACCACCCTGTCAGAATAAGAGGTTTAAATATTAGCCTTGGTACATAATCCACAAAGACCTAAATGGACCAAATTTAAACCCAGCGATTTCCAATGATTCTCTAAGGTCTTGTCTAAAGGATGCATTCCCAGTAAGTTTAGAAAATCATTTTCTTCTATGAAAAATTTTCTTCTGGATCTGAAAGGTAGGATGGGCGTTGGTACCTTGCGATTTTGTTTCAGCGGGAAATACCAGTTTAAAATAAATGCTTTGAAGAAATGGTTTATCAAGTAAATGCATGAGTCCTTATAGTTAAGCTCACACATCGATGTCTGGTTGGTTTGCTAGAACAATGGTGGTTGGTACAGACACATCCCAAGTTTTGTACACATTAAATAAAATGTCACTGTGGATCCTCACGATGAGGGAGGACTAAGAATCTAGTGACGCTTTTGCCGGAGTCTCTCCCAAGTTCTCACCCAAACTGGAGCTACTTCTTGAGTAGATTCAATCTTTTCAGTCAATAGTCTCAGCTCTACACAGGCTAGATGCTAGTATAAAGCATCCCTTGTGAAAACTGCACATTCTGGAATGGGACTCAGTCAATAAACACTCACTCACTGAATTTCCACCATGTACCTAGCTGTCTTTGGAATTAGCTAATGATCTCACATCTGACTTCTGCGATGCCTAATATTAGACTTTCAAGAAAAAAAGGGCATTTTATAAAAGGTATGCAAACTTTAAATGGTTGAAAACAGAAAATAATAAAAATTAAACAGAAAAAAAGAGCCTTATCAGATTATGTGCCTGAGCAGTCAAAAAATCTGAGATAACATCTGCATTTTGGTATGTTAGGGAGTACTTTAAGAAATACTATAAAACTGATTTCAAATTCCTTTTGAAAGAAAATATTCCCTAGTCTCCTTCACTAACCTACATCTGATTATTCAGAGAGGACTGTCATGTTCTTTATACATGGTCTGTATGAAGACAATTAAGAAATTACAGGACTAATGATTTCCCACAAGAATACCAAGCTGCCTCAAGTTTTAACAATGTGACTTTGACCACAGTTTCTGAGTGCGATAGTACCAGACGTTCTAAAAGCAGTCTTTCAGATCCATGAGCCATGAAGTAATGCTGGTATGGAAAACAGGGCTGATCCTTCCGCCCTTAACCTTTTCCGTGAATGGCTTCTTCAGAGTCTAAGCTGTTGGAACACAGCACCTCTGTCACCGAAGCACGTGAGCACACAACTATCCAGATACCCAGGGCCACAATCTCAAATCCAGGCTTCTGTCATTCAACACACAGATGACTTCAACTGTATCTGGGTACTAATCCATGCACACGTAATGCACAAGCTCTACCTAATGTCAGAATTCTAGCTAAGTCTTCTAAGAGGATTTTTATAGTACTGTTTGTCTAGGAGGGCTACTCACAAGAGAAGTGCAGTCATAATCACCACCAGAATCTCCATTTCCCACAAGGGAAGCTTGATCTGAAACCGGTTTGTAAGTGAACTGGCTTATCCGAGACAGGAAAACGTGTCCTGAGACAGACTACAATTCAACAGACATGGTGAGGCATAGATGAGTCCAGATACTTAGGAGTTTTCTAACCAATGACTAGGCTTTAGTTGAGGAAAGGGGCATCTCCCCATTACTCTGCCAGTCGGGAAGGGCTGAAGGGAACACATCTAACCTCCCCTTCCAACTAGCCTTTAGTTTCCCCTTCCCCAGGCAGAGGAATTAAAATGACTGGACAGAGCATGACCAACTCCGACTGCTTTTCACATCCGAGTACGGTCCTGGTGTTGACAAACAGTGCACATTTACCCAGGGTCTCTAGTGCCACCAACAACTGGATATGTGACAAAGGGCAGTGTCTTCTCTCCCTGTGTTGAGGCCGCCCCCACATGCCCAGGTAGGGTGGGAAACGGGGGTGGGAAGGGAGGTAATGACTTCGGATTTGCACAGTGGGTCTAGTTGTCTTCAATTTAGTGGGGAAGGACAAGCAATCTGCTTTGGCCTCAGCCCTAAACCATGTATTTCCAGGTATACAGCAAGTTATAACGGGCTTGCCCAGACTAACAGTGTTGTTGTGCTTCCCATTCACCAAGTGAGAATCACGGTGTACGAACTCCAGGGGCAGGGAGAGAGGTGAGCAGCACTCCGACCCTTTTTCATGCAGGAGAGACACTGAGTCTTGGAGAGAAAGGACTCAAGAGCCCTGTGATATTCACCATAAGCCAAACAAATGAGCCATTCTGTAGGTTAGAAAGGGCACTGGAACCAGAGCTGCAATGCAATATATACTGAAGATAGAGGTCCAATACTCTCTTCTAGACTTTTCCCATTCTCGGTTTAGTGTAGCTCAGACCCACCAACTTCTACTCTAGCCAATACTTATCCTCAAGAGATGAAGTACGGGATCCACTGGTTTCAAGGGGGAACGAGGCAGGAGCCTGGGGCAGGAGGGGAGAGAAAAGACAAGCTTCAGCAGGAATGCAGGGAACCCCCGGTCTGAGCACCTGGGGTGCAGGCTGAGGACAGAAGCCTGAGAGGAAAGAGGAGAGCAGCAAACTGTCAGGGACGGATCTGGTTTGAGATGTTTTTCATCGCTGAAAATCTCTAGGAGCCATGACATGGTTTTAACATCTACCAAATGTGAACATAATTAGTTCAGTTTCTATTTCATTCCATGTGTCCATATATCATGAAGCTCAAGAATTTAGGTGAATTCTAGCAATTAAAATCAGGATTCAGAGAGTCCCCAAATGGGTTTTGGCCCTTGTCGCCTTGTGGCTTTTTTCCATGACGTGGTTTTTATAAAGAAACATGAGGACCTAGGACAAAAGGATAACCAATCCATTATCATCACAGAACCTCAGAGGATTAAAAAAAGAAACAAAATGAAACAAAACAAGCACATCTTGATGTATTCAGGTATTTCAATTTTCTGATACTTTGCCTTAACTACCAAAAAATAAAATATCCATGGGGGTAGGGAAAATGTGTAATATACACTTTCTAGTTTTTCATTCTGCTTTTCAAAAAACCACGTTCATTCTAGACCTTACTTAGGAAAAGCAAGGACAGGCAGAGGCAGCTGTGAAGACACATGGTCACAGACAGCTCACAAAGCTGACACGGGTACACCCGCTGATTCAAACGGACCTGGCCACAGTCCATACACCATAGCCCTTGAGGAACTGTCCGTGGAGGAGGCATCACCTTCTAAGTTTTAGATTTTAAAATTTTAAGACTGGGTTTAAACAGTCTAGCCTGATGATCATTTCAAAAGGCAAAACTGCTAAAATGCCTGATCAAAAGGAACCTTCGCTATGATGTGTCAAAGGTCACCACTGCCTGGTGTCCTGGAGAGGCACTGAAGCTAGTCAGAACCGTACAGCTAATGCAGCGAGCGTCTGCGCAGGTTTCCCCTCAAACAATCACTGCAATTCTGTTTCTCAGTAATGTTGGATTTGCTCCTGTAACATGGTCACTGTGTCATAAGAAAACCAATTTTTAAAAAACCTCAGGTCTCCAGGCTTAGAAATTTCGGTCTTAAATGTCAGCGCAACCAAATGCAATAAAGGAAGTTCACACGCAAGCTACGGGGTAAGGAAAAGATTTGCAAAACCTCCCAAAGCAAAGACAACATGATTGTAATTTGGGCTGGTCAGTGTCATGCTCATTTTCAAAGTTTGTACCCCTGAGAAAACTATCTGAAAACCATTATACAGTAGGCACAGAATCAGCATACTTTGTATCAAACGAAACACTACATAGCGGTCACTGCATCAGAAATTATATTAATTTTTTGTAAATGCTGTGGACAGAGGAGACTCATGTTGAAAGTTCTGAAATCTGTGCTTGGTTTTCATCTAGAATGGAGCAAGTGTCAGGCAAATAAACATCATCTGGTACACTAACGTCTTTCTCCTGTGCCTGTGAATCGGCTTGCAATTCCACAGCATCCATATGAGAAAACCACTAGCAGAACAGAACACGCGGCTGGGGGACTTGTTTTGCATGTGCGGACTGGACAGTATCCGCCAGGAAGTACTTCCTGAAGGGAGAGCCCGTGGGAACACTCTGGCTCCGATCACAGACCGCTCCAAGACTTGAGCTGCATGGACCGAATCTGTGAGTGACTCTACTTGGGCTGTAACTACACTGAAAGCACAGGGACACTTGGAGTGTGACTTGCGTGCGAGAAGATCCCCCTCGCCAACAGTACTTCACAGGATCCCTCCAAGATGCCCAGTGCTGGCCTGGGAGCGCCAGACGGAGAGCTTACTGAGATGGCAGACTGAAGTGACGCGGTGGCTCTGTTAGTCGTTGGGTTTGTTCTGAAAAAAGTTTGTGAAAGACCACCCTCCCCCATTCGATTTCGGGGAGTCTTCGTCTTTAGGAGGGATCAAAAACTGCCGGGAGTTAATGGAGCAGGGGCTTCCGAAAGAGACCATTTCACTGGTGCTGTCTGTGGACCTGGGAGAATCTGGAGACACTAAGTGCCAAGTACTGACATTTGCCTGAGGTCTGTAACCGGCAGTTTTATCTAAGTCGTCCTCCGCGCCCAGATCTTCCCCAGTAGCAGGGACCGGCAGGTGCATCTGGGGCTTATAGCCAGCGCCCCCGACAGGGTCACTGTCTTGATCTTCCTCTGGTTTCGCCTGAGGCTGGTACATAGACTGGATATCGATGTACACGACCTGAGAGGTCCCTCCGGCCTCTGCACCCGGCTGCGCCGTTTCCTCCTCAATGACAGGGGGGCAGTAGGACACGACCACGTGGTTCTCGGCGTCTGCATCACAGCTCTCCTCCTGCCGCTCCGCTACCGGAGAGATGATTTCCGTGTCTTCTATTTTCGGAACCATTGATCGAGTTTCCAGAACCTCAACATTATTTGGGGTACAAGGATTCATTTCCAAAGTTTTGAGAGCATTGTTTCCCTAGAAATAAATGATAATGGTAAGGCAATGATTAAGAGGGGCACGAGAAGCTCCTGCAGTGCCCTTCCTACAAAAAGGGGCATTATCTTGTTCATGTTCCTCGTGGCTACTTAGGGAAATAGGTCTCTGCTGTTCTGTACTGCATAGGAGAACAAAGGTACTGTTTTACATATCAATATGTTCCCGGCTATTCATAGCAGTAGCAAAAACACACGTTAACATGCATCAGTGCAGAAGTTCAGCAGATGTCCAAGACACCCTCTGCTCAACACATTTTCTGCTGGGTGCACATCTGCATGCTACAAACGTCTCACAAAAGACTAAAAAAAGCAGCCCGTACCGACAAATAAATGAAAGAAAAGAGGATTACCTCACAGACACTCTTCTGAAACTGCAAAGCTTTACAATTCTCTGGATTTGGAATATCAGGGTAGAAGGTTTCTTTGATCCTTTAAATAAAGATGATTAAGTGCATTTAACAATTAGGATTATCAGACCACAAGTAAGTTAGCAAACCCCTGGGCTTATTTTGACATTTCACAGGACGCTTCAGTGAACAACTGAGACAGCAAAACTGCATCAAAGGTGCGCTCGCTCACAAAGCTCCTGTCTGAAAACTACAAGCGGTACTTCTGTTTCTAGAACTACAGTATCTTACGGATCTTATGAAAGCGGAAAAGCAAAGGATTCAAACGGTGACTGTGCTCGTAGGTCAAAAGTACAACACAGGCAGCGCTTGTCTGACTCAATGGCTACAGTGCAAGTGGGATCACACACCATCTGGTTGGTGGGGAGCGTGTCTGCACGAGGCAGTTCCCCACGTAACAAGGTCTGCACTCTGGGGGGGGGGGGGGGGAAGGCCACTAATCATGACCAAAAATGAAATGCAAACAAAAAGGAGACCGGCTCGGAGCTGTGTCATATATATACACCTGTTAAAAAGTTTGGTATTTGACATTACCACAGAAAAAAACAAAACAAAACTTTATTAATCTAAAATGCCCTAGCTGGGCGCCTGGGTGGCTCAGTGGGTTAAGCCGCTGCCTTCGGCTCAGGTTATGATCTCAGGGTCCTGGGATTGAGTCCCGCATTGGGCTCTCTGCTCAGCAGGGAGCCTGCTTCCTCCTCTCTTCTCTCTCTGCCTGCCTCTCTGCCTACTTGTGATCTCTCTCTGTCAAATAAATAAATAAAATCTTAAAAATAAAATAAAATAAAATAAAATGTCCTAGCTTCTAAACTCTTTTTACCTTTTGTATTCAAATCGTTTTTAAAATGTGATTTTTGGTAATGAGAATATGGTCACCCACAACACAGTATTCTATACAGCTCTAAACTATTACTATGTTAACTTGTAAGCCAGGATTACCAGAACACATTCCCTTCTTTATCATAAAGGATGGCATTTTTTTTTTTTTTTTTTCAAAATATCTGACAGACAGACCTCACAAGCAAGCAGAGAGGCAGGCAGAGAGAGAGGAGGAAGCAGGCTCCCTGCTGAGCAAAGAGCCCGATGTGGGGCTCGATCCCAGGACCCTGGGATCATGACCTGAGCCGAAAGCAGAGGCTTTAAACCCACTGAGCCACCCAGGTGCCCCAAGGATGGCATTTTTAGTACCAGGGAGGGCCGTCTATGCTGAACACCGGCATCTGCCCCAAGCCCCGCCCAGGACGCCTCCTGCCAGCTGACCCCGAGTCCCCACTCACCTCCTCACCTCCAATCCCCTCCCCTCCCCTCCTGCCTCTCTAGCTTCACTCAGACACCCAGTTCTCACTGCCTCCTGATGACCAAGTTCTTTCCGGGTTCTGGGCCCTCACAGGATTCTTCTCTCCTCCCGGCATACTCTTTCTCCTCTCCTTACCCTGTGGGACTCTGCTCAGATGGAACTCCCCTTGGGAAGTCGTGGCTGACCACCTCCAGTGAGTGGTTGCCCCGTTATTCCCCTCATGGTACCCCGTGACCTTCCCAGTACACACGTCCTTTATAAGCATGTGTTTACTGGATGATTAAGACTGGGCTCTAAGTCTGTAAGGATCAAGCTTATTTAGTTCCCCACTGTTATCACTCTTCATGTGGGAGGAGGCATTCATATTTGCCAAATATATGAGTAAATGACAGTATTTTCTAAATGGGTCACCAGGACAAGTGTGATCTAATCATTAATCCCACATACAGCTATTGCCGTATCTACACCTATACGTATGTTTAGTGCAACTATTACTTTAAATCATTAGTAAATAGTTAAGAGGAAGTTTACCTTTTATATTATTACTTTAAAAACTTTTCAGTAATTCTTGCTTAATATTAAATCCAATATTAATTCAAACTAAACCAACATTTTTTACCAATCAGTTTCAACCAAGTACTTATTTCTTAACACATGAACTGAATTATCACGCTCTTCAGAAACAACAGCAAGCAGAAATGCAGGTACCATTACCATTCTCGTTTCCGATAGCAAAGGATGCTCGTGACCACTCCCACGATGACAGCCACGGCCACTGGGATGAGAATGGCGATTATTAACCCCACAGCTGAAAAAAGAATATTGGATATATTCAAATCACCACTTTAAGCAGGATGCATAGAAGACATTCGTATTATAAGATACTTAAGTTGAGAGATTAAAGAAAAAAAATCCTACCTGATCCAGAGACACCAAAAAATTATTAAAATACGACCTTCAAGCATTTTAGTAATTTTTACACTAATACGTAAATTCTTTAGAACAGGAGTGAGTGCCACTGCGCGTGAGGCTGGATCTTCCCTGTGGGACTACCGTTCACACTACAGGGACCTTAGCAGCGCCCCCTGGGTTTCCACCCACTAGATCCCAATATAGCACCCCACAGCTCTGAGATCCAATCCTGACACCAGATGCCACCAAGTATCCCCCAGGAGGCAAAATGGCCCCCAGCTGAGAACCATGTCCTCACGGTGCTTTATTTAAAAGTGTGTGAACTCTAACTCCAGAAGATGCCACCTTCCAACTCAAGCTCTTCACTGCAGACAGTCAAGCCCATCTTCCCTACTCTCCATCTCAAACTGGTGAGTGCTGGGGTCTACAGTTTTTTTTAGCTCTTCCCTGGGTATGTTAAAAATCACATTTGGAATCGGGCAAAAGGTGTTAAATGGGGGACACCTGGGTGGCTCAGTCAGCTGAGTGTCCAACTCTTGATTCCAACTCAGGTTACGATCTCAGGGACGTGAGATTGAGCCCTGCGTGGGGCTCCCAGCTCAGCGGGGCATCTGCCAGAGAGTCTTTCTCTCCCTCTCCCCCTGCACCTCCCCCTACTTGCACACATGTGTGTTCTCTCAAATAAATATAATTTTAAAAAATGTTAAAGTGGGTCAGCTTTATATAGATTTAGCAAGAATTTATAACTCCAGATTTGAGATGTATCCTTCATACATTAATTTCTTAAGTATTCTTAGGAAAAGAGCTTCAAATAACTGACAAGAATAGATATGAAGTCATCCTGTGGACTTTGAACACTGCTGGCTACCCACGACAAACAAGCAACAATACATGCAATTTTTAAAAAGGGGGTTCCTACATGAACAAAACTTGCTGAAAACTTATGCATTTGGGTACGGAAAGCACCTCAACAGCAATAATTAACTTACAATTTTCCTTCGTCACCACAAACATGCTCTTCTCTGGGCCCATGCCACCATCTGTGTAGGCTCGCAGGACCAGATGGTAACTTGTTTTACCCTGAAGATCAGCAATTCTCAGTGTCTTCTGGGATAGGTCAGTAATGTTCTTAATCTTTATGTCTGACCGACCTATTTTCAAAGGGAAGATTATTATTACTGATCTCTACACCATTTTTTAAAACACCTAGCTACTCATACCTGTTTGACCCACACCTCTGTCTCGAGTGAGTGGTTGCCGGCTGCCCTTGAGGCCAGCGCCTGTGGAGTCAGCCAGACCCGAGTTCAAGTTCTCCCTCTGCTGTTAGCAGCTATGCGGTCCAGACCTGGTATTGAAACTACCCCAACCTTGAGTTTCTCTAATTCATGAAACAACAATCACAACCTACCACCGAGCGCTGTGAGAAGTTGTCATACATTCTCTAGAATAATCCTGGCATATGGCAGGTAATCAATAGAAGTCCCTTCTCTTCCTCAGAGCAGGAAAGTGTACCTCCACCTGCTGGGGCAGGGTCGCTGTGGCTGGGGCCACCCTAATGAGTGGTGCCAGAGTCCCCTCGCTACCATGCTCGCTCCCAACTGCCTGGGAGGAGGCAGCACACTGAGCTCTCACGTGAGCCGCTAGCCAGGAAGCCTTGAATCTTCACAGGATCATTTCAGAAGAAGGATGAAGAACTGCTTCAACTATTGTTTTAAAGTTTTAATCAAAGTAATGGATGATGAGTTTGAAAAACTGAACAGGACTAAATGGTAACAACAAAAGGCAGCAGTCTTCTGCTCACACCTTCCCTGCCAAAACCACGTCACCTGTTTCTTTGGATATTTACTTCTGTATTTTGAAATATAATCACGCTGGCGGCACTTTAAGACGACTTGTAGACATTACATATGCATGTCCCACAAAGAAGGTGAAGTTGAGTTCTCAGCACTCTGTCTCCCTCACATCCCACGTCATTCACACACACCACAATGTTTGGGAAATTCACCATTTACATTACTGCGATCGTTTAAGTACGGATTCCTGCTAGAAAAATTGCTTGGTCTGCTCATGTTTCCCTTACTTTTCTGCTGTTTTAATGCTTTTTCCTCATTTGCTTAATGTCCCAATTCCTAATTCCTCCCACACCCTCCTGTGAATATTCAATCCAATTTTCCACATGGCCCAACGCAACAAAATCCCAGCGCCATGACTGGCTGTCCTACCCCTGCTTACGCCCCCCTTCCCACATCCCCCCATCCAAGGCCCCCTTCCCAGTATATCTGCTCCAGACCCAGGCCTTCCCAGCTCCCGCCATCTTGAACCACCTTGTCCCACTTGCTTCCTCAGGCTGACCCACTGTTCTAGAACCACTGCCTGAGAAGGGGACATGGGGAAGAAGTATTTGCAGCTCTACGGGTCTGAAGATGCCTTCCCTCAGCTCTCACACTGGCTGCCGCTGACGGAGTACAGACTTCAAGGTTGAAAAAAATTTGCTCTCAGTATCTTGGAGACACAGCTGTGCTATCTTCCAGCATCTGCTGTGCTGCTGAGAAATCCGAGGCCACTTTCATTCCTGAGGACTCACACCTGAGCCAATCTTTTCTGTTTCTAGGACTTGTAACAGGTGCTTGGAAAATTCATGACAGCCTACCCTGGTGTAGATTTTTTTCTACCTATCTTACTGTGTACTTACTGAGTGCTTTTATCTGGGAAATGTTCTTCTGCTCTTTGGTCATTTCCTTCTATTGCGCCCCCCTCTGCACCCCCCCCCCCGACAGAACTCCTATAAAGCATGACAGCACAGGTCTCCGCGTGCTCCAACTTCCTCATCGTTTTACTCCAAGTTTTCTCCTCTGCATTCGTCTAACTTGGGGAAGAATTTCTCTATCTCCCATGTAATTTCGCTATTATTTAATTCTTTAAAATTTTCTTTGATTACATTTTTAATTTTGATGAGTTCTTACCTATCTTCGGACCATTCTTTTTTAATTAACACCAGGTCCTTGCAATAAATACAGGGAGGGTATCTCAACTATGCAAGGATAGTTTTGGTTTTTGTTTTAAAATTCTGTTTCCCTACTCTGAATTTGTTTTCTCTAATTTCTCTAATTTGTTTCTCTAATTTCTTCTGTTAGAAACCAGAAGAAATGTTAGAATCTTTCTCAACCATCTGGTTATCCCTGGCTGCTGGTCACAGTTAGAGTGAGCCCCTGGAAGGTCACTGTGAATGGGTGGAGCTTACTGGTTGGTGGGCTTCACTTACCACTGGTGGGGAATGGCCAGGTCAATTTCTGGCCTTTCACTGGGACAGCCCCCCAATACCAGCACCTTTTGTGTCTTGCCCCAAGAACCATTTCCTTTTTCCAAAGAAAGATCCTCTTATCTCATCCAGGGAAATAGGCCTAGCTGAAGATGTCCTATTAGCTTCCTATTAGGGGAAGGAGAACAGGAAAGGTCACACTGCTCACTAGGGTGTCCCTCTCTATGGGGGTTCTCTGGCTGTTTCTCCAAAGAATAAAGCCCTCATCTTCGGGCAGGGGAACAGGCACTCACGTTAGCTGAATGAAGTCGGTGTACACCTCTGGGGGTTCTCACTGCTCCTTAGAGACTTTCAGTGAGTCCTCACGGTTCAGCTCCTATCCATCCTAACCACCTGCCTCCAATCCCGACCCAAAGGATGAGTCAAATTATTTTTCGCTGAAGCCTGAACGTCCACCTGGATTTCACCATCCTCCATCCTCCAGGCGATCTGTCCTACTCCCATCAGCCTGACAGTGTCCAAATTTGGTGTACTCTTGCCTGTCTCTGTTTTTTTTTGGCTTTATGCTTTTTCTTTTCCTCTTCAACTTCAGTGACCAATGCTCCATGTCTAAATGGAAGTCTAGGTGCTAGAATTTTAATTGGTACAGTGTAAAATTTCTGAACATTTGAGAAAAATTTCACCAGACTCTAGGTATTTGTAGAACTTTGTATGTGGGGTTTTTCTCATTCACAGGCAACTGCGAAGGTTCTGGAAACACAGACCTTAGTGGTGAGGGGGCGGTGCATAGCTAGCACAGCTGCTCTGGGAAGTGCTTTAGCTGATGCCCGGGCAGTACCGCCATGCAGCACTGCTGTTCTCTACTTGCTGGACGGGCATTAAATAATTCAAGTGGTTTTCTTCTGAGGAGAGGTCATTAAGGGAAATGAGAGCTCTCAAACTGAAAAGATGATAGCCTTGTGTTATGTGGCTATGAAGAGGAAACATCGGACTCCCAACAGAAATATAATTTAGGGAGAAGCCAGAAGTCTGCATAAACATTTCTGTATTTATAAATTTAAAAATTCTCTATGGACTCTGGACATCCACTTACCAACTGTCAAGGACTGATTGAACCTTTAAAGATCTAACGGATGCTCTTGTCCCCAGTCAAGTCAATTAAGCCTGCCAGCTCACCAAGGCCACGACTAACTGTGCGGACGGCTCTCTGTCAGGTAACAGCAGAGGCTCTGGAGCCCTTCTCTGGGTTCCTGAACTTTTCTCCTCCATTATTAGAATTACAGAAAGACTTTTTAAAAAAAAATTTAAATAACCTAGGTAAGATGCTATGTTTATTATGCATGATACAAGATTGCTAAGAGATGATCTCTGTCCTACGGGGCTTATAATCAAAGTCTGCAGAATAATTTAAATGAAAAATGGTACATGTCATTTATCACATACTAAAATCCTGGAAGTCTCATATTTATCCATTTTCCTTTATCTCTTTGTCAGTTTTGGAAACCAGTATTACTCAGCAGCACTTCTTTCTCTTTCCTTGGTTTTTAATTTATTTTTTAATTTTCTGTGGTTAAAGAGAACTTCCCGCTGTAGTTAAGTGACTTACCGGATTCCAAACTCCTTATTTTAGACGTGTCTCTCTCTCCTTTTTCAAAGTAAAATAAATATCCTCTTAAAAAGCCTCTGAGCTCTTCCACGGGAATATCTTCCCATTTTACTAGTATCGAATCTGCAGATGTGTCCTCAACAGTGAAATTGGGCGCAACAGTCGGGGCTGTAAAGAGAAAAACGTCTGCAGCTAGAGCAGAGTTGAGGGACACAGAGGAAGACCGCAGCATTTGATGAGATTTCTATCCTCAAGAATCACTGAATCTGAAATTAGAACTTTATTCTCTACGAAGTCCCACTTTCAGAGATACTAGCACAAGCACTGCTCCCGTGTAGCTCGTGCACTACTGACTGGAGACACAAGGGGGTTTCTCACAGCGCACACACCCGGCAGCGGAGGGAGAGGGTGCTCCCTCGGCAAAATCCGGGAGCAGCTATGCAAACAGAACTGTGTTTCCCCTCTGTACATAGTCTTGAAGTTAATGGTTTTATTAAACGTGTTTAAGTGCAAATTAAGTCTCTCTGACATCAAAATTGAGATTTCATTTCTCAATGACAACAGTAAAATTGTGAAATATAAACATTAACGAAATGAAAATTAAGTAATCACAATTTTCAATTTATCATACAAATTATTCTTCCTTCCTTAAACATCTCAATTTGTTTTTAGAATTCAATCTTGCAATCACTATTTACTTCTAATTTCTCATGTTACCTTGGACTCTAAGAAAACTTACCCATTTAACTTACCCAGTTCTTCTATATATCCAATTATAGAACGGAGTAACTGATATCCTTGGTTTCTGCACCCATACAGAAAAAAATTGTATCTTACACCAGGTCGAAACTGATCTACAGGATGGAGACAATTAACTTTCGTTAAGCAAATATTACTATGAACATCTATTTTAGAAATATCAAACCTATAATCATTTATTCCAAAATTTCCAAAGCTAATTTTAAATAGCTGCTTTCTTATCATTAAAAAAAATCCATTTTTTCAAAACTGATAAATATTCAGAGTGAAAAATGACTGAAGAAAAATTAAACAAATTCACTTCTGTTGTAGTGAACAGTGTAAAATACCATGACTTTGAAGGGAGAGAACAGTAAACAGGGCTTTCATTCTGTTTCTTTAAGACCAAGCAAAGATGACTTCTCCCCAAATTTGGGCCGTGTCAGTTTATTAGCCAATTCCAGGTCCAGGTCAAGCCTCTGGAAAGCCCTTCCTGCTCTAGCCAGTGTGATCTCTCTCTCTCCCCTTACCCTGAAAAGCAGATACTAACATTTTCGCTCAACCCTGCTGCTTCAAGTACGCCGGGCCACAGAGTCTGTTTCTCTCTACAGCATCACTATTTAGTGCCCTTGAGTTAACGTCACAGAACATGCAAGAGAAGCATCTTAACTTCAAAAATCCCCCTTTCAAATACCTCCTTGGCACAATGCAACATGTGAAATGTTGGGAACAAAGAGGCAGACACTGTGTGGGCCGTGGCCTAGAAAGGTGGTAAGAGTGGTGGGGAGACAGATGAACGGGGGTAACCAAGACACCACATGCTAGACTACAGGGACCTATCACAGGCTGGGGCACCTTTACCGTGCCACTGAATGAGTCTAAGAGTACCACGAAAAGCCACCAAGAGGTGACATCTGAAACAGGGTCTTAAAAGGTAATTAGGAGCTCAGCAGCGGTGGTCTAGGAAGAAGATCCCGCCTGGGGGAAAACGGCAGCATGCGGGTTGCGCTGCGTTCATGGTGAGCAACTCTTCTGGTGTGGTCAGAGCACCAGTTCTCTGTAACTATGCACCCACGGAACACCAGTGCTTCCGCAAGCTCCAGAGTGAGATGGCCAACCTCTAAGATCGTTCTGTAACATTTTTCTTTGGCGTCAGGCATGCCTGAGGTTAGTTTAATCTTCACGTAAGTTAGTAAACTGTACCTAGTGTTAGGATGATTAGTGTGTCAATATTCTGTAGGGTTCAGCTACCTTAAAAAGAAAAAAGGTCCAAGTGGGGACTATGGCTTTCGTTCTGTGTTCTGAGGTGGTGAAACAGCTGAATGAAGAGATGATCAGTTGAGGAAAGGACAAGAAGGGCCTCCTGCGGCCTCCTGTGGCCACGGTGTTGTCCCAGCAGCAGTAAATGAGAGAGACAATTCCTGGCCTCCCGAAGCACTGAACCTTCTGCTTCGAATTTGAATCCTGGTGCTGCCACAAGCTGGTTCTGTCACCTTGGGTGGTCACCTGACTTCTCTGAGCCTTTCTCAACCACTGTGGGGCCTTTGCTCACCTGCTGTAATCGGGTGCTTCTCCCTCTCACCCTAACAGGTCTCAGCTTCAACTTCTGTGTCTAGATGCTCTAAGACGACCCCCTCCACACCACCGAGCCTGCCCCAGTCCACCCTAGTTATTCTCAAAGCCCAGGTGCAGAGGTGGAAGAGGGACGAGAATCCACACGGTGTACATTAGGCTGGTGTAAGGCTTGGGCAGCTCCAGGTGGGGAGGGTGCGAGGGCAGGTGCGGGCGGGGGGGAGCGCCAGGGAAGGAGAAAGGGAACCATCAAGTATTTCAAGTAGAACTGGCAAATACTCTTAACCAACTTGGAGTAATCTAGCGGACGGGACTCATCTTCACCAGCTGATGGTGAAGAAGCAAGCGGGCAGCACTGGCTCCTGGGAGAGAGGATCCGCCTACTCTCCTGGGCTTCCCCTCAACGTGAGAAGAACCAGGACAGGGGGATGACCTCGAGAAGCATCACCACCGAGGCTGCAGGATCCAGAATCCCCAAGGGCAGGGGCACGAAACACTCACAGCTACTCAGAAGGAACAATGGTGGTAGAAAGAGGGCCATAATGTCCAAGGGCAAGGCTGGCTTTGCCTGCTCCTGTTGTTCTCCTCATGGCTGACCTGTAGGCTGGTGCTATCAAAAGCAGCATGCCTTACAGGACTACCGGCCTGTCAACAGTCAGGCGCCGGGAACCGTCCCCTCCCCGCCCCACACACCCTGTGCCCCCTGCCACACTGATGCCTCCCATCCCCATCAGTGGCCTCTGTTCTTGGCTCTGCCCAGTAACCTGCGCTTGGACACATGAAGGCAAAGGTTGAGGGGTGAGACCACACTGCTTAGGGCTCCATGGTTTTCTTTCTTCAGGAGCATTCCTCCATGCTGTTATGGCTTCGACGCCATCTGTGGTGCTACTTAACATTCCACTTTACAGATACACTGTAACTGACTCATTCTCTTATTTGGGTTTTCAAGTTTTGTGATTACAAGGAACACTATGGTGAACCTTCCTAGATGCAATCCTGTGTTGCTCTCTGATTATTTCTTAGAATAAACTCCTCGACAAATAATGACTAAATTAAAAGACAGGAACCCTTTCCCATGCATACTACTACAAAGCACTTTCCAGAAAGGTCAAACCAATTCACACCCATTCCTGTAGTAAGGCGTAAAGGACCACTCCATCATATACAGTCACCTCACATATTGCTCTTTTAGAAATATTTTTAACAAGTTTCATGGAGAGGCATGAGTTCATCTTACCAGATTCTATTACAGTTTCAGTGCTGTTTGAAGGGACTTTTTTCCAGTCCATAAGGCATGGTTCAGACCGAGATGAGTTACACCATTTAATAACATAGTCACAAGTCATATTGGGATCGTAATTCCAAGTGAGGAGAATTCCATTTCCCATTCCGACAGCCTGCTCTACTTTGAGATCATCTTCAACAAGAAAGAAGTACATGTTACTTGTATTAAAAACAGTAATATAGGCGCCTGGGTGGCTCAGTGGGTTAAGTCGCTGCCTTCGGCTCAGGTCATGATCTCAGGGTCCTGGGATCGAGTCCCACATCGGGCTCTCTGCTCGGCAGGGATCCTGCTTCCCTCTCTCTCTCTCTTTGCCTGCCTCTCCATCTACTTGTGATCTCTGTTAAATAAATAAATAAAATCTTAAAAAAAAAAAAAACAAACGAACAGTAATATAAGGTATATCTCATGAAAATGGGCAAGAGTTAGAAAAACTACTTCACTGGACAGGAATTTTGAAAGAGTACTCAAACTTCCTAGACCCGTAGCAAAGTTTAGAGGACTTACTCTGCTACTTTTGTTGTAAAAAGCTAATTGCCTGGGCCTTCAGATAGATTCGGAAGCTGGAAAGTCATGAGAGCGCACCTAGGACAGGTGGGGGCGCAGCAGGCCAGGGTGTGAAGGTCAACCAGGGCAGAGGGGTGGGGGGGAGGGGGCTGAGGGCATGCAGGCAATTGGGGAGGGTAGCAGTGTTTGGTGGGGAGAGGGCAGAACACATTCCCCTCCTCACCCACTAAGGATGTGAGCTCTGTGAGCAGACGGGGGTGACTATGCCTGTGACCCCAGCCCTGGGGCCAGACCTATATAGCAGGAGCACGAGCATCCATGGTGAACAAGTGGACCGACCAGCCCTTCTCTTCCTCTCAAGCCTCTGGGTGGGCTGAAGGGGCTTGTGGAGACGGGCTGAGGAATGGGGAATTAGCTGACATGCAGAGGGATCAAAGGCCATGGGATGGAATGGTCGCTGTGGGACGGAACGGCCAGCTTGCGCACAGGGAGGGAACCACACACACATACAGGACAGAGGGCTGAGGTGCAGAGGTTGGAGGGACGGGGGCTGTGCTGAGGTTCTGTCTCCCCATGCTGTCAGATCTCAAGTCTACAGATGATGGGGGGGGGGGGCTAGGCTGGGGGTGAGGACTGGGAAGGTTAGGCCCAAAGGGAGAGGGTATTTTCCACAGTTAATAGCAGAAAATTATTTTTTTTTTACAATTTTATTTATTTGACAGTGATCACAAGTAGGCGGAGAGGCAGGCAGAGAGAGAGGAGGAAGCAGGCTCCCTGCTGAGCAGAAAGCCTGATGTGGGGCTCAATCCCAGGACCCTGGGATCCTGACCTGAGCCAAAGGCAGAGGCTTTAACCCACTGAGCCACCCAGGTGCCCCAATAGCAGAAAATTCTGTAACTGATTTTTATTCAAGGATTCAGTAAAAAGCCACAGAAAGGGGTTTTTTGGGGAAAAAAAAATGGTATTGATAAAGCAATTCCTACCTGACACAAGACAAAAATTTGGCTTAGAATTCAGAAGACCCAGGACACAGGAGTGTTTTGGGCTCAATGTGATTAAACCTCCACACTATGAACCTGCTCCGGGGCCACAGGGCCTCCGACTCAGGAAATCCTCAAGGAAGGGTGATTTCTTCTGAGGCTTCCGTAACTGTCTAGGAGCTGATGCTATACTATTGTTAGTCCAGAAGTTACTGCCTTCTGAAGGACACATGGAAAAGGCAGGAAAACAATTTGTGAATTAAAAGACAACACAGCTATTGCCTATCACTGTAAAGCAATGAAATGTAGAATCTAAACCAGAAGGCTATCTTTTTAAGGATGTTCACACCACTCTTCCCCTCTTTTTTTTTCTTTCTGCTGTCACAGCACTGCCTGAGGACCTCTCCCCTCTGCTGTGCGCCGCGATCTGGGCTCTGTGTTCCTTGTGTCTGAAAGGTACGGTGCTTCCCCTGTCCTTTCTTGCCTACGGTCCACTGAACAAAGCCAAGCAGCAGCTAAGTGCAAGGAGTAAGAAACTGCCTTGGTCAAGAGTTGAAAAGCTACTTGCAGGAACTTTAACTGGACCAGCAACTTTTCTTCCTTCAGGAGTGGCTGGTCACAGACCAGCGCCCCCATATTGGGGCAGGACAGCAAAGGGAGATGGGAGCAGGGAATGATCTGAAGAGGAATGAACTGAGAAAAGAGGCAGAAGTGGCTATGGGTTAAGTATTATGAATTACTGGTAATCCGTAACATTTAAAGAAAGGCACTCAGTTAATTTTAAAATTGTTCTAGAGTGACTCTTTAAAGTTTACACTGAAGATCTAATTTAGATTTTAAGAAGAATTTCTTTTCTTTTTTTTTTTTAAGATTTTATTTGATAGAGTGATGCCAAGAGAGCAAACACAAGCAGGGGGAGTGGGAGAGGGACAAGCCAGCTTCCCGCTGAGCAGAAGTCCGATGCGGGACTCGATTCTAGGACCCTGGGATCACGACCTGAGCACAAGGCAGATGCTCAATGATTGTACCACCTCGGTGCCCCTAAGAAGAATTTATCAGTAAAGGATTCCTATTAATAAAGAAATGTCTTATCAACAAAGCTGCTATTCAAAGTAAGTATTTTTTTCCTGCCTGGCAGTTTGTGGAACAGCCCAGCTGATACAGCAACAGGTCCCATGGTCTTGGAAAGATACCTGAAAATGGTCTTAAATAAACGTCTAAAACATTTCTTGCTAGAGTAAAGTCCACCACCGTAACTCTCCAACGTTATGCCCTAATGTGACTGGGTAACACTAATTATTTTATCCACCAGTACAGAGGTCTGGAGTCACCATGAGTGACTAATGGCTGCTGTCTCTCCAAGAATTCTGCACAGGAAAGGGCTAAATCCTCCTTACAGATCAGCAGCAGCAGGGGATATGAGGAGAGAGCTGACCTTGTAAGAGCAGGCAAAAACCCTTTAAATTGTTTCTCTGTAATTTCCAGTTCTTATATTCTGCATTACCTTAGGTACTCACCATTTGGAATTTCCATGCTAGCTATTTTAGAAGGTGGCGATGAGCCAACAGAATTTTTTGCCACCACACTGATGATGTAGTCGTTTTTATCAAGTTGTAGTTCTGCCTTGTGTTGAGGATCAGGGATCTCAGAAAGGGACTGTGTCTCCTCATCAAGCAAACAGGATACATTATAGGAAAGAATTTTCCCATTTGCTTCATTAATGGGTAAAGGCTGAGAGAAACAGGAAAATAAATGTCAAGAAACCTACAACACCGGCCATGCGGTGAGGCAAGACCGTCAGGTGTAAACCAGACACCATGTCAATCATACAAGGCAACACCAGAATCAAGGAAGCTGCGAATGGTGTCAAACAGATTCAGAAGGCACCGAGGCCAGGACAGATCAGGGGAGTGATGCTGAGGAAAAAAATATACTTACTGTAAGCAGTTTAAGAGCACAGAGCAATTTAAAAATTAAGCTAATACAAACCAGTTTTTAGCCTCACATTTTTCAGAAGCAAACAAGAAAGTAACAAGAATGACTGCTCTACCAAATGAAACATAAAATATTACGACACTGGAGCGCCTGGAGGGGTCAACCAATGGGGCATGCGATTCTTGATCTCAGGGTCATGAGTTTGAGCCCCACACTGGTAGAGAACACTTAAATAAATAAAACTTTAAAAAACAGCATCACAGTTTTTTAAAAAATATTTATTATTTTCTCAAAATAGTACATGCCCATTACCAGAAAATTTGGAAATGATACAAAAGTTAAAAAAAAAACCTGTAAAATGTTCCCATATTCCCATCTCTTAAACACTCTTACATTTTTGCATTTTCTTCAAGTTGTTTTTCTAAGATGTAGATATTTCTAATTAAAATTGTTTTAATCACGGTTTTATCTTTTTTTCACCTTTTTATAATATAGCTGTCTATAATATATACAACTGAATGGCTTTATATTTTATGTAGTATTTTTACCAGTTATGTGAATAATATAAGGAATATTCAAGTTGTTTCTAACTTATTACTAAAATTATACTTTGGTGTACCTTTTCGTACCACTTTTTTCTTTCAAAGTTAGGATTAATTCTTTAATGTGGATCTCCAAAGTAGACTTATTAAACTGCTTTTCCAGACTATTCCTCCAATTTATACGACAACGAACAGGATACTCTGATCCAGAATGACCTTGATATTAATACTCCGCTAAAACAGTGCTCCGAACAGGGACTCTCTGATGGCCTGTCCTACTGGGCCCTTTATTAGTCTAAGGCTCATGGGCCGCCTTTGACGCTACTGATAGCTCGCTCCTTCACAGAACCCCACCCTGGGTTTCTGCTTTACCAGTTTCTGGCCTTCCTGTCCTCTAACCTTCCCGCTCTCCTCCGCGGGCTCCTCCATGCGCTCTCACCTACGGGTCCCTCCTTGGCCTCTTTCCACCCCGCGTGTTCTCCCCGAGTGATCCCACTTACATGCTACTCAAAGCTATGTCTTTAGCTCTGACCACCCTCCTGAACGCCAGAGCCTCACATTAAACCACTACCTATAAGATTCTACTTTGATACCCCAGTGGCATCTATTTTCAGAATGTGTTTTTAAAAAGTCAACCCCAACCAACTTAATTTTCCACCTAAATACACTCCTCCTTGGCAAATGGCAGAACCATTAACCTAGTCTCTTAAGTTACAATCACTTCAGTATTTTTAACTGTTGGTTAGGCATTCATCTAGTTCGAAGCACGTCCCAGACATTCTCCACACTGAAGTAATGGTCCTGCAACACCAGGCCAATGAGTGGAGTGGGTACGGTAGGCTCCTGTTCCATCTCCTAATTCCGAAGACCCATGTGATGTATTGTCTTTGGCTAGAGGACGCATCAGCTATTTCACCATGAAGAACAGATCTTGATCTGTTGATCAACAGAACTTGATCCTAGCCGAAAGGCTGAGAAGCGACCCACTGAGGTGGTGTGGAACTGTAACTACGTCGTCATGAAATCTGACAGACAACTGTGAGTAGCAGTGGATTTTCTAATCAAGGGTCAGAGGGGTACGCGATCACACGCAGACAATCACAAAGCAACAGGACTTACAGTGAATCTGCACACAGACTTAACTTTCCTCAAAACTGACCTCAAATTTTCTTAAAAATAATGTTTTACTTTCAGTAACAAAATTCACTATTGAAAGGAATCCAATTATGGCTGCTCTTATAACATCTGACTCGAAAACAACCGTTTGTTTTTGACGTTTGCAAATCAGATAAAGAATATAATGCTACAAAAATGTCTGCTCCAGTAGAGGAACACCAGTGAAAACACAATATAATTTATAGTGTATCTAAAAATTTTACAAAACCATGAAAGCCTTTTTAAGTGGCATACAGTAATACAATTAAGGGAAAACAAATTACATATGAGATATGTAAGAAATTTCCTATTCAGTGAAGAAAATATGTCAACAGGACCGAGATTCTAACTTGCAGCTTCTGGGTAGCTTCTGGCTGTGTTTCTGGCTCAGGTGAGAGAGAGGGAATTCACGAAATCCTCAGGTCCTTTGCAGGCCTCATGAAATCAAACTAATGAACACCACGATCTGTCAGAGAAGATTCCCGCCAAACTGACCGCGGTGCATACGGGGTGATGGGCACTGTGGGGGCCGGCAGCAGGACTGCAAACAGCCAGTCTCGGAAACCCGGGCCCCTCGATCACCCAAGTACCACACGTAAGCTAAGTAACTCAGCACAGTAGCACTGTTTAAATTCTCAGGCGAAAATCAGGTATTTACCTTCCAGTAGATTATCAAATTTTTTCCATCGGAACTCCACTCTCTCCACGTATCTGGTCCCTTTGAAGGAACTAGGAAAGAGATTTAAAAGTTAGCAGCTGAAGGCGTGGACTACATGCCAGCTGGTAACAGCAGTAATTGAAACAGTGGCACTTGCGATTTTTTTTCTAGGTTTTTGGAATTCTCCATAAAAATGTGAAAAGCGGCCCAGTGGCTTCCCCTCAGAAATGAAACAAGGGAAAAGCTGAGTGCTCAAGGCCTGCAAAACAGGAGGCCCCTTACAAAGGATTAAAATCACCCCTCAGGCCCTGAGGGATGTTTGACTCCATCTCACATCCTCCTACCTCCCCTCACTCAAGTGGTGAGGACTCTCCCTGAGCACAGGCTTCTTGGTGCTCCTCAAATGTGCTGAGGACACCTGCCTCAGGCTTCCGGCACTTTCTGTGACCCCTCCCCCCGCGCACAGAAACTCTCCTCCCCTGATCACCTCACCTCCTCCATCTCAGCTCCGGTGTTCCTCTCCTAGTTGAAGTCTTTTCTAGCTACCCTATTTAAAAAACTGCAACCCCTCCTCCCCTATCACCTTCTTTCCTTAGTCCCCTTTCTAGGCTTTATTTTTCTCTGTGGCACTACCCAACATACTATTTTTTAAAAATTGATTTCTAATCCTCTATCCTAATAAACTCCATGGGCAGAGACTGTTTTATTCAGTGCTATATCCTTGGTGACTACAACAGTTCCTGACACACTGTGGATGCTCTTTTTTTTTTTTTTCTTTTTAAGATTTATTTATTTGAGAGAGAGCAAGCGAGGATGCATGTGAATGGGGTGGGGGGAAGAGAATCCTGAAGCAGACTCCCTGCTGAATGCAGAGCCTGACATGGGGCTCAACCCATGACCCATGAGATCATGACCTGAGCTAAAACCAACAGTCAGCCCCTCGACCGACTGAGCCACCCAGGTGCCCCTCAGGAAGTATCTGTTTAGTGAATTCGTGCTATCATCTCAGTGAGGTATACATAAAATGGTTTCTTGTGGCAACAACAGTTCATCAACTGAACGCCAAAGGTCCTGTAGTAGCCAGTTTCCAAATGATCAGTGATACTGGTCACAGCTGCTGGTATGCCCACCTGGGTGTGGTCCTCTCCCACACTGTCACAGCACTGGCCTGGGTGACCAACAGAGTATGATAGATTTGATGGTAGCTCCCTTCTAAGCCCAGGTCATAAGAGGCATTGTGGAGGCCGCCATGTTCTCCCTCTACTCACTAAGTCTAGGAGCAGCTAGCTGCCATGTTATGAGGATACCATAACACGGAGAGACCTACATAGCACAACGGAGAGACCTACATGGCTAGCCTCGGCGCGAGCCATCCTGAAAGCTGATTCTCTAGCCCTGGGCAAGCCTGCAGCCCCCATCTCTGTCCACGCTGTGGCCTCACGAGAGACTGTAAGCCAGAGCTACTCAGCTAAGCTGCTTCTCAGTTTCTGACCTATACTCACTGTGAGAGAATATATGTTTACTGTTTTAAGTCACTGAATTTTAGGGTAATTCATCAGGTAGCAATGGGTAACTAAATACACTCCCCTTTCTGGCCTCATACACGGCGTTCAGTTTTGACAATCCAGAGAGTTTTTTTACATTTATCACAAAGCTTCTCTCATCTCTCTAACCTTCCTTCATGTGGAGAGGCAAAAATCTGAATTAACATCAATCATTTTTTGTCTTACTGTGCATTAATATTTTGGAAGAGATTTTTTTAAAGGATTCATTTATCTGAGAGAGAGAGAGAGAGAGAGAGAGAAACACACACATAAGCTGGGGGAGGGGCAAAAGGAGGAAGAGAGAGAAAATCCTCAAGCAGACTCCCTGCTGAATGTGGAGCCTGATGTGGGGCTTGATCCCAGGACCCCAAGATCATGACCTGAGCTGAAATCAAGAGTCAGATGTTTAACCAACTAAGCCACCCAAGCGCCCCTGGAAGAAGTTTTATATTTTCTATATTATCTAGTACAAATAAAGCATTTGCTATCTTTTGTTGAATGACTCCTAAAAAGTATACCTATTCCTAAGTTTTTTGTTTTTGACTTTTAAAGCTGACATTTGACTATTCAAGGATAGAATCTCGTTTCATCTTTGGAAATTACCATACTCAGAAAACCAGTTACCTAATTTTGTACTTATTTTGGCCTCTGTGTACTACAGAAAATGAAGTTCAAGACCTCTGGCCCCATCCATTTCTCAGGCCAAGGTCACAATAAAGTTCCAACAAATTCTCTTTGTTAATATCTAAATAGATTATTAAAATTATAGGGAAGGAGGACAGAGTGTCAGAAAAATCACCCATAATCTTACCACAGTCTCAAGTCTATTTCCTCTACATCATCTTAGGACAGCTGCAAACATCCTGCAGACAGGCCTAGTCTTTCCACACAGCACAGCCAGCAGCTGTCCGTATTATCACAAACCTTAGAGCCACCACTTAAGATGTGCGGATGATATTTTACTAGCAGATATTATTACACAATTACCAATTCAAGCGTTATTCTTTTACTCACTTTAGTGACATTTTCTTTAAAAGTAAGTTGTAAAATTCAAGACCCACAGAAATAATCAGCTATAAATCATTTAGTGAACTTACTGGCTTCTGTGGTTAAGTATTTTTTTTCATTGCTCCATTTGCTCCATTTCCAGAAAGTTTCAGTAGAACAGCGAATCCGGAAAGTATATATGGTATACGGATTTAACTTGTCCACAGCTACAAGATAACTTGAATTTTCTACTCCTTTGATTGTGACATTCCGCTATTAAAGAAGATCAGTAAGTATATGTATGTACATGTAACACCATGTAAGAATTCTCATATAGATACACACACATACACATTTTAATAAGAAAGCCCTTCCAAATTTGTATCATAGACTAAATGTCCATAGGAGTTTACCTTAATAAAACTAAAGACAGTTCATCCACCAAAATATTTTAATTTTTACATAAATACAAAACTCATGAAATTATGCTCTATAGTAACAATAAACAGTATTTATGTGTCATTTTAATTCAAATATGATCTAAGTAATAATGGTAAGATAAATTATGCAGAGAGGATGATACACTCTTGCTCACTGGCCAATGGCTAATGGTAATACAATAGGCCTTAGTACACTTTAGAAATCTAAGATGACCTTGAGGATTAAATATGTAAGCTGTATTTGGAAGCTTCTTTGAGGCAGGCATCATTTTATGCATTTTTTAATAGGGTACTCAGAACCTCTAGTATGGTGCTAAACATGTAGAATATATTCTTCAACAAACTCTTATTTAAATTATATAAAATTAAAATGAAACAATTTAAACAAATCTGAGGATCCGCATATCTTAGGAAATCCTCTGAGCTCCCAATTACGAATTACAAAGCAGTTTTTTGGGTTATATTCTGCCATTTGACTGATTTTCTAGCAATTATCAGTACATTTCCAAATGAGTATTTTCATTCAGTTATCTTTCATTTTGGACTTAGCACAAATTACAAGATGGTGCAGTACAAAAGTCAAGCTAAGTATCTACAATGTATTTAAAAGTCATGTTCTGACTTGTAACAACCACCTGACTTAGAACTTGTTCCTACTGCTGCACTTAGCAATTTTAAAAATCACATCTCCTCTCTGGTGCTTATCAGCCCATTAACTGATGTGAAAGGTTATAGCAACAACTATCCATTCATTTACAAATCTGCTGAGCACCAGCCATGTGCCAGGGACTATACTAGACCTGGAAACATTCTGGGAAGTCAAAGTCAAACTCATGTTCTATGATACCCAGTATTACAACTGTTTCAAGTGCCTACATATAATGCTGTCATTACACTGATATAGTGTCTTACTTCTTACTAAATCTCTATAATAATCCATGTGAGAGCTTCTGCATATCAATTTCCTTAATTCATTCTGAAAACTATTTTAGCCAAAGTAACATCAAAGGAAGTTTATAGAAAAATCTTACTCACCAATTCTTGGACTGAGTTAGTTTTGTTAATTTCAATTTGACATAAAAGTTTAATCTTTCCAAAGTTGCCTGGTAAATGCCAGGAAAGTGTAACAGCTGTTGAATTAATATCCTTCACTTTGATTGAAGTAGGAATACGAGGGCAGACTGTAAGTATAATTTGTAAAGATTACTTAAAAAGTTACTTTCTAATAGGACAAATGACAATTAAAAACAAAACAAAACACCACTAAGAAACAAGAGAGGAATTATTGGTACCGATCAACAATATTCCACTCAACCCGTGGCATACACAAACCTCACTTTTACTGCTGGAATCGTGCCAACTGTGTTTCCAGACCAACCACACTCATGGTTCCTTGACTGGCAACAGGAATACTAAAAGGTAGTAAGATCATAATCTCTACCTTTAAGGAATGCCAAATTCATTTGGAGAGTGACCGAGAGAGAGAGAGAGAGAGAGACAATGAACAAGAGTATATACGCTAAGTTGGAAATGTGTGGTACACCTACTAGTGGCCACAGGCACGGAGATGCAAGTGTGGTCGGGAAAGTCAGAGAGAGAAGATGGGACTTAAGGTGAGCTCTGAAGGAAGAATCTGATTAAAATTGGCAAAACAGATGCCGAAGAGCACTTCCAACTGGGGTCTTGGCAAGAACAACGGGACGACAGTGAGCCAAACCGCACACGATGCTGGTGATGGCACAGAGGCCACCGTGAGTGGCAAGGAGTCCTGTGACAGTAATACGGAAAGGCAGGGGACAAATACACATGAACACTAGCCCTCAAATGTACCGAATGTAGCTCTTCTGAGCTTAGGGAAAACCAAGAAAGAACTAAAGTGAGAGAAGGAACAGCTGATAGAAATTACTTACATTTACGAATAGGGCAACAAGCTCAGCTACTGGGCACTTGCCAGTCTCTATCATAATGCATTTGGTTTGAGCCCTTCTCCACTGGCTGTGAGTCTGTGAAGGAGGCCACGCCTCCACACCAACACTCCGTGGGCCACAGAGCCCACTACGGCACTGATGCAGTGGGATGCCCACAGGAATGAATGCTAAGATGACGGACCATATTTTATTTCTATCTTGAGCTAGGTATTAATAGGGCTAGTAAAAATTCCAGAATCATCAGCAATAAAAAGGAACCACTCACTGATGTACACAGCACCTTGGATGAAGCTCAAGGACATTACCCTTAGTAAAAAATGCCAATCTCCAAAGGTTAAGTACTGGATGATTCCATTTATACAACATTTCAAAATCACAAAACACAGAGATGAGGAACAGAGGAGATGCTGCCTGGGGACAGGGCTGCAGGAGCATGGTTTGTGTGTGTGTGTGGGAGGGGATGGGTAGCAGGGAGGTGTGGGGAGGTTTGCCAATGGGGCAGGAAGAGGGAGTGTCTCTGTGGAGACAGAACAGCTCTTTATCTTGACTATGCTGGTGGTTCCATGAATCTCTAGACAGATTCAACTGCACAGAAACACATCCATGCACACACACACCTCTCAATGCACAAAGAAGCTCGTTAGAACTGAGCAAGGTTAGCAGTCCAGTTCACCGGTCTGGTTTACAGTATTGTAGCCATGTCGAATGCTCACTTGAAAACTGTACTATAGTTAGTAAGACATCACAAATGGGGAAAGCTGGGGGAGATGTCACAGGGCTTTATTATTTTTGCAACCACTCATGAGTCTATAGTTATTTTAAAATAGAAAGATTTTAAAAAATAAGAATCTTTTAAGAACTGGACACAAAATTTTTCAACAATCAAAACTATTAAAGCCACTTAAGAGTTTCTATGTAAATGACCAATTCAAATTTGTATCTGAAATCAACAAAATGGTAAAACTTGGAATTATACATTTTAAGGATTTAAAATAAAAACTTATGTATAATTCTAAAGAAAATTATAAAAAGTAAGCCCTAAAAGAACTTTAATTTCAAAACATTTTATCCCTTCTAAAATTATTTTTAAGATACTGGTTTATACAGCAGCTTACCTTTTTCAGTTATGTTAACTAAAATAGTTGATTCAGATCGACCCAGAGGATTGCGAGCATTCAAAGTAAAATTATATATTTCTTGATTTGGACGCATTTGAAAGAATAACTGATAGCTTTCATTTGTTGGTGCTTCAACTCTTTTAAATCTAACATATTTCCCTGAAAAACTGAATTAAGAGAATAAGAAGAAATATTAAAATCACTTCAAAATGGCACAAGAGATAAATACTTCAGGGAAAAAATAAATGGGTAAATTTCTGTTAATTAATCTTTTTTAAAAGTTTGTATTTCTAATTCCAGATGCACTCCATACTTGGCTAGGAAAATGTGTCTGATTCAGAAAATAGACGAAAATCACCAGCCAGAAGCCTACTACCTGAAACAGTCTCTGTTCGTATTTGAGGGTTCTTCTAGGATTTTTTAAAAAGGCACATGAATCTAGTCTGTGTGCATGTCATTTGCAGTATTAATGGTATATCCAATTTTATACAGCGTACTGAGGTTTTATCTTACTCATAACAGAAATGAGATACCGCATTTCCCTGTGTCATTTAATACCCTCCAGGGTACTCCCTGCCGTCTGACATCTTTCCCTGGTGAGTTTTACCTTTCAAATAAAGTGTAACTTGTATTGCGTGGGCCCACCAATGCGGTTGGTCTTCCTGGATTCCAAGTACAGACAATCTCTTTTAAATCAGAGGTCTCACAATTCAGTTTTTGAGGAATATCAGGTGGATCTAATAGGAAAAAAATGTAGTTACTTAGTGGTTACATACATTTTCCCTGAAAACATGTTTCATAAATGTTAATTACATTTTGTACAATTTCCTTTGGAAATGAAATAACGTATTTACATTTGACCTTCTGAACAATACAGCACTGCCATGCTTTCTGTAGCATGTTTTTCTGCAGTCCATATTATGTCAGAAATGATGGACTAAAATGTACTGCTTAATGACAACTAGCTCATCTGGAAACGCCTCAAGAGCAACCTGAACACATTCTTCCCCCTCAAATCCCACCAAATCTCTCAAAAGAAGCTGTAGCCAACAAATCAAAAATCTACAGGGTGAAAAGTATTATTATCTATCATGTCTATACCGTGATTCGAAAGGAAGTACCAATTCAAATCACAGGTCAGCACAAGCCATATTCCAAGTTTCAGAGTTCTTAAATGAGTTACAATGACTATTATCTGCACAGCATCTCTTGGTAAAATTCTGCATCTTCCTAATGTTCAAAGTGACTATAGCTCTTTCTTTTTTTTTTTTTTTTTTTTTTAATTTTTTATTTTTTATAAACATATATTTTTTATATACATATATTTTTATCCCCAGGTCTGTGAATCACCAGGTTTACACACTTCACAGCACTCACCAAATCACATACCCTCCCCAATGTCCATAATCCCACCCTCTTCTCCCCAACCCCCTCCCCCCGGCAACCCTCAGTTTGTTTTGTGAGATTAAGAGTCACTTATGGTTTGTCTCCCTCCCAATCCCATCTTGTTTCATTTATTCTTCTACCCACTTAAGCCTCCATGTTGCATCACCACTTCCTCATATCAGGGAGATCATATGATAGTTGTCTTTCTCTGCTTGACTTATTTCGCTAAGCATGATACGCTCTAGTTCCATCCATGTTGTTGCAAATGGCAAGATTTCATTTCTTTTGATGGCTGCATAGTATTCCATTGTGTATATATACCACATCTTCTTGATCCATTCATCTGTTGATGGACATCTAGGTTCTTTCCATAGTTTGGCTATTGTGGACATTGATGCTATAAACATTCGGGTGCATGTGTCCCTTTGGATCACTACATTTGTATCTTTAGGGTAAATACCCAATAGTGCAATTGGACTATAGCTCTTTCATTTTTGTTCTTGACTGGAACATTCACTGTGATTTTGCAGGGACAAAAGGTTTTTTGTGTGTGTCTTAGACTTTTAAAGTAATAATGGAAAATTCTGCAGTTGGACACTAATTATAGAAATTGTTATTTCTGATTTCATGTTTAATTAAACATACATAGAAACAGGTGTTCTCTGTTATATTTATCTAAATTATCTTTCATTAAGTAAGATTTTTTAAAACGATTATCCACTTGTTGAAAAATTCTGTAAAATAATTTAGTTTTTTAAAAACTAAACTTTAAGGGGTGCCTGGGTGGTTCAGTCAAAGCGTCCGCCTTCTGCTCAGGTCATTGTCTTGGGGTCCTGGGATCGAGCACTGTGTCAGGCTCTCTGCTTGGCAGGAAGCCTGCTTCCCTCTACCTCCTTGTGATCTCTGTCTGTCAAATAAATAAAATCTTTAAAAACATTAAAAAAAACAAACAAACAACAAAAAAAGAAAAACAAAAAAACTAAACTTTAAAAACTGTTCTTAGACTGTTTTAGATTAAAGGACACAGAAAATTCCACATAGCTTCCTAAGGTAGAATAATGTCCATCAGTGACATTTTAGGTAATATTAAGAGAAGTCATGAGTATTTCAAGTCTAACAACTGCATAATCAGGTAACACTGACATACTTGTTTAAAAAATTGTTCTAAGGCTAAACTTTCATTTTATTAAAATGATATACTAGATTTTTTAGTATAATCCTGATTATTGTAGTATGTGGCAGATGTGTTAAGTCAAAATAGTTAAAACCCAAATAACAGAAGCAATCAGAAAGAAGTGGAAACAAAGATGCAGGGAGAAAAAATATGAGAAGGCTGTATTTGGAACATACTGACCGTCTTCTCAAAGAAGTTAACTTACAACAGAATCAGCTAAAGCTGGATAAAAACTAGGTATAATCAATTCTACTACCAGCTAATAGAAAACGCAATTTTTTTAAAAAGCCATTTTTTATTAAAATATTTCCAAATGAGAAAGTACGAAATTTGACTGGTGACATAAAATATTTACATGCTCTAATTCTATGTCACAGTGTCACAGTGTAGTATTTTGAAGTTTTTGAGTATGATCAAAGATTAATACTTAGGTATAATGCTGAAGTGGTACTATCTATGAAATAATGATTACTGAACACATAGTATTTATAAAAGATTTGCCTGTAACTAAATCAGTTCAAGCATAAATACTGACAAGTACTAGATAAATAACTATTCTGTCTGCTGGATAATACATGAATTTGCAATCACAATAATAAACTGAAGAGGAAAAAAGCTACTCTTACTAGCACTGAACATCAAATTCTTAGCGACAAACTTACTGAAAGATATGTAAGACCACCTATCACTGAAATAAATCAAAGAAGAGCTAACTAAATGAAAAGATATACATGTTCCTGATTTGGATAACTCAATACAGTGAGAATGAAAATTCTCCTAAGTGGTCCCCTAAATTAATAAATCTAATGCAACTCAAATAAAAATCCTGGCACGTTTTGATTGTGTCTTTTCAACATATGGTGGGTTAACAGGATATGCATAAGGAAAAGAAAATAATGACTCTTAATCCCTAACTCACACCATGAACTAAAGAAATCCCTCTGCAGGCAAATTCTATTGCAGCTATTGAGTTAACAAATACTCAATTTTTCAACCTCCAAATGCTATAAATGAAGGTTAAATTATGAATTAAACAGGACTGTTCTATTATGGTAGAAGAGTAGCACACTATTGGAAAAACTTGATGTATAACCTGATATATAACAAAAACGATGTATAACTTGATGTATAACAAAAAAACTTGATGTATAATAAAAGCTTGATTTATAACTTGATGTATAACAAAACTTGACGTACAGTCTCATCTTCAGAGTTTTAGTTTTTGTCTTTTGTATTTTTAGGTGGATATCTCACTTATCACTCCTCCATACACCACTGGTTCTTAACTTATACTCCATGGTCATTTGTAAGGAACACTGCCAAGTCCTTTCCTAAAATTCCTTTAGGAAAAAAATTTCCTAAAGTTTCAATCTGAACATAATCTCACTCTCACTTCAATTACAAAATACATTACTGGGAAGACAAAAAGTTAGTAAGGGTAGAGCCATCAAGCTGAGAAGTGCATCTAATCCTGGCTATGCCCTTGAGACTGTATCAGCCATGCCACATAATTCATCCCAAGTTTCACTGGAAGGAAAAGAGAAGTGGAGAATCCAAAAAAGAGTAAGAATCACCACCACACGATCAAAAGAAAATTGCAAAACCCACTCACACTACCTTCCACACACTCTGATCCCGACACCCATTAGACTAAATTCAGCCTCTGACTCCGAATTCGAGGGAGGAACGGGCAAGGCCATCAGTGCGCCACACGACAGTCACCATGGGAGAGGGGAAAGAAACCCTTGAAACAAAAATCTCTGTGGATATTCAACACAAGCTATGTAAACAGGGCAGTCTCTCACAACAACTTCTGGAAATGTCATGGAATTTTAGAACTGTAGCAATGACCATATTAATAAAGAAGCCCTTGTGCTCTGAAGCATATGTTACACACAGAACATGCCTGGTCTCTAAGGACCCTCTTCTTCTCAGCTGTATTACTTTACAAGTTAGAGAAGCATATACTACAGTACTGAGTTTGTGTAAAATCATCACAGTTGCATTAACTGGGGAATTTTTAAAAAGGCATGTTTTAGTTTTAAAAAGGTATTTCTGTATTAGGTGGGATGTTTTAAAATTTTAATTTTAAAAGGTGTGTTTTAGGTAGGAAATTGACTTTTGAGTAGGCCCCTGAACACAGGGGTCAGGGGTACTGACCTCCCATGTAAGTCAAAAATCTACATACAGGGCAAATGGTTCGCTCTGTCCAAAGAGCATGCAACTCTAGATCTCTGGGTTGTGAGTCGGAGCCCCACGCTGGGTGTAGAGATTACTAAAACAAACTTAAAAAAAAAAAAAAAATTCCAAAGAACTTCTGACTCCCCTAGAACTTAACTCCTCGTAGTTTACTCTGACTAGAAGCCTGACCTACAACATTAACACATTATTTTGTATGTTGTATGTATTATTTACAGTAAAGTAAGCTACAGAAAATGTTAAAATTGTAAGAGAAAATGCATTTAAAGTACTGTACTGTAGTTACTGAAAAAAATCCATGTAAGGATGCCTGGGTAGCTCAGTCAGTTAACTGTGTGATGCATGTTCTCATCACTCGTGAGATCGAGCCCCATGCCAGAAATCTGCTCAAAGGTTCTCTTCCTCTGGCCCTCTCCCACCTCTTGTACACGGGTTCTCTAAAATAAGTAAATAAATCTTTGAAAAAAATGCATGTATAAGCAGACCCATGCAATTTGAACTTTTTTCGTTCAAGAGTCAACTATGTATGAAATAATTCCCAAGCAATGTAGGATTAAGAAATACATAAAAACTACCCGACTCAACAAAACTGTTAACTAAGAACTTAAAACTAAGCAGCTGGGTGTTTCCAATCTTACCACACAAGCTACATAAATACAAATATATAGAAAATGAGCTTAGATTGCATCTTAAAACAAGCAAAAATTTCGTATTAAAAAGAAAAAAAAAGACTGCCCAGTCCCCAGAAATAGCACTCAAGTTTTTAAAGAGGAGCAAAACAGATCAACAGACTCTTTAATATTAAATACTTACATCCTGCGAAAATAACAGTCCCAAATATGTTATCTTCTGTTGTAAAAACCACATTTGTTCCACTATTAGCAGAAACAGAAATATTACGGATCTTGATCGCCACATTTTCCCCATCAAGATGGATAAGGGGACAATTTGTTTGGCCAATCTGTGCTGATAACACTTTTTCTTGAGTCACACAACAAAATATTATATCTGAGCCTACAAGTATCACTTTGTCTTGAGGAAAAACCTTAGTCTGGGAATCAGGTGACCCTAGAGAGAACAAAAAAAATCACAAATATTTTATAAGTCTTTTACCATAAAATAGCCCAGTGTATATAAAATGTTTTATAGTAATGGTGGCCCAAAGGAGCTTTCAAAGGAGCAAGACATATATAAATAAAATGAAACCATGTATGTTTTATCGACTTATGGCTGATGATAGGGGAGCGGAGGGGACTGCAGGCCGATGCCCAAGGTCACAGGTTAGTATCTAAGAGTCTGAAAGTTCACTCTAAATGGGCTTATAGCCACATGTGAAAAATCTACACCAAGAAAAAGTCACCCATTAATTCCATTCCTTTGAAATGGCTTCTATGTATTTAGGGAAGACTTCTTACTTTCCATCAGCCAGAATATATATTTAAGTACTCCCATCCTAAACAGCACTTTTTCTTTAACCCCAACTCTGTGCAGGTTAAAGCCACGCCTCTGCTTTTATTTTCCTGTATGGCTGATCTTATCATTATCTCTAGTTTTCTTTCTACCTACTACTATTTAATCTACCACAATCTGGCTTCAAGCCCAACCATTCTACCGAAGTGGCTTCCTGACCTCTTTGCTCAGTCCAGTGGCCACTTCTCAGCCACCCTTCCTTCCCACATTGACAGCATCGAGTAAGTTGCCTAAGTTCTAACATCTCAAAACTCCCTTCTCCTCTTGGGTTCTACAGCACCCTGCCCTCCTGGGCTATTCTGAACCCTCTGACTACTGTCCTCCACTTTGCTGCCTCTTTTTTCTTCCGTCCTACCCTCAGACAGTACAAGCTTGTAAGACATGTGTCCCTGGTCCCCATTTCTCGTTCTCTGAGTATGGTAACCTCTAGATTGAAACAATTTCGCATACATCTATGTTGATGGCTCTCAGATATGTTATCTCCGGCTCCTAGTAATCCCTTGGATACCAAACTGGTATTTCCCACTGCCTGAGACATCCCAACCCAGATACTTCACAATACCTCATGCTCAACATGTTAAGAATGAATTTATCTTTCCCACCAGAGTTATTCATGTATCTCTTGTCTCAGTGGAAGGCATCACCAGCCACTCAGCTGCCCGAACTAATAGTCTTCTTTGACTCTATTTCTTGGTTACCAAATACACAGTCAACTAACTTTTAATTTTAATTCTGTCCCTTCAGTGTTTTCACACCTTTTCCACCTTTTCATTTCCAGACCCAAGTGCCCTACTTTATGCTTCCACTGTCTTTTGCTGAACCACAAGATCCTTTTGCTTATCCACATGCTTCCACTCCCGCCTTCCTCTGATCCATTTCTCCATGCGGTCACTAGAGTGGATAATCTATAATGATAATAGACCTTTTGAAAGACTTCATTTCACTGTCAACTATTTTCCAGGCCTCTCTCATGTTGTCAACATTCTACCTGCATATGAATTTCATTCAATGTACAGATGATTTCAGGTATCCTTACAGATCATCATGTTCTCTGCAATTAATTCTTCAGCTCACAGGGATCTGTTCTGTGGGCAAGAAACTAGAAGCCTTTTTTTTTTTTTTAATATAGACTTAATGTCAAAAACACCTACATAAAATTTTTTTCAACGCCTACCACAGTGATTTTCAAACCTGGATGGTTATGTAATCACTTTGGAAGATCTTTAAAAATACAGATTCCTGAATCCTAACTCAAGAGTTTTTGAATCAAAATGTTCTGGGACAGGGATCTGGGAGATCCCCACGTGATCTTCATGAAGCCAAATGGCATTTGGAGAACTGAAAGCTTAACCAAAACCTTACCCTTAAGCAAGACTAATCTCATTCCTTTGAAACAAAAGCTTTTTAAACAGTAGCTTACAAGAAATGTTCTTCAGTGGGCTCCAGTCACTCCACTCTTTGCGACCAGAGAAATGAAGATCATCAACATAGCACCTAATTCCCACAGAATGAGTGGTGCACTCCAAGGGCATGTCTGAGGTCCAACTCCAGTGGTGAACTGTATCTTTACCATTCACAGTTGTGTTGTGGGTCACCTAAAAAATGAACACAAACACAAAATGATATTTCTAAGTAGTGATATGTTCTGCTTCCCTTTAGATTTAAAGAACACAATACACAGTCTACAACCACTAAGCTATAAAGGCTCGCCTTTTTGTACAACCATCTCAGTTTTCTATTAGGCGTAAAAGGAGAGTTACAGGGACAATAATCGTGACTCATTTGTTTACCTCTTTTTAAAAAATTCCAGTGTCGTTACAATACAGTGTACTATTAGCTTCAGGTGTATGACATAATGACCCAACATTTGCATACACCAGTGTTGGCTGTGACCGGTCCACCTTCCTCAGCTTGAGGCTCCGCTCCCTGATATACAGGATGTTAATACTCCAGAACATTCAATACAGTTCAGAGAGAAATGAACCATTGCCAAAACCGATCTCATTTTTCATCGAGAAGAAGTAATTAATGGATTTGTACTCCCAAGAATTAAAGTCAAAGAAAGGAGCAGCATTTCAACGAAGTAACTGTTTCAGATTAGGTTTTCTATGTGTTAACTGTTTAAAAATTTATTTTTAAATATGCAGCTTATAATAGGATAAAATATTAATCTCAACTGTGAAAAATGGAAGGATTTCAATCAAATATCAAGGATCTACTAAAAGAAACCTTGGGAGCTCCAGCTAAAGACAACAGATTAAATAACTGTACTTCCTTCTCTCTTCTGAAATCTTTCTAAAACAGAAGTACACAGATTTTTTTTTTAAAGGCATAGATACACGAGCCCCCCCCGCCCAAAAAAAAAGAAGAAGAAGAAGAAGAAGAAACAGTATCAATGAATTCCTGGATCCTGGAGAGCTGATAGACAATAGTAATGGATTCTGAAGACCTGAAAATGCTGAATCTTAAGACTCCAATGGAAAATGCTGGAACAATCTGATTTCTATCACAGAAATGCCGAAGGGCTCAGGAAGAGGCTGTACCAGGCTCCCCTGGAAGTGCATGGTGAAGGTGAGGCACCGAATAGAAGACTGCGTGAAAGCTTTTCAAAGAGACAGTGGACACCCAGAGATCCCTCCCACATTCTATGCTACTGAAAGACCACCCTTCTTCATCTTGGCAGAATGGAGATTTATGATCTGAAAAGTAAAACAGAACATCTCTGGAATGAAGAACCTCAGAAAGAGTGGAGAATGGGGAATACTGCAGCAAAAACAAGGGACTTGGTAACCTATGCACCAGGAAGGCTGGGGTGCTCCTGCCTTCTTCTCCTACTCAGCCCCCAGGATACAGATGGCAGAGTTGCTACTTACAAGGCAGGGATCTGAATCGATTTTTCTGGGGCATATGAACAGGTCATGATAAAAATCTAAAAGAATATTAAGGTTGTGCCAACTTGATAGGCCATCTTAATCACCTATGATGAACCCCAGTCAACTAAAGTCCCTGGATGACACACAAAAGTTCCAATTAGATTTAAAAAAAAATTAAAAGAGCCACTCAGATATGAGCAGAAACCAGGATGACCAGAAATTGGGGAGAAAGTTCTAATATGAGAGTTAAAAATAAGAAAGGAACTCAAAAAAACTGACTACACTAAAAGAAAAAAACGTAAGTGATATCCTTAGAGATGAGATACTGCATCCATAAAAGGAACAAAAAGAAGAGACAAAAGGGATCTCATGTACCTTAAAAAAAAAAATTATTAATTAAAAATGCAAAAAAATTCAATAGGAATGCAAGATAATGTTTAAGAAAAACTGTTAAGAAAACAGAGCAAAATAAAATTAACAGATGGAAAGTGGAAACAATTAAGAACATTAGAGGACTAGCCTAGAAGGTCCAATTTCTGAAGAAAAGAGTTTCTAAGGAAAGAAAAAAAAGGAGAAAATAGTTATGAAAGAATCAAAGCCTTAAGACCTACAATAAGGAGATTCCCCAAGCTGAGAAACATTGTTTTCAGACTGAAAGGGGCCCAATGACTGTCTAGTACAACAAAGAAAGATAGATCCACAAGAAGAAACAAATGGAACAATGTCTTCCAAATCTTGAGAAAATCACCTAACCTACAATTCTATACCAGCTAAAGTAGAAATCATGCTTGAGTGCAAAATAGACACTTTCAGAAATGTGATATCTTAATTAATTCATCAGGCATTTTACACTCCCATCAGAAATGTATGAAAGTTCCAATTGTTCTGCATCTTCTCAATATCTGCAATCGACAGTCTTAGAAATTTTGCTGGCAACCAATTTAAATTTAAAAAATATTGTATCTGCAAGCCTCCATTAAAGGCAGCAGATACTACTGACAATAAATAGCAAATACCTACTGGAATATATGCATCCACCAAAATGAGGAAGAGGAAACAAATTTTTAAAAGGGGGATCCACTACAAGAGAGGGCACCTGGGTGGCTCAGTGGGTTAAAAAAAAAGGGGAGGGATCCATTGCAAGAAAAGGTAAAAGGAATCCCCTAGATGATGATGGAGACCCCTTGGACAACAGCTTCCTAAGAAATGTGCCAAAAAACCCCACAGAGGTTTATCCTAAATGACTTGTGGGTATACCAAGGCGCTGCAGCTCCTGAGAAACCTCTGGCCACAAGTGTCCTCAGCCTTCTACCACACTCCTGCTACACGAACACTGTACCTGTGTGAACCCTATGTAAGCAGGGTTGAGAAGTCAGTCAGAGGGCCTCTGAGAGAGCTATTCACAAACATACAGCTGATAAAATACTAGTGTGTCTGAACACTTCAGCAGGAGATTCATACAACTTGGAGATTACAAAGGATTAAATTAGTGGGGCACAAAAATTAAACTGAAAATACAAGACATGATAAGAAGTTGTACCTCCGAAAAGGAAAACAGGAGTATATGCTGCTTGGTTTAGCTGTGGATAGTGTTTATGTAACCGTAACACAAATAATGAATACCAGTCTGCCACACATTACCACAGTGTAATAGAACAATACTGGAAAAAGGATGGGAAATGTGAGAGAGAGACAGGGACAGAGAGAGAGACAGGGATAGAGAGCGAGTGAGCACTCCAGCATGCACAAGTGTGCTCCCAGGCCAGGAGGTGACAGGACGAAATTCTCATCTCCGACTGTTAAAATAAAACACTGCTCAAAACTGTAAAGAAAAATTAAGAACAACATAAGCACGCTACCCGGACAACAGAAATACGTAACAGAAGAATCAGCTAGAAGAACTGAAACCTTCTGTTTACGAGAAGTAAAGTAAAATGGGAGGGGCTGGGGGTGCGGCAGAGATCCCGGGTATCACAACCGCCTGGTCCCCATAGCGCCCAGCTTCCATAACCGTATGTGAGGCCAAGAGCAGCAACCATCATGTTCTAATTGAAACACCAATGTACAGTATTCTTTACTCTTACACAACCACAAAATAGTATCAAAGTGACACAGCATAAGCAGCTCTTCCTCAAATGGTTATCGATAACATAAAAAGAAGGGTCACATTTTACTACAGATCTGCATCACTTGCCCTCTCACATTTCCCTTTTTAAAAATTCATTTGTTCTATCTCTGTTTTTCTGGCCTCTTAGCTGTATTTCCCCGTACAAAGATTTTTCTTCAAAGATCGGAGCCTACTTTGCCGTGGCCATCTTGTGATGCATCTTGTGGCAATGAGTTAATAGGACCCTGAAAACGAAATTCTATTCCCTTACGCTAGATTTCACTTACACTTCAGAGAGCAGTCCCCAAAGGAAATACTGACAACTAGTAGGCATTCAGCAGCTTTACAGGTACCGTTATCATTTACTGAAGTAGATACTTTATAAATGAGAAAAAGGAGGTTTTGGGAAGTTACCCAAAGCCAGTAACAGGTAACTCACCCAGCACAAAATGTCAGCCATCATAAAGAGCTATACGGTTCAATTTTAGATAAGCAATAGTTTCAAGACAACAAGGTACAGCTCTATCAAAGCTACTTGCAAATTAGGCTGACAGGAAAGAACTGCCATTACAACTCAAGAAAAGAAAGAGCACTTTAGGCTGAGGTAATTAGGATGGGCTTTAAAATGAGGAGTAGGATTTGACTCAAGTCTTGAAGTACATTCAATTAGCACAGGTGCAAAGGAAGGGAAGGTATCTTATACAAAAATAAACGTATCTATTTTGTAACAGAAACTGTAGTGGTTAAGAAAGAGCACAGACTGTAACTCTGGGTTCCAGCTCCACTACTTCCTGTCTTCCTGTTTCTCTGGAGCTTCATCTTGAAAATGGAGATGATGCTGAGGGTGCCTCCCTCAGGGGTCCGTGGTGAGAATGCAGAGAACCACACACAGAGCATTTAGAGTCCTGTCAGCCGCGGAGGCACCAATGCCCGAAGCTACAGCTATGGCCGCCGCTAACTTAGGAGCTAATACACACAGAGTCGGAAAGGAACACCATGACAACCACCATGAACTAGAGAGTAATTCTTTATCTTTACAATCTAGCCTATCTATGTACTTAGGCAAGTAACTGTAAAATCATGAGCTAGTCTTCTAATTCTTAAATCTATAACTAAGCATATTCAAATCCACTGAGGAAAAAGGGACAAAAGAAGAAATTCCCATAGACCCACTGTCAAAAACCTCACTACTATTCCTCATTCTCCTTTAGATTAAGAGGAAACTCAAGATAGATTATATAAGGAAACCATTTACCAACGAAATTTTAAAAAGAGGGAAAAAAAAGTATGTATTATTAAATGTAAAAATGTTATTTCAGATTCAGATAAATTCAACCTTAAAAATCTCTCAACAATTACTAGAACTATGTTTCAAACACTTTTATGTTTATAGTATTAGCCAAAATTAAATAGTACATTTTATGTATCTATTTCATTTACATAAAAACATGCACATAAAAAAGCTGGACAGAAACACAAAAATAACATTTACTGTGGTCAAGTGGTAGAATCATGGATTATTCCTCCCTTGATTTCCTAAATTTACTATAATTAGTAAGTCATTTACGTTATACATTATTTTAGTATGTGATTTGAGTAACAGCACATAGTTTTTAATGAACCCTGAAAGGATATCTGATCTATGTCCTTAACAATGTAAGAGTTCACTGATATCACCTTAAAATCTTTTAAAAATTACTTGGCTTCTTTAATGTCACAGGAAAAAAAAAATCTATTTTGGTTTAAACTTACTAATTTTATGACTTCCTCATTTTCTTTACGTAGAATTTTAATTTCCCAGATGACATTTGAGTGATGTGGAAAAACAGAACCCCTGTCATTCCACTTTAGGTGTAATGTGGAAGTTGAGAAATCAGCAGACAAATTCAAGATCTCTGGAGTGTCCGGAATTAAAGCTTCAAAAAAAAAACAAAAACAAAAACGACTTAGTAAAACAAGTTAATTATTTTTCACATTGTAATTCCATTAATCAACTACTTTTAAACTCCATTCCTTCTTGACCAAAAATATCAAGAACAAAAAACAAACTCCTGGGGCACCTGGGTGGCTGAGGTGGTTAAGCATGTGACCCTTCCTTGATTGTGGTTCAGGTTGTGACAGGGTTGTGAGACTGAGCCTCGCATCCAGCTCTATGCTGGTCATGGAGCCTGCTTAAGATTCTGTCTGCTTCCATCCCTCCCTCTGCCCTGTTCATGCTCTCTGGGCTGGAGGGTGGGGGTGGTGTGTGCAAATTCTCAAAGCATGCTGAAAAAAGTGAATGAGTATTTATTTGCATAAACAGCTCCTAATGATTCAACTGTCAAATCTGAGAAAATGATCAAATCCTAGTATGTCTTCTAATACAAATAACCATCACGTTCCCACAAAACTCTAGTGTGATCAGTCTGGAATCTGTAAGGAGGCAACATCAGAGAGAAGTAAAGGGGCTTCCTCTGTATGACTGTGCCTTAGGCCTAAGAAAATGACAGAATATGGAAAGCCTGTTCTCATAGAGCTTTCTGCAGCCTTCCCACTCACCCGGCAGTGTCAGAGCCCCTGATGCTGGCGGGAGTGACCCACTTTGGGATGCTATGAGCCGTTACTGGTTTAGGGAGCTGTGAACTGCAGCGAAACCATAGAAATGACCAAGGCACTGAGTGGGGGAGCCAACAGGGTACTGTGCAGATGTGGGAAATACTCCGCAGGTAAGAAAGTCCTCCAGAAAGGCTAGGTGAGCTGTTGGCACGCAGTGCAGTGCAGGGGGCTGAGAAAGATAAGGTGATTAAGTGGGAGACCACTAGGGAAAGGCTGACCAAAGCAGCAAGGACAGAGATCATGAAGCACTGTCATGTTCATGAGGGATAGGGAAAAGGAAAACAATGGGCATTTCAAAGAAATGAAGGATTAGTATAGTAAGAAAGGGAAACACCTAAGATTTCCTCAAGTTTCCACCCTAGGAAGCAGGCAAAGGAATCACAGACAATGTGCAGAAATAAGAGAGACAGGCTATGGGTGACCAAGTGTCAGGGAGGGACAGAGAGAGGTTTAGTGAGTGGAGGGGTCTGCTGACAGCGAGTGAGAGTGGGGCCCATGGACAAGACTCTCGGAGTGCAGCTGAAGAAAAAGACTTGAACTCAGGACTCAAAGGGGCCAAAGCTTGCCCGAGAGCAGAGAGCTACCAAGTGTCACACCTTTGAGGCACCAGAGAATCCCAGTAAGAATCCTGAGAAGCAGAAGGAAACCAGAGAAGACCCAGCACGGCTGAAACTGAAAGATATGTGTTATCAATTAGGCCAAATCAGAGAGGAAGAGTGAGAAAAGGCCACCAGCATTGGGGAGGGTATGGTTGTTAGTGGGAAATACAAAAGGTAAAGAAAAAAAAAAAACACATGCTCAAGGATACAATAGCTCACAGACAGAAAATGGTAAATTAAAAAAAAAAAAAAAAAAAGGCAGAGAAAGTAAAGTATTCTTTAAAATCTCCAAGTCTCCCTATCTACAGAGGATGGGTAAATTACTCCAATAGTCTGGATCAATGAAAAATGTGACTCTGTTCCATTTTATGAGACGCAGGCTTTGTGGTATGAAAGGCAGACAACGCGGGGACTCTGTCTTCCACGTTCTCTCTTCCGATCCCGGTAAGTGAACCAGAGATGTCCAGAGACGTGCACCCCTGGGCCACCGCTACTTCAGCACCGCCCTATGCAGCACAAGGGCAGCTCAGAGGAGTCCTGGCAAGCCCAGACTGCAGGACTTCACAGAGCTGGGGTGGTTGAGTGTGCTAAGCAACAAAAATGGCAGAGCAAACCAAAATAAATTAGTCTTGGAATTTAAAAATAAGTTCTTGGGACACCTGGGTGGCTCAGTCGGTTAAGCCACTGCCTTTGGCTCAAGTCATGATCCCAGGGTCCTAAAATATATCATATATATACATATACATTATATATATATATATATATATATATATATATATATATATATATTTATATATACTTATTTATATATATTCACACACACACAGAACCCGTGTCGGGCTCCTTGCTCAGCAGGGAGCCTGCTTCTCTCTCTGCCTCTGCCCGCTTGTGTTCTCTCTCTGAAAAATAAGTAAAATCTTAAAAAAAAAAAAAAAAACAAGTTCTTCATAAATTTAACTAAGATGTGCTGACCACAGCGTTCTACACTGGATCTGTATAAAATACTTACAACTGCACAGGAAATTGGACTGTGGCTTCAAAACCTAAGCACCATACAGCACAGTCAATGGATGGCTCTATAGCTACAGGAGGACAGTGGCGGATGCTTCACAGGACAGATTTCAAGTGGGAGGAGCCACTGTATCACACACCAGAAACTCGTGTAACAAATACTGCATGTTAACTAACTGGAATTAAAATAAAAACTTAATCAAACAAAACAAAACAAAAAACAGAAGGAACAAAAAGGAGGATCAAGAAGCGGTCTCGTGCCAGGAGAGGGAAAGATGAAGGTGCCAGTGTGACCACGGAGCAGAGGTTTTGAAGAACACAGTTCTTTCAAATGCTTCAGGCTGTCATGATATAGTAACTTCAAAATTGTGTTTTGAGCACTTACAAGTAAGGGAGCACCTACATGAAGGCAATATTCATCTATTATTAAATGCTCCCTCCCTGGAAAGTACACATAATTTACATTTTATCTCAACAGAAGTGGGCTCCTCTTTAAAACATAAGTCATAGCCAATATTTAAGCTAAAAGACAGTAACAATCACAATTATGCAAATGAAAGGATTACACACACACACACACACTTTCCACTACTTCATAGTACACTTCCTCACAATAAAATGGGAAGTTTCTCTAAGATCACATGAACTATTATTTGCATTTCTTTCCAGCTAAAATAGACACTTGAGGACAATATTAACTTGCTTTCTAGAAGGCAGGAACTTTTCAGCTGGGAAATAAGTCTAATCACTTGTGTTTGTTTATTTTTTAAGGCTGGCACATCTTTACCCATAACCTCCATGCTCTGCTTAAACATCAGAGGATGGGAGCTTTCCCAGCTCATTTACAGGATCCACATTATTGATTTTGTCTCAGCCAGATCCATATTTTCAGGTTATTTTAAGAAACTTAAACACTGCAAGTCTTACGAAGACTTATTTTTGTGTTTGCCCTTGTCAATTGCAAGAGTATTACATATATGTGCATACATTAAATACTTTGCTTTATATGCATGGTGTTGACAGCATCTGGAGAAAATGTTAATTTCTCATACTTTTCTTCAGTAGCGAACTGCCAAAAAACCCAGATCCTCTAACGCACAGGTACAGTTCTCTTTCTTAGCTTCTCCCCAACATAGTAGGTACTCGAAGACCTGCTGACAAATCTACCTCCCTTTTATATTCATCTAGTGTGCTTTTCAATTTTCTTATCAGTACTATCATAATAGTAATAGTGATATCTTATTACTTGGGTACTGTTAATCTAATATTCTAATCAGAATCAGACTCAGTAGTATTAAAACTGCTATCAACAAATTACATGATTCTGTAAAAAAAAAAAAAAAAAAAAAAAAAAAAAAAAAAACCAAACAAGGAACTACTCATCTATTAAGTCATCTAGCATCTGTCTTGATTTGTCCTTCTAATTCTTTCTGTCAAACACTATCATCTTCAAGTAACTTCCCTGCCAGAACCTTCTCCTCAACTCTTGAAAAATCAGACAATACAAACTGGCTCTCAGAGTCCTGGGGAATTTTTTAAAAACCTGGAATAAAATTAAGTTAGATTCTTTATACCGTACTACAAAATAATTCCAGATGGGTAAAAGATTTAAATTGAGCATGGCAACAAAACCAAAAGCTCAGAGAAAAAGAGTGGAAGATTCTACTTACATAAAAATGAAATCCATGTTGTTTAAATTTTAAGCTCAGAAAATTATTTGTAGCAAATATGATAGAATTAATAACCATAATATAGAGAGCTCTTGTGAACCGATGAGGTTCAACACAAGAAAAAACTGAGAAAGGATATAGACCAGAAAAGAATAAAAACAACTGGTAACGTTTAAGTAATCACAAAACAATCTGCAAAAACAAAGTGCTATAACTGGGGGCCATCAGACTGAAATGGCAAAACTAAGAGAAATGGACAACACCCAGTCTTGGCAAGAAGTAAAGAACAGGGTACCCCTCTAATACGATGTTTGTGGAAATGCAAAGAGGCTCCAAAGTTTTAGAAAACAACTGGCAATGGGTATCCAAAGTTCTAACAAGGGGATTCCCAATTTTAGGGATTTAGCCTAATGAAATCATCACACAAATTAGAAACATACATGTGCAAAACATGCTCATTAAAGCATTGGTTGTTAATACTAAAAAAACCAGAAATCAAAATCTCAATGTTAATTATCAATCACGTAACATAATTATGGCATTCAATGGGATATTATGCAGCCTATAAATACAGATTTAGATAACAAACTGAAAAATCTGTGTCTTCTGTTATCAAGTAGTATGAACCTTACTGTTTATATGTATATGCAAAGAGAATATATTTAAGTGTTTTAACAGTATTGCTCTGTGGGTATTGAGATCATGGCTGATCTGTACATTCTCATGTGAATCGCACATTCAGCTGTAGAAAGAAAATAACCAACATGGCTCCTCTCTCTTTATCTTGAAAGGCAGTGAGACAGATGGGAAGTTCCTGGAAAGCTTGCTTTGTTATTATCCTTTTGGAATCTGTTCTATCTCAGACACAGACCATGCCAAACAGGCATCTTATCCATGAAATTGGACAGGTCACCAAGTTAATTGTATTTTTTCCCCTGTTTCAAAGTAAGTCATCCTTGTTAAGTCTCATTATAATGTCATTATGCCGTGCCATGATAGTTGTCAGGAGAGAATAAACCCACCTCCCCCACCAGGGAGCGTCAAGGTTCCTGGGGTTTCTAAGGTCTCACTGTGTAGCCAAATCTCCATCTCCATCAGCCTGGGTCTAGTTCATGACTCCACTCAGCCTGTTACCTATGTCATAGGCACTGAATCAACATCTCTATAAAAGATGCCTGTCACGTGTAAGTCAGTGGCTAGGCACTAGGTACATAAGAGAAATTTCCTGTCCTACTGAACCTATTCTCTTGCAGAAGTGACCACTTAAGTGCCTTATCACATAATACGTTAGTAATGCAACTGTGAGAAAATGCCACAAAGGAGAAGACACATTGCCTAAGAGAATGTTAAGAAAGAACAGGGTCTCCTCTAGGAGGGCAGGGTCAAAGACTACCTCCTATGGCAGGGGACGCCTGAAAAATTCTGGAAGGTATGCAGGAATCAATGAGGCGAACAGGTGACGAGAAAGTAGCCAAATGTGGAAAAGATCGTTAACTCTGTGACATCTACTCTGATTGATTAGACGACAGTCTGCTTCCTTCCCAATCTTGGCTGTGCTCTAGAAGTCACAGTATGGCTGCTGGGGAAAAGCAAGCGTTAGTCTAACAACTGAAATTCAGAAGAAGAGTAAATTTCTGACCATTTTTTAAAGCACTGCAATGCTAAGCACAAAGGCACTGTGCTGAGTTCTTTTATCTTTTTCTTCCCCCCTAAAGATTTTATTTATTAATATCTGAGAGGGACTGAAAGCAAGAGAGAACACAGAGGAAGAGCGGGAAGTAGAGTCACCACGAGCAGTGAGCCCGATGAGGCGCTCCATCCCAGGTCCCTGAGATCGTGACCTGAGCCGAAGGCAGACGCTTAACCCACTGAGCCACCCAGGGGACCCCGTGCCAAGTTATTTTCATGTCAATTTTCTTTTCAAATACTTACAAACATTTTTTTCATTTAGTGTGAATTTACTTATAAGATTTCCAAAATCATACAGACGGTTTATTGTTATTTCATGATCACCAGGTGGAAGAGCAGGGAGCTTAGTATTTGTTTTCTCTGACTGATAACAAGAATGAGACCTGCAACAGAAAAAAAAAAAAATCCAATTTTAATTAGTGGATAAAACCAACAGTGCAATTTTCATAGAAACATGACTAACAGAAAATGCGCTGGAAAATACTTTGTTCTTTCGTACAAAAACACAATAGGTTATACTGCCTTTTAAGACAGAAAAAGGGGAGGTCGATGTAGTCCATCAATGTGGAGGATGAATAACCAGACTGTACCAGAAAGCCGAGTGATAAGTGATAAGGGATGATTATTTCAAGAAACTTGGGATTTGGGCATGCCCTTCATACTTCCCCAACCTTCCCTCTGCAGCCTTACCCAGCGCCGCACATGCCCGCCCCACTACAGCCCTGCACTTCTATACAAGGCCATCAAGCGGTCTCAGGTTGAGTACCTCAGGTCCACAGGTACTGGGGACGGGCACGAAACTGGCTGCTTGTGGCCCCTCAGACACCCACCTCAGTCTGTCAGCTGCTTTCTGTTCTGGCCCAAGTTTCAATGGGAACAACACCTTCTCTTCCACTCAGCTTTCAAAAAAATCTGCCAGTTCCCCACCCATTATCCCTTCAGCGAAAGTTGTTTTTTTTTCTCCTTGGTTCCATGGTCTTTTACATTCACATTTACATTATTTTTATGGCTATTCATCCATATTTATGTATTTTTTTAATTCACATTTCTAACGTCCCATATAAATCTGAGTTCAAGAAGATGGACTCTGTGGTGTCTTGGGTGACCCTGCCCCACACCCCGCAAAGACCTCTTCACATTCTTTACTCAGGAGTCCCGACTTCACCAGGGCGGCTCCCCTCCTGTATGCTCACAGAGGGAGGCTTCCTTAGCTGCCAGTAACATAAAAGCCCTGGAATTCGCTAAATCATGCTATTTCATACATATTTTCCTCCAGGCTTTCTGTCCTTTTTCTGAGAAACTGGGTCTTCACACTCCACAATCACACCTTGGACAGCCTCTCTGGAGGCCCACACCGCTCAACGCGCCCTTCACCTATAATTTCCGTCAGCGCCCACAGTTATTTGTTTCTTGTGAACTCCCGGAGGGCCACAACAGCTTCCTCTCTCTGTGGCCTAAGGTAGTCATTCATGCTATTTACCATTTTTCAGGTTCTCCCCTTCTGGAATCACAGCAGGGCTATACTTCCGGCTCCTTGGAATCAAGGTAGGTAGTAGGGCTTTATTTGCAGAGACATGTGAGTGAAAATCACATCTGTCCCTTCCAGAAGGAAGCTCTGGAAGCAAGCACAGCCTGTGCTTCCTCTCCTCCTGTCTCCATGCACTGGAGGGTGAGGGACCCTCTACTGGTTTGGGGTCCCAAGTAGAGCCTGGGGGCAGAGATGCCAGCCGACCCAAGAAGGACACTGAACACACGCAGGAAATAATCCTTTATTTTCACAGCAGTAAATAAGGAAAGAAGATTTTAGGGCTACTTTTACAACATAACCTAACTCCTCCTGGTTGACAAATATACCAAAAAGCTTAGACTCACGTTCACTGAACCAAAACCAAATGGGAAGACAACACCTGAGTAATACTTAAATGCACACTTATGACCATTTATATAAGGGCCACCCATCCGCAAAACGGGACTTGGAGCTGCCCCGCTGAACTACACTGATGTTGCTGAACCATTCAGAGTCCGGCTAGCATTGGGGAAAAGGAAAAGAATATTCCCATTTGCAGAGAACCCAAACGCCTCACCTCTAGGCTTCAGAGCTCTTGGCCCTCTCCAAGGTTACCTGAGAGGGGAAGGTGGGGTGACAGAACCAGTCGCCGGCCTTCTAACATCCTTTCCCCCTTTCCCTTAATAACAGGAACTCAAGGTTTATCCAGGCACATTGCCCCGCCTCTTATGCAAATAGGCTTCATCATGTGACTATATTCTGCCATTGAGATGCAAGCAGAGGTGTGTGGGACTCCTTAGAGGTCTCCTTAAAGAAAAGCATCCTTTTCCTCACTGCTTCCTGGAATGCAGACAGGACAGCCACTCCTCAAGTATCCTTGAACCAGGAGATCGCATGCTAAAGCTGGCACAGCAGCACGATGAAGAGGGACCTGGGTCTCTCATCCACAACTGTGCCAGCCTTGAACTGCCTACTCCAGACCAGACATTTTCTGTTGAGCAGAGTCAAAACAAGAACCCACCTGATCTAGACCAATGGTTTGGGACACACCAGTAAAACTTCCCTATGGTAGATGAGAATCCAGAGCCTATGAAAGGGGTGTCCTACACTTAATATTCAGATAACGCAACAATCCGTTTTGGCTGGGAGAAGGGTTTTTTCCATCCTGACTGATGTAAGATTCAGATTTTTTAGGAAACAGACAGCTAAGATTTAAAATTTCATTAAACAATTTCCAAAATAAAATCTCTATGCTCTAATATTAAAGACCTTTAGGTTACAGCTCTTCATTTCTCTTACCTGTTCTCAATGCAAACTTCATAAACAGTACCGTGGCCTGCTCCCGAGGGTGCTTTCCAAGAACAGTCCCACACCCGCAAATTGTTAGTTACACACTTCAAATCACGAGGGGCCACTGGAGAAGGAGAAACACACACACACACACAACATGCTTAATAATTTAACTGCAACATGAAAGGCCAACATATCAAACCGTCTTCAGCCGTGAGTATGAGCACCTGTGTCTGCACAGGGCCCATGTTCTTCGTGCAGGGATGAGCCTGCAGTCACAGATGACTAGTTTTCTATTTGTTTGTAGCTGTTGATTAAAAAATGAGAGGAAACCAAAGGAAGTGAGCCAACCACTAGACCACCTAGGGACTGAGCCTCCATCAAAGTCCCAACATCCGCCACTAAGATAAATGGAGTCAAGGATGAGACCCAAAGAGGGCCTGGAAGAATTTTATCTTCAACAGTCCCATGGGCCTCCATCCCTCCCTGCAAATAAAGTAACTCTAAGTAAAAATTACATGTTTCCCATGCCCACAAATACAGCTTCTAAGCACTCCTAGCCACTGCCGCCTCACTGCATGTTACCAGACTGCCACGTCATTGAAACACCACAGCCAATCTTTAAATTTTTACTAAGCAGAGGTGCCTGGGTGGCTCAGTCAGTTAACAATCTCCCTCCCGGCTTGGCTCAGGAGTCCTGGGATCTAACCCTAGGTTGGGCTCTCTGCTCAGCAGGGAGTCTGCCTCTCCCTCTCCCCCTCTCGCTCTCAAATTAAGTAAGATCTTTAAAAATGTTTATGAAGCGGGGCGCCTGGGTGGCTCAGTGGGTTAAGCCGCTGCCTTTGGCTCAGGTCATGATCTCAGGGTCCTGGGATCGAGTCCCACGTCGGGTTCTCTGCTTGGCAGGGAACCTGCTTCTCTCTCTCTCTCTCTCTCTCTCTCTGCCTGCCTCTCCATCTACTTGTGATCTCTCTCTGTCAAATAAAGAAATAAAAATCTTAAAAAAAAAAATGTTTATGAAGCATATTATATTTAAACAGTAATGAACTCACAAAGTCTCTGAAAAATATTTTTTTGTGTAAGCCTAAACAACTGAAGAGTAACTCAGTTGGTTAACTCAAAATATTATAATCCTATTATAATCCTAATAGTATTTATTCATACCTGTGAAGGCTACATTGGCACCACACAATGAAAAGCTTGTCATGTTAGAATGAAAAGAGAGGAGGTGGTACCATGTAAGAGGGAGAACAAAAGGAAAAAGGAAGGAGGAGCAAAGAGGAGGAGGAAATAAAGTAATCAGAGTAAAAAAACATTATTCCATCTCAGACCTTCTCTGTTAATGTCTCTGAAAAAGTTTTTTTTAATTTTTACATGACTGACATGACATTTATGGTAGCAATAAATTATAAAGCTACTTATACGTGACAGAAAACAAAAACAAAAACATTAGAATCACTCACATTAGAAATCATCATAATGATACTTAAGTTATTTAACAGTGATCTCGGGGGGAAAAGAGGCTATCTGTTTAATTATGGAAATAATACACAAACTAAATACAGGGGCAAAAGGATGATAATGTTCTTTATAGGAATGAGCTAGGGAATACCATCTACACAAACATTCTTAATATATTTAAGGAAGATGAATACAATGTATTATTAAAGAGATTTAGATTTCATTTATATGACATTCAGAAAAGCAAAATTATAGACAGACACTAGGCCAGTGCTGGCTGGAGGCAGGGAGGAGAAAAGAGCTGAGTACAGAGGAGCATGGAGAATTTTCTGGAATGGGGAGTGTTCTGTTATTTTGTGCTGGTGGTCACATCACTACACATTTGTCAAAACTCGCAGAATTTTATCCCAAAAGGGTGAACTGTACTGTATGTAAATTAAACCTTAATTTTTTTTTTTTCTGGGGAAAGACTATTTAGGTCTGTATTTACAAGCCTCTTTTTAAGAGAGAAGAAACAGAATACATTGGGGAAAAAAATGACGATAGAGAAATGGATTTTAACCACAGAAAACCTGAAGGGGTCAATAAAGACACAAGATCACCTCATAATCAAAATAATAATGGCAAAAAATAGCAATGGCATTGCAATCAGTTCATTCTCTAAGACTGAGATGCACTTACCTCTCTTCTGGCTATTTACTTGGTTCATTAAGTACAGGAGAATAAATGTTAGTAAGAGCCACTGGAAATGTGGTGTCATCCCCATTCTTTTACTATCCATCACCCAGGAGGGTCTTCTTAAACGTGAGGAAAGGTTCATCATCCGTGCAAAGCAGTCAGTCCTGGACGAGAAGAATTTCAAATGTGTTCAAAATGCTGCAGAGACACCTCTTGGGCTGTGCACAGCACCACAGAGAGTGGATACTGACAGATACTGACGGGTACTGACATGTACTGTACGTTAGTAACTTTGCAGACTAACTAGACCCAAGCTGCCTTGGCTTTGGGGGATGTCAATAATCGAACACAGCTGTAGCTTTTGTGATCCATCACAGGGTCAGTTTTCAAATGGCAGGTTTCAAGTTCAAGATTATAACCAAACAATGTATTTCTCAGCTCTCCATTCCAATACTACTACTACACTGTAGAAAAGCAATACGTGAAACTGAAGTTTTGACAATTTTCAATTATCTATGGAATGACATTTTTAAGTTCAATTAATATAGTCACTTATGACAAGTAGTGTCTTTCTTTTCATTTACACTATGATGTGAAGTTTCTATTGCATGTAAGAAAAAATCAGGTTAAATAACAGTATAGGGAGTTCACAGATGTGGCTAAAACAGTGCCCAATACACACAAATGACTAAGATGTAACAAATATTACAACGATCATGGGAAAGGGACCACTGGTAGACAAGAGATGTCCACTCCTACAGACGAGCAGGACTGAAGCCAGTGTGCCATGGGGAAAGGGATGCCTTGTAGGCAGGAGCTGTTCAGCCTAAGAGCTCGAAAGACACTTGTCAGCAAATGACCAGAGACAGACTACCAAGTGCTGGGTCCCCATTCAGGCACTGGAGGATCACACTGAACCAAAGTCCCAGCCCTCAGGGAGCCTGGAATCTAGCTGGGAAATACATATATATAAACTACTAAGAAATTTAAGATTTTTTTTTTCTAAGATTTTATTTATCTGACAGACAGAGACAGTGAGAGAGGAACACAAGCAGAGGGAGTGAAAGGGGGAGAAGCAGGCTCCTGCTGAGCAGGGAGGCGGATGCGGGGCTCCATCCCAGCACCCTGGGATCATGCCCTGAGCCGAACGCAGACGCTTAACGACTGAGTCACCCAGGGGCCCCTGCACTGTTGTTTTCATCAGGGGGAAATCCATGATCTGATCTGCACTTTGGGAAAATTTCTGTAGCTGCTACATGGAGGTGGACTCCAGGGAAGAGCAGAGGTAGGGAAACCAGAGCCAGGTGAAACCACCAGTGATGAGGACTAGGGTTCTAAGAGCAGACGTGGAAGAGACAGACTCAGCATCTGTTCTGGAAATGGCAGGGTCTTCCCACTGTGCTAGAGGCAGGACAGTGTGATGACTTAAGAACATGAACTGGACATCTGACCTCTATACATATTTTTTACTACTGTGGACATTGCTGCTGTAAACACTGGGGTGGCATGTGCCCCTTCAAATTACTATTTTTGTATCATTTGGATAAATATCTACTAGTACAATTGCTGGGTCATAGGGTAACTCTATTTTTAACTTTCTGAGGAACCTCCATGCTGTTTCCCAGAGTGACTACACCAGTTTGCATTCCCGCCAACAACCCCTGAACTAGAGGGTGTAACGCTAAGCGAAGTAAGTCAGGCAGAGAAGGACAAATACCATATGACTTCACTCATTATGTGGAATTTAAGAAAGACGACACATTAACACAGAGTAAGGAAAAGAAAAATAGAGATAAAAGCAGAGAGGGAGGCAAACCATACGAGACTTAACTAGAGGGAAAACCTGAGGGTTGCTGAAGAGGTGGGAGGAACGGGCTAAATGTGTGAGGAGCATTAGGGAGGGCACTTGTTACCATGAGCACTGGGTGTACATGCAACAGCCCCATCACTAAATTCTACCCTGAAACCAGTAATGCAATATATGTTAACGGACTTGAATTTAAATAAAAATCTAAACAAAACAAAAAAATGGACTGGGGCTCCTAACTCTGCTACTTATTATATGGCCTTAACCTCTCCATGTCTGGATTCATGGGTGGAGTGGGGATAGTAACTGTATTTTCCGTACGTTTGTTGTAAAGATTAAAAGAGTAAATGTGTAAGGCACTTAGAGTGCCACACATGCACCAGGTGGTGTAAGTTTATTTAGTGGGCTGTGGGACATACAGGGAGAGGAGAGGAAGCAAAGACGGCTATGGATTTGGTGGAAACACAACGACGGATGGCTGGTGGTGCCATATAAATGCTCTGCAGGTACGCAGAGGAGACGGCAGTGACTTACTGTTCACAGGCTGTTTACAGACCGTCTGTTTGTATCAGACATCTGTTTAAGGACCTCAACCTTGACATGTTCCTACTCCTGAAACGGAGACATCCTCTATAGAATGTGAAAGAACTGCCCAGGATTTGAGAGCAGCTAACAAAGACACAGATGTCCAAGAAAAAAGGCTTCCACATCTGACACTGAGGGATTCCTCAGAGCAATGATGCTCCTATCCACTCTCGCTGAACGAGGCCGCCAGCTGACAAGTCCTCCCAATGCACTGAGAACTCCAGGTCAGACTGAGCAGGGCCTTGTTTTTATGCTGGAACAGACAACAAAGGATCATAAAACAGACAAGCCAAGCTTAAAACAATAAAAACAAATTCAGAACAAAGAGGTTCCCTAGAAGGAAAATAAAAATTACTCCCGGAGAGAATAGGGATAATGCAGAAAAGAGGAGACCTAAAAAAACCAGGAAATCCACCTCTGAGTAGACTCCCAAAGTGAATACAGCATAGCCATAAAAACTCGAAGAGGATGAGGACGCCTGGGTAGCTAGCTCAGCTGGTGGAGGGTCTGCCTTGGGCTTGGGTCATAATCGCAAGGTCCCTGGATGGCGAGCTCCGAGTCGGGCTCCCTGCTCAGTGGGAGAGCCTACTCCTTCCACCTCTCCTTCTGCCGCCCCCCCTGCTTACACTCTCTCCTTCAAATAAATAAATAAAATCTTTAAAAAAAAAAAAAAAAAGAAAGAAACAACTAAAAGAGGATTCAACGAAAAAGGAATAACGAGAAATAAAAATAACTTACAAGTTAAATGTATTGGTTGATATTAAAAATTTTTTAAAGACAGAACATTGAGCAATCTTTCAGGGGGAAAAAAAGAGACAAAAACAGAACATGTGAGAAGAGATGTTAAGAACAGGGACTTGATATTGGAAAAAAGATCCAACATCGTAACAACTGGAGCCCACAAGGATAATTCAGAAAACACTTTTCTTGGCAAAAGCAGATGGCAAGACCTCCTCTTGGCTCTTGCTGAGTACTGTCAAAATTTGTCTCAGGAGACAAATCTCGAGTAGCTTACAGAATTATAACCCAAACAGGCACATATTTCCAAAAGCATTCAATCAACTATTTGCTAGCCGAATGACTCCCTAGTCATTTCCAAAGTCACTGAGCTTACAGAGTAGAATGAAAACATATTCACAATGCCAGGTGCTAAAGTTATAGAATTCCATGGCACGTGCAGGAATAACTGAATAAAGGAGCCCCAACTATGACCAAACCAGAACGGAAACCATCACAAACCATATTCACGGCTGAACATCCTCCTGAAATGAAACCAGCCCCTCACTACAGGTTTGCACTTGTTCCAGGAGAGAGGTGTGTGTCCCATGAAGTGACAGGGCAGGTCCGAGGCCGCGGAGCTCTGGACCAGGTCCTGGGGACACGGGACTCTCATGCTGGCTCCAGGGCTACAGAGCAGCAAATCCCTCAATCCCTCCCGGCCTCAGGCTCAGGAGCGAGGGCACAGTGGCCACTTCTGCTCAGGTCCACAGGAGAAACTTCGCAGAGTTAAGGTGTTAATACTGCGCTCCCGCTGACAGGCGAGGAGCAAGCAGACAGACTGACACAAGGTCAGCGCCAGCGGCGGGTGCCAATCAAGGACACGACACCACTGAGAAGGTCAGCGAGGGGCAGACGGGGTGCAGGGTCTGCTTGGGGACAGCAGGACCAATGACGGTGTCACCAACATCTGCTTAACTGAACACAGGCAGGATGTAGAGAAAACTCTCTTCTGTCGGTAACATTGATGTAGAAAATGGTGAGTGTGTCACTTAAGTCATACAACATTATGCTTGTGATCGATCTGACTTCTCTGCTAAGCAAAAATTTTGAGTGGACTCACTTGAGGCCAGGACAGTACAGGAATAGAATGTTCTAAAGTATTTTAAGGGAAAAAGGACCAATGAACCTTGTCTCTGCTCCCTTCGAATAGAAACATTGCCAGAATTTACTATTTTCCCCACTGATGCCTTATTCCTAGAGGAGCACACATTTTTAGAGAGTTTCTGAAATTAGGATCATGGTCCCTTGCTGCAGCCGCAGAGGGCGAATCCAAGTATCCGGAAGGCAAAAGGAGAGCAACTCTGCCCACAGGTGATGCAAACCGGAGCTCGTCAGCCTCACCTAGAGGGGGCAGCAGTGGGCCTCGTTTTGCCAGACTTTTCTGATTTTTCAAGTCAAAGTAGAAACCTGGGAATTTCTATGAAACCCTCAAATTTGTATTTAAGGAACGAATTTGTAGTTTTTAAATATTCTAAAAGCCAAACAAAATAGATCTTCCGACTGTATCCCACCCGCGGGCCACTGGTCTGTATCCTATGCAACATAATTATGTTAAAGGATTAAAAAAATGTCAACAAACCTTCTTTTTAAGGAAACTGATCAAGCAGAATCAATTTATAAAACTGTTGGAATGGAAAGAAAAAAAAAACAAAAAACCTGTTCTTTGCTTATTTTGTTTATGTTGTATCCTGACCTCAGCCTTAGGTTGTGACAGACCAACCCCTCGTGCAGAGCTTTCTGGCCCCTCTTGTGAAAACGGAACGTCACAAATGCACTGTGTTTTGCTTTCTCCTCTGCCCTGAGTACTCGGGCTCCAGCCTACATGAGGTTTTGGTCTTTTCCGGCCAGGATAGTTAGAAAAGAGAGCTGGAAGAGGAAAGTAAAGGCAGAGGAGGACCAGAAACTGGGCTCCAGGCAGATTTGGTTTAGTCTGTGTTTTTCTTTTTGGTGGGGTGGGGAGGGGAAGGAGAAATGTGGAGAGCTAGCGCATTCTGCGGCAGGACTCTCCCGCACCAAGGTCAGTAGGAAGAGGCCTGAGAAGCACCTGTGAGGTCAGGAAAACAGAAAATGAAGAGGATCCAGAGCATCTTTTACCTCAAGAGTCTATCCTGTTGCCATCCCAATGAGACCCTTGTCACTGCTTCACAAAAGGAACTGCACGCTGGAGGGAGAAAAGCCACTTAACTACAAGGCAAGATAAACATGTCCCTGCACATCACCAAACCTGCAGGAGAGGAGATGCTGGTATGTTTACCCCTAGCGAGGGAGACTGAAATGTAAAGTAAACAGTATCCATATTGCTCATTCATACTCTTAGTACCCCTTCTTTCCTCTTTTCTATCAGGGGAGAAAACTACTGTTGAAAAACTGGGACCAGCAGCCTCTCTCCTAACTGCATTCCTCACTTCCAATAACCACCCCCCCCCCGCCACACACACAAACACACACACACACACACACACACACACACACACGATCTTCAGTTCCTGGAGCACTGCCTCTGAAGGCAGCTTTTCAGGAACACACACTGCAGTCAGGGAGACTCGACTGTATTGTAGTGAAGTATCGGGATTTAAGCAGAGTGAGACATACCAATGAGAAACACAAACCTGGCCATTTTGGGAAAGCCGACTGTGACTAGACGTGTAGGGAGACAGTGAAGGTTTTTTCAGGAAGAGAGAAGCTTGAAGGAAGCAGTGTTTTCAAGGGATTAAGAAACCAGTGCAATAACAAAGACACAAAGAATTATATACTCAGCTGCAAGAAATTGAGTTCTCCAGGAGCCGACCAAGTACGCAGTAGAGTGAATTTACAGTTATACCAAAGGACGCCATGGAGAGTAACTGTATAAAAGAAAATCTTAAGAGCTGTCAGGGAGAGGAAGGGCAGCTGTACACGGACTCCGAAATGAGAGCCTGGGACTCTGGCCCAGGACCGTGGGACTTGCTGCCGTGAGCCCAACAAGTCCTCCTCCACGACACAGGGACAGTGCCGGTGCTATCTTCACAGTAGGCTGCCGGGACAGAGAGAGTAGACACGGGGTGTGTGGTCCCCAAACACAGTGGGGGGCTGGAGGGGGACAGCAGACTTCCTAGAACTAAAGGCTAAAGAGAGCAGCTCCAACATTGCACGGTAAAATGACTTTCATACGTGAATTCTATACTCAAGCTACTAACTGAGAGGATAAAACACATTTTATAAAGCTATGCCAGAGCTCAAAAGATACAATTTCTACCAAAAAAGTGAGTTAGGAAACAAACAAAAAAAAAAAATGAGAAAACGAGAAAAACAATCCACAAAACCGTAGCCCCGAGCCCTCCCAAGCTGCCACATCCCTTTATGACTCCTTACATTTGCACAAATTTTCCTTCTGCCTGGAATTCCTTTCTGGACTGCTCTCTGCCCCCTCACCCAGGGAAACCCTGCCTGGCGATAGGAAGAGCCCACGGTGGCCTCTGAGATCCTTCTGGGGTTCCCCAGCAGGTCAGCTGCTCCTTCTGTTTCCACAACATGTCAATGACCTACTCCAGGGCCTTCACAATGTGACCCGCTGCCAGCCCTGCTGTCAATGAAGGTTTCCCAGGACCCAGACATGCCCATGTGTCTGCGTGCCACACACACACACAACACCCCCCAGCTGCTTCCACGTTGAGTGTTCAGACTGCACAGCTTCCACAGACACTTGCAGGACCGGCAGAGTCTGAAATACTCGCGTACTACCCGGCCCCTTCCAGAAAGCCTGCTGACCCCCACACCAGGGCAGCACTTCCCGATTCTGTCATTCCTCCAGCAGCAGGTAAGAGGATGCTGCCTGCTCTGGGTTCACCGTGAGCCCTGCGACCCAGGGCAGTGCCTGGCACTAGGCAGACCTGCTCCAAAGTGGGCTGCTGGCTGAGCCAAGCACAGCCCAGGCTGGAACCCAAGGCAGAGCTGTGGTTCCCAAACCGGGCCCAGAGGTGCCTGCGAGGCACAGAGGCCAGTGAACTGGGGTATCTCGATGTACTTTTAAGCTGTCAAAAGAAAACAGCAACATCACTGTCCGTCACTGTCAGAACCTTCAGCTCAAGGTAGTTAAGTTTCAACACCAGGCCATACTTCCCTCTCTCAATGATCTTGTATTTTGCAAAGACAGGGTCACTGGTTACTACAATAAAACACAGGCACCATCCATTCAAAAATTCATGTAGAAATGGGAACAAGGGTGACAGTGTTCGACCCGTTCCCAAGGTTTGAGAAGCTACGCAGTGCTCCACAGTTCACACATGCAGCTTTTTAAGAAAAATAAAAATCGGATTTTTAAGAAAAATAAAAATGGGATTTATCTTTTTAATTGTTATGCATTATTTTTCCAAACTGCTACTCCAGTGTCAGGTCATAAATACTAGGTTGCTTGGAATTTAGTACCTCCTAAGAACTGTGAGGCGTTTCTCTTGACCGGGCGGGGGGGGGGGGTGGGGGAGCGCCGCAAAAACAAAGAGACACCGAGAGCCTTGTGAACCCCAAACGTGGGAATCCTACTGTCATCTGAATCCGCAGGCGGGAAAATAATCCTACCACGGACCTTCTGCTGTGTTACAGATCTTTGTGGACTCTGCAGGGGAACGTGTTTCCCCCAAAAGAAGCACAGTTATTTCTTGGTCTGTGACTTTGTTTCTCAGGATCCTTAGTTCTTCTCCTTCAGTTCTGGCGATCTTCACCCCAGGGAGACGTCCCCGTTCACTGAAGAGCCCACTCACTATGAACTTGAGCAAGTCAGAACAAATGTGAGTACCTCACTCGGGTGCTCGAATCCTTTGAGGTGCTCGAATCCTTTGAAGTCTTCCCGCTGCTCCAACATCAAGCTCCTGGCCAGCCTCAAGGACAAACCCCTCCAACAGTCTTCTCCGCTCCACCCTACAGCAGGCTGACCACCTCCGGCTCCCCACATTCCCCACAGGCCTTAGGGTCTCCCCTCAAACCACTGCCTCTGTGGGATGGGCCCCTTGGCCTTCTCCATGTGCTCCAGGATCCGCCCGCAGCTCCGCCACGCCGCGCTGACCAGTGATGTCTCCACGCTCGCCTCTGCCCTCCTTGGGGTTGTCAGCGCACTGGGCCTGCACAAGCCGTCAATGAACACTTATGATGTCTAGCGACAAAAATGAACTTGCTCTTGCCTCCTCCCACAGGGTGAAACACCCTATTATTATGCCAAAGAAAGGAGCTGAAGGACACCACTCCTGCCAAGAGGGATCTTTAACTTGCTGGGGGAAAAGCCGAAGAGCAGCCAAACTTCAAAAAAGGATCTGAACAGCTCTGCTCCCCACTACCTGGTTCCCCACACTCTCACCAACAGCAAGATGATTATTATTATTTCCTTAATCTCTTCCAACTCTTAGGCCGTAAATGGCATTTCCTTGACTATGGAGTCAGAAGTACGTTTCATAGGTCTATTGGTAATCCTCAATGCTTTATATGTAAGATGCTTATTCTGTCTTTTGCCCATTTTTTTCTAATCAGACATTAATCTTTTCTTCACTGCTTGATAAGAAACAAACCCTAACACCATACCATAGCATGCATATGAACTGGTACCAGCATTGCAAATATTTCCAGTTTGTTTCCTTACTTTTCAGTGAGGTTTCTGTTCGACTTTAAGTCAGATTTCCCAATTTCATCCTTTATGGTTTCTGACCATGAACTCTTCTCATGCCAAAGCCGTATAAATGGTCACCTATACAGTTTCCCAGTCTATCTAAGCCTTTTTACATGTGAAAATTTAATCCATATGAAATTAATTTGGATGTAGGACGAGAGTCAGGAACCCAGGCTCCCCCCAGTCCCCAAAGGTCACACTTAGCCTAACACCATCCATTAAATGATCCGTTCCTTCCCCCGCGGACTAGAGATGCCCTGAAGAGAGCGCTTCTCCTCCGCTTCCTGGGGGGACTCCCTTATTAGCCCACTGCTCGCTCTTCACTGAACTGCATTACCTATTCTGCCGCTTACATCGTTCACAACTCATGATCTCCGCATCTGTACTTCCAGGACTGGCCTCTTCCCATTTACAGATTAACCCCGTGCCCACTAGGCAACTGTTTGCTTGTCTATACACCCCCAATTCAAAGGAGGTCCTGCAGGAGTGACAGAATCTTTTGATGCTACATATCCACTTAGATAGCTCTTGGATCCCTCAAAATCTCCACAGGTATCAAATTACACTCACCTTCCCTTCCCGACCTGCTCTCTTCAGTCCTGCTTCAGGGCCCGAGTCTTCTCCTGGGTCACCCCAGCGAGAGTAACCCTAACTCCTCCTCCTTCCCCAGCCCTTCCACTGACTGGTCAGCTCTCCCTCCTAAAGGCGACCTGTCTCACTCCCTGTCCCTCACGCCTCTCTCCACATCCCCTGGCTCTGGCAGGCCCTCAGCAGCATCTTGGCCCAAGAACCTGAGTGCTGGCTTAACCCACCCCGTGGCCTCCAGCTTCCACAGTGACTCTCCTGACTTTGATTAGCTTCTCCGTCTCTGACCCTCACTGTCCCTTCAAGCTCCAACCAGCAGCTCCGACTACAGGTCCGAAGTCAAAGTCAAACTTCAGCCCCACAGTCTGATCCTCCCCTTCGGCTGTTCTTGGGGCATCTTTGCCTCCTGCCTCTCGCAGACATCTCGTCGTGTTCCCGCTGCCCTTCGCTCGGTTTTGAGTTCAAGCATTTCTCACCCCACACCAGGTACTATGGACACTACTCTCTCCTTTCCCCCCACCCTCTCTTCCCATTAATTATGAGCTGCTGAAGAGCAGAACTTATCTTTACAACTCTCTTGCATCTAAAGGATTTTTTATATGCACTATATATTCCAGATCTATTTAGTGAATTGAACAAATCCATCCACACAGTGTCTTTGGGGAGGACTGAAAATACTTTGGTGACATCCAATTGTTTCTTTAACATTCTGAAGAGAAAGTTGAACGGTAGGCTTTTGAATACACCTGTCGGCTACAGAAAACTTTATGAATAAAAAAATAAAATTGGGTCAAATTGTTGGAGGCTTTAAAAAAAAAAAAACTAACATAGAGTTAAATGATCTTTAAAGTCCTTTCTAAATTCTAAAAGGGAAACACATACTATGTAATAATTTTGTGTGGTTGAAATGCTGGTTTTAGCGAAGTCCTCTGTGATAATACAGAACTTTACAAATATTATTTTTCAGACACCATGCACTGTTAATGCACTATTTACTATAGTCACTGTTTTAAGTTATTTAAATGCAATTATCAGATTGAAGCCCCATAACCATCCGATGAGGTCAGTATCATTATTCTCCCCTTCTTTTTAACAAGGAAAATGAGGCACAAAGAGGTTTTTGACACTTGCCTGAGGTCACACAGCTATTCAGGGGCAGAACTTGCATCTGAATCCAGGCCTGATTACCAACTTCACCTCTGCACCGTGACACAAAAATGAAAAACGTGGTGTGGAAAACTCACTGAACCGGAGTCGCGAGTCCTGGGCTTCAGTCCCTAGTCCACCACGGCCCAGGTGGCAGGTATGCGACCTTAAATGACTCTCCTCACCTCTCAAATCACACAATGATGATCCAGGGCCTACCTTCCCTATTTTCCATATGCTAAGAAATGCAGAGCTGTTTTAGTCTTGGGACACCTTGTCACCTTGAACTAGCAGATCTGGAATGCCAGGAGGGACGCTGCTCTCCTCCACGCTGCCCAGCTGACCACTGCTCCTGGGGGGCGAATTCCACCTGCTCTCCCAAGCACTGCCAGTCATCACATCATGTCCAAGGTCAAACAGCCTACGTTCAGGGAACAAAAGAGCAAATGGCTACCACCTTCCTATTCTCCTCCCAACTCTGAAGTACGCTCCTACCTGGTTAACTCTTTAACTCAGCAGACAAGTGCAAACTCAAACCTACTTGGAGGACCAGCGCGATGCAGTGAGTGAGGCCGGCCACAGGGACGAACACAGAGTGCACAGCTGTGGCGGATAGCTCCCAGATGCGGCCTTATTCTAGACAACTGCCATGTAGGAACATGGGTCCAGTGCAGTTGAGACCTTCAAGGGTTTCAAAAAGGGACAGGGATGCAGGTTTGGTTTGGTTTGGTTTTGTAATGTGAAATCGCCTTATTTTTAAATGCTGGCAAGTACTTCTTTATGAAACACTATGTGGGCCAAAGAAAACACATCTGTAGGCCAAGTACAGTTCGTAGGGCACCAGTTAACAACCTGTTTTCAAAATGTATTGGCATTAAAAAATTCTTGACTTGCTGTTGAAATAATCTTAAAATATAAACTGTTTCAAGATTTGTATTTCAGTGTACAGATATTGACGAAAATGCGCCTGAATGTTTTCTTAACATTCTTTGGGGCTGGACTCTCAAAGCTCTCCTTTCCCAAAGAATTCAAATGGTCCTTTTCTGTTCTTCAGGGTATTATTTCATTCCAGATCTCCAAGTGCTAAACATCACCTTAGAATGCAAATGCTTCTCAAAAGAAAAAAAAAAAAAAAAGGAAAAAAAGAATGAAAAGAGAAACTTTAGCTTTTGACCACCATCAGCAGCATCTTCAAAGCTTTTACAAGCCCAGGACTTCATCTTATACTCACTTGAAACTTCTAACAGAGTGGAACAGAGAATGAAAAATGCAACAGAATTGATTTCTGGCCAGACTGTTTGGGAAAGGGATGTTCTGTGGGCCGTACTATCAAGAAAGCAGATTCTACAGACGAGAGCCACGTGCGCTTGACGCTGATCCCGGGTAAGAAATACAGAACATGTCAGAAAAGGGACCCTAGGCCAAAGTACTTCAGCCCCAGCGCACCCCCTCACCTGATGAGGATGCCCACCTGGGAAATCAAGCACCAGAAACAGGAGGTATTTGAAGAGTATCTCTTCTAAATGCCTGAAGGGTCCTTACGAGCAAGAGATACAGGTTGTAGACGAAAGAGTAAAGGGTTTTTTTCACTACCACATGCTCAACCTTACTGGAGGGGGGCTAATGATTGGATGCTGGACAAAGATTAACAGACATGACAGTTCTGCTTTTCTTGACCTTTTCAATAATGAACTGGATGCTGACACAGGAATCACATTCATCAAATCTAAGGATAAAAAAATGGGCAAAACAGCAAATATGTTGCATTTAAAAATGAGGATCCTAATAAACTAATTCAGTCAACTAGTCCAAAAGATAATTTAGCAGTGCTCATTTCAGGGTCCGAAATCAAATGATGCAGAGGCTGACGACGGCATCCCATGCAGAAAGTGAAACACAGGCCGGGAGAGACATGATTTAGCAGTAACACATGGGAAAAACAGACGACGGATCAAGTAGAATGGACCAACAATGGCATGTAACTGCTGAAACAGGGACAAGGACAGCTCTTGTGTGTCATTTCACCACAATGCCTAAGACCCTGTCCTCCAGTGGCAGCAAATTGGGAGGATTCACTTCCAGTCTGAAAAATCAGCCAGTAGGTAATCCAACAGGAAGGTGTTCTTCATTCCAAACCTAAGCGGTTACTGTCTTTCCTACTGCCCAAATCGTTTAAAGTTCTTGCTTCAACATAAATCTCACTCCACATGGTCTTATCCCATCTCTCCGTGGGTGTGCCTGCTCCCAGCTGTCTTCTCAGCTTCACTGAGGGACAAGTGACCGAACAGGATACATCTCACGTGTACAACCTGCTCATGTGATGATATACACAATGAAATGACAACACGATCAGGTTAACAGACATGTCTACCACCTCACAGTTACCTTTTTGTGTGTGGAAGGGGTAAACGCGCTTAAGATCTGGTCCCATAGCAATTTTCAAGCATACATTACGAACTTAACTACAGGCACCATGCTGTCCATGAGACCCCCAGAACTCCCGCATCTTGTAACTCAAAGTTTGTACCCTGTGGCCAACATCTTCCAGACTTCAACTGCTCCCTATTTTATAATACCACCCACGCTCAGGGACCTCTTGAACACTTAGCAACCTAAGGGTAGGGCACCAGCAGATCTGTGTTCGGGAGCTCTGAGGACATGAGAATGCTTCTGCTGAGTCTACTCAGAAGCTTCAAGAAAGGGCAGGGCAGACTGGGTATGAGAGGAGCTTGCTGTCTTCCCACTGTGTGTGCTGCTGGTGTTAAGAAGGAAAATCCAGACAGACTTGAGGGACTGGGCCTGCTGGGGACCTCTTCCCCTCAGCCTAGGCGACTGCAGGGCTCCTCACTGACTCTGGATTCCCAAGCCTTCCACGGCACAACCAGGAGTCATCTTTCTGAAATGCTGGTCTCATGTGCCTGAAATTTTCCATCACTCTCCTGACCCACTGGAAAAGGGGCCAACTTTAGCTGAGACACAAGGCTCTCCACTGCTTCATGCCACCTAACCTCCCACCTTTGCCCACATTGCCCCTGTGCTCGGGTCCCACCAAATATGCCAGACTGGGCTGTCCTGTGTGTCACCGCACATGATGTGTGCTCTGCCCAGAATCTGTCCTTGCCCATTTAACAAAGAGCAACACACCCTTCCAAACTAAGCTCGCGCTGCCCCACATCCAACGTCCCCCACTGTCTTTTATTATTGGTCTCCAGAACGGAGACAAATTTCAGTTGCCATTTACTATCTAGATTGTCACTGTTGCCCACCTCATAGTAAAAGATATTTCTTATTGTCTCTCCCAAAAGCACAAAGACAGCAGGCAGATCAGACCCACTCAGCCAGGCACCTGACCTTCACTGCACCTGTAAGCATTTGAGCTTCTGATCCCAGCAATACACCCCTTGGAATATCTGAGAAGAGCAACCACAGCCCTGACTATGCGGCAGTGAGCTGAAAAGTTCCCAAACAGAGACATCTGTACTTTTATCAAAGCTGGCATTTGAGAAAAGGCAAGCGGGCTAAATGCAATGTCTACCCAACAGCCTCCTGTCTGCATGTCAACATAGCCTGGCTGCTCTCTTCTTGCCAATACATACCCAGTCCGTCCCACTGAGAGAGAGAAAGAGCGCTTCTTTCTGGAAAGCGATCGCCCCTCAACCACAAAAAAAAAAAAAAAAGGAAAGCTACTGCTGGTTCCAGTGGGGGCGGGAAGGAGGGAGTAAGGTGGACCATGGAAAGAAAGCAAGAGAGCAGGCAGAAAAAACATGAGATAAGTGACAAATAAAATGTTGGTTCTGCTGGTGCCTCTGACCTGTGACATGACTTAACCTTCTATGCATTTTAGAGGCACGAGGAAAAAAGACTGGTGAAACCATCTTCTTTTATTAGGGCCAGATGAGGGAAAACATGAAATGCAAGGTCACCGCTTGTCATGAAAGTTCTGAGGCTTCCTTCGTGACTGCTGCGGCTACTTTAGGTCAGAATTTGTCAACTGCTGCCAACTTCAGAACTGTCCTCGCATTAGGAAATTCCAAAATTAATGCCGTTTGGTGTATTTTAAGCTGCATGCTTTATTGCCCTCATCCTCAGTAAGATCACAGGCTAGAATTTCTCAAATGGGATGCCCATGAATTCCATTCGTCCTGAATTTATTAGTAGGAACCCATCTCAATAATTTTATAAAAGATAACATCAAAAAGGCATGTCCTTCACAGAAGAAACACGGTCCCAATTTTAAGACTATCAGCCTAGGATCTTCTCACAAGTGTATCATGTAAATCATCAGTAAATCCTCAGTGAAGGAAATAACCTTCTCTGCTCCTCATGTCATTTGTAGAGTAAGCAGGAGGCAATGTTTGTGTTCACTGAAAAGAAACATCACAACAAAGTTTCTTTCAGAACTGCAGGAGAGGAAATAAGGCCTGCCTGTCAGTTGTGGCAATACCATTTACTGAGTGTGTGTGAGTGCACCTCCTGGCCGGGCCCTGCCACCATACTGTACACTTTCCATGTCCTGCGAATGAAGGGGAATACCTGTCCTGGCCTCTGCTCTGTAGCTGAGCCTACCCACTGCCTGGGGAGTTGAAAAAAAAAAAATGCCCCTAACAGTTACTGAATGAGTTCATCACATTTCATTCCAACTCTACAAAAGGAAAGATCCGATCTTGACCTTTAAGAACTTACCACACAAGACTACTAAAGACAGAAACAGAAGGAGGAGGGGGAAAAAAAAAAAGCTTTCAATTCAAAATAAAATTTCTTGGCAATGGAAAGAATTTCGGTTTTAAAGTAAATAAAAATTCAGCAAAATTATTTCCCAGTGACCAGAAGCAATGAAATATTTTGTCAGAATGTCCCAAAATGCTTTTCACAAGAGTCTGATAGAACCTGTAAAACAAGTTATTCTGCTTAGAAATTCTGTATTAATAGGAACATAATATTGGCCTTAATCATATCAGATTAGTGAAGTCAAGATAACATTTATCGAACACAACCTGCACATACCTGAGTTGGATAGCATTGTTCCCATTTTACAGACAAGCACAGAGACACAAGACACAACTTGCTCAAGTTCACATAACCCATAAATGGGAAACAGCATCTAATCCCATTCTCTTAACTATGTAACATGCTTTAGATAAAAGAAATCAGGAATATTGTAATAAAAATATAATAGTCACCTGCAATTTCAACACACAAAGATAATCTCATCTAACATTTGGTATATAATTTTCCTGGCATTTTACCAAATTGTATACACAGACACACACACACACACACACACACTCACACACACGCTCATTCTCTCGTATTTACCCTCCAAAACAAATAGCCAAAAAATTTAGGTCAATTTACACATGCCATTTTGCAATCTGCTTTTTCAGTTTGCAAATTCTGATTTTCTTTCACATCAGTAAATTACTCCCCTACCTCACTGTTAATAAATAAAGGGTTCTCTGTTACATGTACATACCACAGTATTTGTAGCTAATCTCCCTATTATTGAGCACTTAAACTGTTTCTAATTTACAACTATCATAAACAAAACTATGAAAACCATTTTTGCAAATTAGAGGGGTTTTTCTCTGTGTACTTTGTGGGGAAGTCACCAGAATCTGGAATGTGTTTTTCCCAAACTTCAGAGAGCACCCCCTTACCAATTTTGAGACGCTCCACCAAGCAGACTTCCACCAAGAGTCACTGCTGGGGAGAAAGCTACCGATGTGAATACAGTATCTGTAAACACTGCGTAGGTAAGAACCACTGCTACAGATTGGTCTCTGTACACATACTTATTTCTTTTTCCTTAGTTTAAATTGCTCGTGATGGAAATGCCTGACTAAGGGACACTGCACATTTTTGAGGCTTTCCATGAGTAATACAAAATTGCCCTCCTGGAAAGTTATGACAATTGAAACACCCACCAGCAGCATTTGAAAGTGACAATTCCCCAAACCCACCAGTTGGCTAGACTGGTTTTTAAACAATCAAATCCCTATATAGCCTCAAGTTTTAAAAATAGTGAAACTATTAGTAAAACATATCTAGAAAAACGGCAAACAATTCAGACAACAAATGCTGTATTTTAAAATACGTATGTTTTCGAGTAGGAAATAAAAGACATTAATGACATCAAATCCCAGCCGACTGAGCTTACGAAATGACAATTTGAAAATTTAGTGAAATCAGGCTCAGTAAGGTACCACGCTGCTAAGTAAAACCCCACATCTTCACTTGCCTATCTGGCTAATAATAGGCTTAATACTGAAGGGTTTAATAGCAATATGCCATATTTTTTAAACAGAAACTCATGAAATTGTACATTCTTTCAAACTTTATAAATACTGTACTATCTTATAGTCAATATGGCAATCTGAAGTTGTTAAAATCCTGTAGATATTCATTTATCAACAAATATCCTAATGCCTACTATGGGCTGGACAATGTTCTCTATTGAGGACACAGTGATGGAGCCCACAAAGTCCCTGCATTCAATGAGCAGCTATTCCGGCGGGGGGGTGGGGGGGGTGTTCAGGACCCTTCAGGGAAGAATCAGCAAATCATGGTTACAGTGCCAGTCTGGAACCACTGGATTCTTGGGCAAACTGTAACCTCTCTGGATCTTCATCAGTGAACTAAGACGTTGACCAGATGACCCACGACTTCTGGCTCTCAAATTCCAGACTTTGTTCGGTTTTGTTTGAATGTTTAAGTTCTTATTACTGACAAGAGCTCTGCATTTTAAGCTCTATATAGTACCACAAAATCTGAATATAGATTTCCAAAAAAGATAATTTTACATCTACAGTAAACAGTAAAACTCTGGTGGACCCAGGTGTCTTCAAAAAATCAACACAGGACGGGTTCCAATTAGATGAAGATGTAAGCTCCCAACTTTAATGGTTTCTTTGAAGAGGTTTCTGAAACGCCCCTGCCTCCTTCCCTTCTGTAGGGCACTATAAATACTGAGAGAATGAGATGTGAAACAGGACCTCACTGGTACGGCAGAAGCCTCCTAGCTTGCGGCCAGGAATGGCTGGCACCGCTTTCAGGAGGCACCCTGGTGCCCTCAGGGACTGCAGCACGGGTGGACCCTCACTCCTTTGCAGTTTACACCCACCCTCGACTCAGTGGACACACAGCATTCTGTCTGCAGAACGTCTACAGCTCACGGCCCCATTAGCATTTCTAATATTAGAAATGGGAAGCACTTCTTCTGCCACCACTTGTTATTTTCCACCAGATGTTCCTGCCACCACCATTTCAAAGTGTCCTCAGATCCACAGTCTCCCTGCGGGCTGCTTCGCACAGCAGTCAGAGGAAATGCACATCAAGGGGCCTCAGCCTCCAAATCCCCCCTTTAGGGAAGTGTCACACGCACACTTTCAGGAAGTGATATCGCCTCCTTGTGGTTTGTCCACATACTGCCACTTAATAATCCAGAGAGAATCTCAATGACAGGCACAGAGGATGATTCCAAGATTCTTCTGCACCTGGCCTAGAAACCAGGAGAACGGTTGTAAAAGCCAAGATTTTTCTCACCTCAATGCAAAATTCCATGAAAAATACACCCACCAGAGATTTTTTCTCAACTTTCAACATAAAACCATAAAACGGTATCTGATAAACACCTTTGCTCAAGTGAGGGACCTGAGCAGCAACGACTGGTGAGAGGGTTTATGTGCTGTAATGTTAGATAATGTAAGACAAATCTGAATTCCTGCATCTCTATCGTATACAGAGGAAACAGAAGGAAAGTAGTAGAAGTACTTTAACTCAACCATCTAAGCCACTAAGTCACCACAACCAGTTACATATAAAACAGATTGTGTACATGCTTCGGCTACATGAAGAGCTTTTACTGCAGGGACAGTGACAAAGGACAAAGCTGACTCTCCTTAAGCCTTAGAGGAGTCGTGGAAGCCATCCTTTACATAGTGTTTGCGCAGAGCTTATGAGAAAAAACTAGAAAGATAAACCTAGACACAACTTATTGGTTCTGGCATCAACCAATCAGAACAGCAAATTAAACAACTCAGAACCCTCATTCCACAAGATGACAAAACTCCTAATGGCAGACAGAAGCCAAAAAGTCACGGTCAAGAGAAAGATAACAGATTCTTATTAGACATGTATAACAATTATTTGGCTCAAAACTCATTTCCCACGCTTTCAATTAATATAAAGGAATATGTATTTAGAATGACAAACAGATTAGAAGTTGGGAAGAGGAAATACCACGGTTCCTGATAGTCCCTAAAATAGAACATGAACACATTCTTCCTGTGAGAATAAAGTACCTGCATAGAGCACATATATGTTATTTGCACATTAGCCTGACATCTGCCCAAAGGAATTAATGTATTCAGTATACAAAAAAGGGGGGGCATCTTTGAAAATTTTATACTAAAGCAGCTAGCAAATCTACTGAAATCAAGATGAAACTTCTGACTACATCACTCAGAAATCACTATAATGTCCTGGAAAATTAGGTAGGTTTTTAAGGCTTCATGCTTTAATTTCATGGAAAAGCAGTCAAATGCAACCAGTGTTTTAAAAAAAAAAAAACAAAAACCTAACTTTGAGAGGATATGTGTAACTGATTTGGTAACATCAAGGGCCAGAGTCAAAATGGAAAGCTCAAATGAAACTCCTGAATCTAAGCAGTTTGACCAAACCTAAGCTATTCCTGGTGGTGAGGAAGAATGGGGAGCGATCAAACCCCGCCCATTCTCCTGGAGCATCCGGCAGGTGGAGGACCACCACCATCCAAGGCCTATTCCATGTCAGCAAACATTCCTTCACACACACGTGAACACCCAGTGTACCAAATGCAGTGCCTGATGGCTCCAGCCTGCCCCCATTCCCTTTCCATCATAAACCCCAGCCACAGAGACAGCCCCAGTACCTCCCAAGAGAGGGGCTCAGACCGCCCCCTGCAGGGCCTTTGCACTTACTGTTCCTTCTGCCTGAGCCACTCTTCCTTCAGACCTCTAAACACAGATGTCTTCCCTCATTCAACTCTGTTCAAATCTCTCCACCTAAGAGCTAGAGTGTTCCAGGGCAGCTCAATCTAAAATAACGGCCCCCATTCTGCCCCTCTTCACTAGAGCAACTCTTACTACTCTCCCAGTACATAGCACTATTTGGTATTACCGCCCTTATTGCTTCTCTGCTTTTTCTTCATCTCCCCCAGTAAGATGTGAACTCATTTACAGCGAGTCTGTCTACCCTGTGCACCACGATATCTGCAGTCCCCATCAAGCTGTCTGCAATGTAACAGATGCTCCTATATACTTATTTAATATTTAGGCAATATTAACAGTTTTGTACTACAATGGTAGGTGCCACCTAATAAAGGGAAAACACCTTAAATGCTAGAAGAGTTGATCAGTTGGAAAAAACTAGAGCTTACAGGAGTCTTAAAACACTAAAAAATAAATATAATGAACATTTACAGGTCAACACTGGCTAATGCTCAACTTTTATGATGTATTAGGCACAATCTCTAGGATCAGCAGTACAACTTATTTTATTAAGTCAACAACATTAAATAGGAAATATTAGTGATAATCTACAGAAGGCAGGCATTTTAGTGCCTAATGGTAAATAAGCCCTATGGAACCAAAACTGCCTTCATCTTCAATTTAATCAAAGGCACAGTCTTTTCTCCAGGTTTGGAAATATTTACCCTCTTTTAAATTTTTCTTACAGATTCTTCTTTAGAGTTTATGTATGGTTTGGGGTTGTTTTTTTTTTTTTTTTTTTTCCCTCAGAACAAAGAGGCAGGGTGTTAAATCAAGGTGTATGACTTTAGTTCCTGGCCATCATGGATCAGGCTTCCCCACAAAGACACCAAAGATCCTAATGGATCACTATGAAATTATACAAAAGCAAGAGGTGTATACTGGAGAGTAAGGGCATTTGTTTCCTGGAATGTGAGGCAAAGAAGTCAATTACTGCTCCTCTGGGCCTTTGGGAATAATTAAAATCCACTTAAAAACCTTAAAAACGATTGTTTTACAAAAATTTTATAACAAGGTATTAGAAACAATCTACACATATCTCAATAAAATGGAGATTAAATAAATAATGGTTCAACCCTTACTGGAGTACTCTCAGCAGCTCTTACAGAATTAGACAGCTCTTAAGTACTGATAGAGGGACTGCCAAGATTTAGTACTCTAAGGGAAGGGCTTGGAGCTGGTGCAGAACAGCTTATACAATGTGTCCTCATTTGTGGAAAGACAAATATAAAGAACACATACAAAATGTTTATACTAGCATAAGCTATATCTGGAAAGATATACACAAGGAACTAGTAACCCTGGTTCCTGGGGAGAACAGGGTGCTATGTTTCAGAGAGGGGAGAGAGATACATAGTTTGTGCTCCAGATCTTTTTATGTCTATTCAATCTCCTACAGTGGGCACAGAGTGCCCGTCGCACAAATTAATCCAATAAATTTTAGTATCAGAATAATTTATACTATTGCCAATGTATTATTCAGGAATGATCATCAAAAGTACAGGCTTTCAAAAATCACAGAAGTTTCACTTGACAGCAAGAGTTCCTGATCGTTAATTCCCAGAAGAGAATCCAAGTCTCCACTAATTAGAGAGGCTAGCTTGTGATCTCACCTATTACAAAGCAAATAAGCCTCAATTCAATTCTTGGAAGGGAAAGAGCTGCTAAGTTCACCTTGAAAGCATACCTCATATTTAAATTGAGCTTGTTACTACCTAATGAAGCCTCCAAATTAACACAGTTTCCACCTAATGATAAAATAGAAAGTCAATGTAAAAAACAAGAGTAGAGTCTGGAGTTTCTGAAAACACTATACTACTTATTCCCCTCTTCTGCCAGGCTTAGACAAGGAACCCTCTGATATTAGTGAAAGAGGATTTCACATCTGTGGCAAAATAATAATTTTAAGGGGAGGGGCAAGCATCATTTGCACTGTACAAACGCTTTAATTTTTCATTTGTAAGGGATGGAAATTTGCTTAAAACTCAAGTTAGGATTCATTTGTGGACCCCTGACTAAAGGATAGTACTATATCAACATTAATTTTACTCCAAGCAAAACTTTTAAATGAAAGACAAATCTGAAACTGAAAATGAACATGTCAGAAGACAAACCTTAAACTGAAACCCTTCTGCTGAAAAATTTGTTAAAAGAACACATAAAAAGAAATGCAAAAAATTAATTTCTATACAAATGCTACTCTATAATCGTACACGTTGTATCAATATTTGCCTGCATTAAACACCCTCCACAAAAAGGCACACTAAGATACCCAACTAAGAATAAAAGACCTTATATATATACTTCGGTAGCGGAAGATGGGGACCAGAATCACATTATTCAAGCCCAGACGTAAATGCACAACCACTAGAAATGCAGTTTTCTGTCGGGGTAAGGATTCAAGATTCCAGCTCCCCACTTTCAGACAATGTTATCAGAAGCCGCATCTTTCATGAAACCCAACTTTGATCACTAACGCTTTAACTCTGGGTTTTTTGAGTCTAGTGCCTTCGGATATAAACACACAAAAATACAGGTAGGTCAAATACAGTATAAATAAGGGAAGAAGGGAGGAAGAAGTGGTTTCATGAAGAGCTGAAGTACGGGGTCACGAAATCAATCGGTTGATTCCATCTCCAAAGTTAAATAAATATTAAAGCTCCCTCCCATCCCCCAGGTAGCCTATGGTCTCAGAACTTACTGCCCTATGTGGGGCAGAAGTTCGCGACCGCGGAGTAGGCGCCCTCCGGGACGCGAGGTGGCCCAAGGGCGCGCGGAGAGCGGTGCGACCCGGAGCGCTCCCCCTCCCCCCGTCCCTCCTCGCGGACGCCCCCAGACCAGAGCCGACCGCAGTGCTGCCCTCCACCCCGCCCGAGCCGCCAGGCGCTCGCGGCGACGCGCCCACGGGACCGGGCTCCGGGCTCCCTGGCTCCCGCTCCCCACGCCCCGCGCCGCGCCCACCCGCCTCCGGCACTCACGGGCCGCTGCCGCGCCGCTATCTCGCCATCCCCCGCCGTCCGCTCGGCCGCGTCGGCCGCCGCCCGGGGGCTGCCCGGAGTCCGCAGTCGCCCGGGGACTGGAGGCGAGGAGGAGGGGGGCCGGGCACAACCCGCCGCCGCCGCCGCCGCCGCCGCCGCCGCCGCCGCCGCCGCCGCCGCCGCCGCCGCCTCGCCTCCCCTGCCCCAGCGCCGGGCTGCTCCAGGCGGCCACAGGCTTGGGGCCGCCCGCTGCCTTCCGCGAGCCCGGGGAATCGCCTCCGCCGCCAGAGCCTGCTGGAGGCAACGCTAACGGCCACGGCCACGGCCAAGACGCTTCAGCCGGGACTGCGGCGCGCGGGGGCGGTGCCTGCACGCCGCTCGGCGGGGGGCGCTGCTGTCCCGGCCCCGCCCCCAGAACCGCCCCGCCCCGCCACCCGCGCCCCGCGCGCCCCCGCCGGAAGCCGCCCGCGCGCCCCCGCCGCCACAGCCCCCCTATACTCTCCCGCGCCCGGCCGCGCGCGTCCGGCGCTCGCCTGCGGGGCCGCCCCTGGGAGATGGAGGAGTGCGGCGGCGCGCGGAGCCAGAGCGCCAAGGGTGACGCTTCCGCGGAGAGTACTGGCGGGAGGGAGGCCGATCTCGGAAGGTCGTGGAGGAGCTGGAGAGAGCGAAGCGGTCGGGGCCGGTGTAAAGCCTTACGGAAGGCCGGCCAGCCGAGCGCGCGGCGGCCCTGCGGGGAAGGAGAGTGGCCCCCCAAATGCTGTCAGTGCCCATTGCCCAACATTGCCTAGAGGATTGGAAAGTGTGGGGCCGTGTTTTCGCCTTCCCTGTAAAAACCCATGAAAACCAGCTTCTGCGCCTCCTCGGGGGTGGCGGTTGGGGGAGGGGGGGGCGATCGCTTAGCTTTTTTGAGTTACCTAAAATGCGCCCAGCGCTGGGGCCCTGCTGCTCAACACCTTCCTTCTCGGTGGTGCAGGGCTCCCTCCGTCCTGGAGGGCCCGCGGGGGTATTCTGATAATATCCTGGAGCCATCTAGTCTTGCCTCCAAGGCGTGGTGGGCTTATTTGTACAGGGAAGAAACGGATCCCTTAATGGGGTGAGATTTTTTCCTCCATGCATTGTTCCCATTTCCGTAGTTTCACTTGGCCTGGATTTTCTTCCAGAGTAATGCACCAAATGAAATTAGCTGGAGAACGCTTGATGGCGCAGAATCATGGTTTGAAGATGTTTACACTCAATGCCGGACGCGTTTGATGGTGTTCTCTTCGGCACAGTTAATTTTGCAAAGTTAAGAAATGTGCCAGATAGAGCCCTTGGCACGCAGAGTCACAGGGCTCTGCAGACACACCTTCGATAGGAAACCAGCTTGTTTGTTTTCATTTGTAATTTATTTGCTACACCAGCACCAAGGCCGGTGTGTTTTCTAGAGAACTTTGGGTGAAATTCTCACAGTTTTTAAATTGGCAAAATGAAGCTTATTTTCTGAAATAACATTTCCTTGTTGATAATGTAACTAAAATGGGCAACAAAACACCTGCAAGAATGTTCATGGAAAAAGTAAGCTTTAGAGACAATAATATGGGTTTCACAGTAAGACATGGTCCCTGCTAGTGTCCTAAGGGCCAACTCCATCCATGTGCATATTTTATTTTACTTTTTTATTCCATGCGCGTATTTCGAACACCAAAACTAAATGCTGCCTATTGTCCCTAAGATCTTGTTTGGAAAACATGCTTCTATTAAATGTACCTGAAGCTCTGTTTAGGATGTACCACGTTGCTTTTTGTTTATCCCTGTTCTTGAGTCCATGATGGTTTGGGAAATTTATCATTATTCGTATTGGGGACTCCTACAACTGTCTTTTCCAGTAGGCACAGTGCCTAGGTTCCATAATAGTTTAGGGTGCAGTTTCAAAGGGAAAAAATTAACATTAAGATTTAAGAAAGTGTTTTAATATATTTTAAAGAATTTGTCTTTATACTAATACAATGCTAAAATATAATTTTTAATTTTTTTTAAATGGAGGAAGGTATTCAACAGAGGCCTAGAGCCCCCCAAATCATGTGGCCTTGTTTCCTGGGATTGAAAAGTTCCTTTTTGTGAAACAAATTTGCAGTTTTAAGCACATCAAATGCTAACTTTTATGACTTTGTTTTCCAGATAGAAAGGAAGAAAAGAGAAGAGAAAGGAGAACATTTGGGGGAATACTGCCTAGCCTAGCATCCATTGGTTACATACCATGTACCCAGAACTGTCTATTACTCCTTTAATACTCCCAACTCACCTGTAAAATAGGTACTATTATCACACCCAGGCACTGATGCAGTTTTTGGTGAGGCCTGAAAATTGGGTAGTCCTCTTAAAGAAAAAGGCATAAAAAAAAGAAAGAAAGAAAGAAAAGAAAAAGGAATAATAAACGCAGCATACTCATGCTATCCCAGCAACACACAGTACAAGGGACAATGACAAAGCGAACATCCACGTGGAAAAGGACCTCAATCTCATCTGACCACGGCTAAAATATCTTACTTTTGCCAACTGTATAAAAATGTACAACCACGTGAATATATTGCCAGGGTACTGCCAGGGCCTTGAATGGGGGCTTGGAAAAGATGCCTTGAAGCTTAGCTTTAATTAGCTTCACAGAAAACTGCCTCTGATGTATACCCAATTCATAGGTCAGGAAACTTGGGGACTTGCTGCAGCTCCTAAGGGCCACCATAGTGCCCCCCACTCCCCTACACCCAGGTCCGGTTTGAAGAGAGGGGGTGTACACACTTCTCACGAGAAATAATAGATTTTGTATTTCTGTAACAAGGCAAGGGCTTTAAAAATACGTTAGCAATGTTCTGAATATGACTAGGCCAAAATTCAATTTGCAGCACTTGATATGATCCTGTTATCTGTGCTGATAGGAGTAAATTTTTCTTAACTACTGTGTGAAAAGGTGTATTAACCGCTGGGGATTTTTAAAGGAATCTCAGCTTAATTTCAAGTGCCATGGATTTCACTCAACTTCAAGGGTCATAGGCTAGTCAATCTGTAAATACTGTTTTATGTAGTATTTACTTTTTTACAATTTCCTGAGATGTTGCAAAATAAATATCAGAACAAGAATTTGTTTTGGTCTCTGCTTAGACCTCCTACTATGAAGAGCCCGACACATAGTTCTCATTAATGTTCCTCTGAAACAAAGAATGAAAGAGAAAAGATCACTTAATGAGAAGTAAAAGGGTAGGTTATTATCACAAGCTAAAATTAAATGGGAATGAAGCAGCAAATTGTTAAACTTGAACGTCTTGCTGGAGAGCAGAATTTAGCTTCTCAGTTAATTTTGTGACCAAGATTTGTGCTCTTCTTTCCAACTTTCTGCAATTCTCCGTTTTCCTGTTTTGTTCATTTCTCTTTTTTTATAAATAAGATTTCATTTGAAATGCTTAAAATATAAAATGATCTCTAAGTGTAACAAAAATCATAATCACACCTGTAATGAAGTTCCTGAAACAAAAGGCTTTATTCTTTGAAAGGATTGATCACCCACAAAAGGAACAACCTTGATATGATAAGGTTTTATTATTAAACTATTTCCCTTTTGGCCCTTAAGCTGGCTTTTGGGGATGTGTGATGCAATGTGTATAGTGTTTATCAATCAGCGGGCTGAGACTTGGCTGTGTTCCTGAAAGAAATTTTGGAACTAAATAAAAATATACAAATTCAGTATAGTTATTAACCGGTGAATAGTAGAAATGAGTGAAACTATTCTTTGTTTTAAGTCAGCCTGATAAATGTAGATTTAAATTGGTTTATTTTAGAGCGCAGTTTTGGACCTTAATTAGATCTTTAATTAGATCTTTAACTTTAATGAGATCCCTGTAACAAGAAGACATACGAGACCAATCGGCTAATTTTCTCTAGATGTTATGTTCTTTTCCCAAAGTGGTCTGGAATGCTATTTGAGGGGCATGAAAAAATGCGATAAACACCGTGAAAGATAGTATCTGCCCAGGATTCTGTTTAGAATATTCTCTTTCGGATAAAAAAAGATCTCAGGGGTGTTATATAAACTATTTTGGTAAATTATTATATCCCTAGCATAGCCCCAACAGGATTACATTTTGTCTTTTGTTTATTTATACTGTGCCTTCTTCCAAAGAGTCTTAAGGTGGTTTACAATGAAAGGCAAATATTAAAAAAAAAAAAAAAAAACAAGTCAAAAAATTCTGGCTGAGACAGACAATAGCATTTGAGCACAAAACTTAGCTCCAAGTTTTCCTATAGCCAAGTGAAACAGGGAAATGAAGATTTTCATAACTCCCTTTGTCAAGTGGAAGAAATCGTACAGTTTTATGAGAAGAAAGTCTCTCCTGGTCCAAGTTCTGAGAGGAATTTGTTATAAGGGTCTTTATATAAGGGATATTTAAAAATCTAAATTAAGAAGGCTACTACACACCAATGGTTTTAGACCCCTTTGGGTGGCAAGCAGAGCTAATATGTTTTTTTTTTTTTTCCTGGTGAATAGCTTTGAAATTGCTATTGTTGAAAGTAAGTAGCAAGACGCCCACAGAGTTATAATTTTTTATACTGTCCTTTGAAGGCAAGCCAAGGACGTAATATCAAATCTTGGTTTTCCCAGTTTCCTTCTTTATAAAAAGGAGTTATTAAAAGTACCTACCTCATGGGGTGGTAGAGAGAACAACTGAATTAACGTCTATAAAACCACTTACTTTTGTTACTTTTGCTAGTTTTCCTCAGCCAACGAGTGTGTTGTGTACTTCCTCCTCCCCTTTTAGAGCTTGTCCCATATTGTGAACAGCCTCAAGTCCCTTTTGGAAGAAGTATGTGCCTGACCCACAGTAAGCAATGAATATTAGCTGTGAATATTCTCATTATTGTGATTTCTTTTATTCCTCCTACATCTATAAAGCAGATAAAAGAGCCTGTTCTGGGGCTAAGTGTGGTTGTGAGGTGGTTATAAAATCTTTAACTTAGTGGGTAACGCTTAGAGGGTGAGGAGGGGTTACTATGTTAGGTATTACTATGATGTCCCTAAAATCATCTCTGTTCTCTTTTATTCCCTTTTATTGTTTGCCCATCATCTCCCCTCCTACGTGACTTAACTAGTTGATTTGGGGAGCACTGAGTAAGGGTCCTGTCTCTAGTAGACTCACATTTAGTTAATTCCCTAGATCTTAAGACCTCTCATCTTCAAGACTCATGTGAAATTTCTTAAGCTCCTGAGAGATCAAGTCCCTCAGGCTGAGCCCAGAGTCTGAGCCCAAGGCTAAAGAGGGGCAAGTCCCAGGAATGGAGAGAGCTTCTGCAGGGAAAAGGGGGCACCACGAACAAACCCTTCTTTCTGGAACAAACCCTGCCTGCCTCCCTCCCGTGCCCTTCTCCAGACCTCCCATTTGACCGGAAGGAACAGCTGATTGATTAGAATCTTCCTTTCTAATTCTTGCACTTCCTCTCAGCAAGCTCATCCCCCCTCCTGCCCCTCTGATCTTCTCTTTCCCTGTCTCTATGCACATCTTATCTTATTGTCATCTCACATCTTATCTTGTCATCCTCCACCCCTCTACCTTTTATCTCTTCTTCCTGCCACACCAAACCCTCTCCTCTGGCCCTGTTTTTCTCTTTCCCCTCTGTATTCTTTATCTGTTGTCTTGAGTCATTGTGGGGCAAAGCGAGACATTAAAATTGATGCTACCTTATTCCATATAGTCCATCATTGTCCCAGAATCCTGTGCTCACATTCTCAGTTGAGCTAATGGATCCCACAAAAGAGCAATTTACTCCATTCTCAGTGGTGATATTAAGCCCATTATTTAATTTCTTCCTACAGCTACTGCACTCAGTGTGTTGCCAGAGGCCTCTTGCACAGATGGAGAAAGAAGCCAAAAGATTAAGGAATTGAGCTGAGGTCAAGCCAGAGGTAGTGGAGTGGTTCGAAATTGGACCCAAATTCCTTAAATCCTTGAATATATTATTCTAACTAATGCACTTAATCCACAGACTTCAATGGTCTGTGCAAGACCAAAAACATAAAACCAAAAGAAAGTTTTTGTTTCCAGTTTCTGACTGTGAAGAATTTTCAATGGTTACACATTTGCCAACGGACTTAATTCAAGGTCTCTAACACACTGGAAGATAATGAGTCAGTTAAATAATTAATTTCAGCCACGTCCCTGGGGTTTCCTTCAGATACCTAAACTGGTGCACTGCCTGGGTCTCATATAGGAAAACAAAAGTGGCCATCAGTATGGCAGCTCTGGTCAGCAGGGACATTTCTGTTGATGATTTGCCCATGGAACTTGAGGTAACTGAGGACACCACTCTCAAAGGAAAACTCAACAACCCTGAGATTCTTCTCTGTGACATGCCCAAGAAATCTGGGGTTTCTGGCTCATCTGTTTAATCACATGGAATCTTATGCTCAAAAGGCAGACAAACTTGACCACCACCCAAATCCAGCTCAAAGTCAAGGGCTCATGGAATCTCATTCTGCTCACTGAGGTAGGCCGATCCTGGACTATACAATTAGTCTAAGCTTGCTAGATGTTTTTCTTAACTCTCGGAAGGAGAAACTGTCCTACGAATGTTCCTGAGATGGGCAGGTTAATATGAATTGGTTATTAACAAGTTAATAAGTATAAACAGCCTCAGTGACGGGCACTTTCTCGGTGTTCTAGGTATCAGTCCCACTCTACAGATGAACAAACCAAAGTTCAACGAAGTAAAATAACAAAGATTTGAACATACCCATCTAATTTGGAGGTTATTTTAATGATTTTGAAGATACTGATTAAAAAGCAGAGGTCAAAGTATTTAGCCGGTAGTTAATGGCAACAAACGTTTATTGAGCACTTAGAGCGTGCTGGGCACTGCACACCAACTCGTCCACCCTCTGCAATCCTGTGAGTTGCAACCCCTTTACAAAGGAGGCCCACGCAGCTATCAACAACAATGCAATTCAAACCACGGATGACTGTCTCCAAAATCCATACTCCTACTTCCCGGACTCCGTTCCATCATCAGTGCTGCCTGGTAAACCTTTGCCACTTCTGGCTTCAGGAGCTGCCCTGGGCTCTTGCCTACAACTTGTTGCCAGGGTAGGTGATGCTTTGACTCATTTGGGTTTTGACCAAGCACCATGCAAAACCCTTCCCAGCCTGAAGGAATGCTCTGAATGTTCCCCAAAGCAGCTTGGGAACTGGTGTTCTAGCTCACTCTCCCATTCACTTCATGGGGTACTGGACACTCTGAGGAACTTCCTCTTCTCTGTCTTTACCTAGAAATCTGAATTGCTGGGACGCCTGGGTGGCTCAGTTGGTTAAGCAGCTGCCTTCGGCTCAGGTCATGATCCCAGCGTTCTGGGATCGAGTCCCATATCAGGCTCCTTGCTCCGCAGGGAGCCTGCTTCTCCGTCTGACTCTGCCTTCCACTCTGTCTGCCTGTGCTCGCTCTCGCTCACTCTCTCTGACAAATAAATAAAAAAAAAAAAAAAAAAAAAAAAAAAAGAAATCTGAATTGCTAACTATCCTCTAAAATTCTAAAGGCTCTTCAGACTCCACAGAGATGAAACTCATATTTCCTGCTGCAAGTATACTCCTCCTAGGTCTCCAATTTTCATGAACTTATGCACTAATTACATTCCTGACCAGGGATATAACTGTGAAGGACATAAAGTTCTTGCCTAATTCTAGAGAGAAAAACAGACAATGAACACAACAAATAGCTAAGTAATATAACGTCAGCATCTGCTTGAAATACATACTTTGGAAAAAAAATAAAGTAGGTTTAAGTGATAGAAATTGACAGGGGTTGCTCTTCTTTTCTTTTTTTTTTTTTTTGTTTTTAATTTTTATTTATTTTTTTAAAATTTCTTCTCAGTGTTCCGGAAATCATTGTTTATGCACCACACCCAGTGCTCCATGCAATCCGTGCCCTCCATAATACCCACCACCAGGCTCACCCAACCTGCCACCCTCTGCCCCTCCAAACCCCTCAGATTGTTTTTCAGCGTCCACAGTCTCTCGTGGTTTGTCTCCCCCTCCATTTTCCCCCAACTCCCTTCTAGGGGTTGCTTTTCTTTTTTGGGTGGGTGAGGAGGAGAGGCAGAGGGATAGGGAGAGAGAGAATCCCAAGCAAGCTCCATGCCCAGTGCTGAGCCCGATGCAATGCATAATGTGGGGCTCGATGAGGGGCTTGATCTCACGACCCTGAAATTATGACCTGAGCCGAAATCAAAAGTTAGATGCCTAACTGACCAAGCCAACCAGACACCCCCAGGAGCCGCTCTTCTAAATGGGGGTGACTGGGGAGGCCTCCCTGAGAAGGAGTTCTTGAGCAGAGAGATATAATTGAAATGAGAGATGCTAATATCTGGAGAGCAACAGGTGTGTGGCTAACATGGCCCAGAACTGCAAGGAGGCCATGGGGCCTTGAGCATAGAGCAGAGAACGACTAGAGAGAAGTATGATCAAGACTTTTAATTTTTTTCTTTATGTGATCCCTCTAGCTTATAGGTGAAGAGCAGATTTTAGGGGTCAGGAAGAGAAAGAGGGATATTCTCAAGGGGCCCATGATAGTTATCCTGGGGAAAGACCAGGCTAGCTTAGACCATCATCCTTCTAGTTACTTTGGCTGGCCACCTTCTTTAACGTGTCCCTCTCTTCCATTTGCTGTTTCTGCATAGATGCCCCACTGTGGGTTTTGTTTCTACAATGCACTCTAAAGCCACTGGAAGCTGGTTAAGTTTCCAAGGTATGGATCTTAAGAGATGAGCATGGAGAAGGTTTATTAGGAAGTGTTTTTAGGTAACAAACAGCCTGTTGAGAAGGGAAGGAAGCCAGCAGACTGGGCAGAGAAAGAACTTCAACTGCAGTATGGAGGCTTCTGAGGCCAGGATGACTGTTCAGAGCTGTCTGAGCTACGGTGAGAGGTGGTGCCTTTACGCCCCTGCAGGAATCAGTCATTGGACACCAACCATCCCAGGAAGAAGGTACGCCTTTGTAAGTAATAGGGCTTGATATCTGAGGGCTCTCAGTTGGCAGCATTCTCAGTGACTTGGATAATAAGATCTTTATTCTTTCAGAAGGTCTGAGAACCACTTCCCAACACCCAACACCCCATCCCTCTTTACATTCATCACTGAAATGGCCCTGATTTAATTCCCCCTTCCTCCTGCTAAGACTACACCCTGCTATGCTATCTTCAGAATTATATTCTAAGTAAAGGCCCAATTGCTCCTATTACCTATAGAATTACATTTAGACATGAGCACAGCACAGAACCTTCTAAGAGCCAAACATCATCTCCCCGCCGTACGTCTCACAATCTATGCAGACAAGCCTCTTTGGTATACCCTAAAATCCACACTGTTGCTTGGATCAGAAATGCCTTTCCCTTTGTCTGTCAAAATCCTATTCTTCAAGGCTAGCTGAGTTCTACCTTCCTCTTTCCTCAGAACCTCTATTCCAAAACTCCTTCCATTCTGCCTGGAGTGAGGTGTTTCTTTGTTAGCGGAGCAGGAGCAGCAATGAGACCCTCCGCATTTCACCCCCACCGGTCCCTACCAGCCTTTAGCATCGTGGGCACCCAGTAATGGTGGGTGACTTGGTCTCCGTCAGCTTTCACCAGTGGTCAGGCTATATCTTAAGATGGCTGCATGCAGAATGGTTAAGAGCAGGCTTCTCAGGGCACCTGGGTGGCTCAGTGAGTTAAAGCCTCTGCCTTCGGCTTGGGTCATGGTCCTGAGGTCCTGGGATCAAGCCCCACATTGGGCTCTCTGCTCAGCAGGGAGCCTGCTTCTCTGTCTCTCTCTCTCTCTCTGCCTGCCTCTCTGCCTACCTGTGATCTCTGTCAAATAAATAAATAAAATCTTAAAAAAAAAAAAAAAAGAGCAGGCTTCTCCATTCATTCTACCAAGGTCCAAATTTGGCCCCGCCACTTGCTAGGTCCATTTCATGTTTTATGCTTCAGCTTGCCCATCTCGAAAATGAGGATGATGATGATGACTACTTCATAAGGTCATTTTCAAGATTAAAAGAACTAGTGTAAGTACAGCCTTTAGAATAGTGTCTGCCACTTCATGAGCACATATACATGTTGGCTCATAATCATGCCTAGAGGTTATTGGGTACCTGCCTGAGTCACCAGTCCCCATGCTGACCCGTGCTCACTCGTGCTCGTCAAGACTGCCCCAGAGGAAACTGCTTCTTGCTGAGATTCATACACTCAATGAAGGGGCCTTCATACAGCTCTTCTGTAGGGATATCTGTTAATAGCACTCTTGTTTTCCTCTTAATAGCATTCCTTTAATGAGTGAGGATATTCTTGCAAAACAATCTGGAATTCTGTGCTTTCCTTGGGCTCTTTCAATCTGGACTCAGACCTGGTTTTATAATGAAGATTATGCACTTTTTCAATGTTGCAAGAAAAAAACAAGCACAACGCATTGCATTTATGAGTGAATAGATTTACAGACACTTTTGAACTGAAAAGGGACCGCAGAGATCACCTCGTCCTGAAGACAAAAAAACAAGGAGATCGTGTGACTTGTCTAATTCATACGCACTTATCCAAGTTATTAAAAGACAAAGTTATTCAACAGCCTGACTTGGGGCTCGATCCCAGGACCCTGAGATCATGACCCGAGCTGAAGGCAGAGGCTTTAACTCACTGAGCCACCCAAGCGCCCCATTCAGTACTTTTCTTGACGTCATGCTTTATGTGGCAGATTCCAAGCCATGAAATCTGCCCTGCTAGGTTGAAATGAACATGCGTTCACGGTTAACAATAGCTATCTCTTACCATATGCCCACTCTATGCCAAGCATTTTACAAGGCCTTTTATTTAGATTCTCTCATTTCATCTCCACGTTAACTGTCATTGTACAGTCTAAGCTGCCAGCATCCCTCACCCAGACTGTTGTGATTGCCTCCTAACCAATCACATCCCTTCCCTCTGCACTAAGAGAACAATCCGAAACACTTCCATGGTCCACAGGTTTGCAGGATTTGGAACCCGCCTACCTCCCCAGCTCTGCATGCATCCCTCTCCTGGGGTCCAGTCATGGATCTCCAGCTGGATGTGCAGGTTTGGAAGCTCAGCCTTCGTAGTCTGCTATGAAGGGATGGAGCTCCTGAGAACTGAATCAGGCTAATCAACTCCCAACAGATCATTGTGTAATGCACACTGCTAATGTGTTGATTTAAAATGAGAAATAGAGCAATCAAACCAACCAGAGATTGGTGTTGGCTTGTTTGTGACCTCTTTCTGGAGGCTGTAAAGAGTAGTCATTGAGAGCTTGGGGGCTGGGATGAGACTGCTAGAGGGGTTTCCGAATGTGTGTTTACTAACTGGGTGATCTTGGGCGAGTGGACCAGTGAACTTTCTGGTGACTGCTTCCCCATCGGTAAAATGAGAATAATAATGCACCTCCCTGAGTTGTTGTGGCAAGGATTAAATGAGAGGAGATATATATACCTCTTAGGCATTGCTTAGAAGGGAAGTCGAGGCATAGTAACACCATAAATCTGAGCTACGGTTCTCAGAATGGAAATCTACTATAGAACTAAGTTAATATCAGAGGAAAGGGAATGAAATCATCTTAAAGACATTTTTTTGTAGATTGTGGCAGTCTCACACTGTTATTTGTATATTCATCCAGTCACTAGTTATTGATACCCAAATAGTTTCATGCATGACCTGATTCACTCGATAGTTCCTCATCCCACAAATGTATCTGAAATCATGGATGAGTACTGAACTGCAAATTCATGAGTCAACCTCTATCTTTGCACTTAGGTGATTCTGCAATCACTCCTGCTCCTTCCTCCAGCCCTCTCTTTATTTTCAGTTTTAAGCACTTCACAATTCATGTGAAGCTCATCCCTTAAAGGCTCCTCGGCCCTTCCCATTAAATCTGCCCCTGCTTTTCCATTTGCATTCTGTTTGCACACTCACTCTCTCTTTTCCTCACACATGCCACACTCTTCCCCTTTAGATTTCCCTCGGTGCTTTTTGAATCTGCCTGGAATTTCTCACCCCCAACTCCTGGCCAAACTCATGTCTACTTAGACCCTGACCCCCCAGTTTGGGCTACATTCCTTCATCATATTTACCATAATTATAATTAAATTATCATTGTTTACTGTCTTGATTCCTGGCAAAATCAACGAGGTCAAGAACTCTCTCTTTTTTGTTGTTGTTCCCCACTGAATCCCCAGGACCCTGCACACAAGTAGACAGTCAATCAATAGTTGTGGAATGAATGGATTTCATCTTTCCACAACCTCTTTTTCCTGCAATGGAAAGCCAAAGCTCTGAGCTGTTAAGGGACACACCGTCACATCTAGAAGAGCAAGCTTCTAACTCAGGCCTGTTTGCCTCCTACCCAAGCCCTATACTGCCCCACAAGGCTGCCACTTGATTTCCACAAGCTACCTGCCACCCTGCACACACCATCAGTTTAAACCCTATCTCATGCCATTGCCTTTTCTTTCCTGAGCTCCAGACTTCTTTCATTTTTGAACCTAGCCACACCTGCCTTTCATATCGGTAGCTCTATTTTTACTGCCCTCCCTACAACATGCTACATTTCATCTCCTTAAGATTTCTTTCCCTCCTATAACCCTACAATTCCACTCTTAGGTGTTCACCCAACACAAATGTGTACCTGTTTATCAAAAGCACGTACTAGAACTTTCACAGCAGCACTACTCATAATAACCCTCAACTGGAAACTCTCCAAATGCCCTTCTAAGTAGAATAGATCAACTATTTCTGTTCACACTGTGGCATATTATAGAGCAATGAGAATGAATGGTCTAGAACATAACAAGACAACATGGATGACTCTCACAGACATCTTGTTAACAGAAAGAAGTCAAGTATGTGCTAGATGGTTCCATTTGTTAAAAGTTTCAAAACTAACAAACTCATGGTATAAAAGGTTGAGGAGTGGCTACTCTTGGGAGAGTGGTGAATTGGAGGGGCGAGAGGAAGGGGTGGAGGGATTTTCTGGGTGCAGATCATGTTCCGTTTCTTGATCTGGGTGCTAGTTATGTACTGGTGTTTTGCTTGTGAAAGCCCATCAGTATGTACATTTGTGGCACATATAGTGCTCTTTTTGTATATTATGCATCAGTAATAGTTTGTGCAAAACACCCGCCTCTCTGTTTCTGATAACGTCGATATGCAGAGATTGGTTTGAAATCCAATGCCACGACCTGTACCCCTGGGGATAAAAATACATGTTTATAAAAAAATTAAAAATTAGAAAAAAAAAAGAAAAAGAAATCCAATGCCGCTGTCCGGCGTACGAACCACCCACTATTTGGCTATATGGGGGCTTCCTATGCATGTAAAGATGCCACTTTGGAGTGTTTAAAGTCTTAATCAGGACAAGCAGCCTCCAGCTGTGACAACCCAAAATGTCTCCAGATGTTGCCCAACATCCCCTCAAAAACGAAATGATCCCAGTTGAGAACCACTGGCCTAAAAGGGCTTACATAGTTTCCTCACCTTCACCCCCCTCACCCCCCACCTCTGCTTGCTCCCTCGCTCCTTCTGTCGGGCCTCCTGCTCGCACAAATCCAGCTGCCTGGCCTCCTTGTTGTTCTTTGAATGCCCGGGCCCCTCACTTCTGCACCTGTTCTTTCTTCTGCCTGTAAAGCTCTTTTTCAGCCATCTGCATGGCTCACACCCTCTCCTCCTCCAAGGATTTGCCCAAAGCTCACCTTCTCTGCGAGGCTTTCCCTGGCCTCCTTATTGAAAATTTTAATCCTCCATACTTCCTACCTCTACCTGGCTTTATTTTTTCTTCAGAGCATTCATTACACTCTAATCTACTATAACCTTTATTTATTTTGTTTGTTGTCTGTCTTCCCTGTGAAAAGGTAAGAACTAAGGAAGCAAGGATTTTATTTTGTTCACTGCTCTATTCCCTGTGCCTAGAACAGTGTCTGGCATGTAGTCAATGCTCAATAAAACTTGCTGAATAAATGATGACTAAAATCTATAGCCCAGTTCAATGTCTGATACACAATCAATGAATATCTGTTCCCTTTTCCTCACTCTTTTGTGCCCAAGCCACTGTTATAACGGGATTTTTCAGGATTTACTCACTGCTTTTTCTGTTTTACTGCTCTCCTTGTGACCTCCAGCACCCTCCTCAAGATTAGGGTCTATCCCTTCATCCCAGAAGGTGCCGTGATTTTGGCTGACTAGTTGTTCTTGATCCTGACTGCCCCATTCCTACCGCTCCTAGGCATGCTTAGCCCACCTGCCAGGATGTTCACTTGATCACATCTCATCTATCCTTCCTAGTGCAGATTACCTGTCTGGATTGCCACCTTTTTGACCCTAGATGCTGCAGGTTCTGTGACCGTCTGCTCTCTCTCCTTCCTCCACACTGGGCTTGCACCCTGACCTTATCCCTCTCCTCCTACCCTACCAGCAACCTTCTCACACACAACCTTCTCAGAGACAGAGGCAGGTCTGATCTCCCATCTGTAACGTGACCCACCCATGTCTCCAAGCCCACAACTTCCTTCTGTCAAAATCTTGGGAAAGTCAAGAGAGATTGCATCTCGCTTCTCTCTGTTCATTTACCAAGAAACCTGACATTGTGGCAGGCCTATGTTTCCATGAAAGGCTTGTCTGAATTTTCCTCTTTCCCCTTGACTGTAATGCCAGCCAGCACTCGGAGCCATAGAAACCTGACACCGTCCAACAAGCAAACAACTGTAAATGCCAAAAGTCAACAAGCTGCGAGAGCCTCCCATGCAGGAGGCCTTGCAGGCGGGTTGGTCATCATTTTCACCGTGTCCACATGACACTAGACAGTTTCTTTGGCAGGAATCACACTCATGTTAGTGGGGACTTCTCTGGATACAGTAGTTAGTTGCCTGTGATAAGAGAGAATCGAGTAACCAAGCACATGACATTTCTACCTCAGTTGTGCTCACATGCCTGTTGTGGGAAGGCATTTGGGGCAAAGTCCAGATCCATCCAAAGCAAAAACTTGTGAAAATCGGTAAAGCAGCATTCTGAGAACTAATTTTTTTACTGGAAATAGGTCTATGGACACAATCCCAAAGTGCTCACCAAAGCAGAATGATTGATTGGACCATAATGCCTTCGTCTATGATAAAATTGAAGACTGTCTCCCAAACTGTCCGTGGAGTCCATGACTTGAACTGATACTGATGATAGAAACAGATATTTGAGGTTATAAGAATTTCATGAATAGGGACGCCTGGCTGGCTCAGTTGGTTGGACGACTGCCTTCGGCTCAGGTCATGATCCTGGAGTCCCGGGATCGAGTCCCGCATGGGGCTCCCAGCTCCATGGGGAGTCTGCTTCTCTCTCTGACCTTCTCCTCATTCATGCTCTCTCTCACTGTCTCTCTCTCAAGTAAATAAATAAAATCTTTAAAAAAAAAAAAAAAAAAAAAGAATTTCATGAATAGCTCAAGGAATTCAAGGACACCATTTGAAAAGACTATTATGATTTGGTTTCTGGACATCTGGCCATGGGATGCGGCCAACTCACCCTCCTCCCTCCTCTCTCTCCCCACTCTGGCTTCCAGCAGCTTCCCTACGAGCTATGAAAGGAAGGGGCTGACACAGATAAGCCCTCCGTGCCCTTGAACTTCTCAGTTCCCAAATGCCATGTGGGATAGCAGCCATTTATCCCCATGGCCATGGCCCATGGGCTGCCGGGGCAGGACAGGAGTCTGACTTCCCGGCTGGTTCTGTGCTTTCCACAATGGTCTGAAAATGATAAATACACTTGTTACTGTAACAGCTCTTCAGAAGAGGAACTGTGAAGTGAGAAAGGGCAGACACTGCTCGATCTGCATGATTACATAAGTTACATATGGATTACGTGCATCAGAGCTATTTCTCTGCAGTCAGATGTTGAACTCTTGACTGCCAAAGCTGTCAACCACCAGATAGGAGTTAGTAGTTTTCCCAAATAAACCTCACTTTATCAATTGTGCTTCACTTTTTATTCTGAGCATTAACAAATAAAAGTTAGCTGTTGTGTTTTGATTATCTATAAAAGAAACGCACTTAAAAAAAAATCTCATTTTTGGAATTTTCCAAGTCTGGTAAAATGTCCAAATATCTAGAGCTTGGCAGAGCTCTGAGTTGTCTCAGAAATGTCTCCACAATGCTTCAGTGAATGGTGGCATAATCTTGGGCTGAGTCATTAATTAGTGACATTTATTGAACACTCGTTGTATGCAAGGCATCATACTAACCGCGTATACAAACAAAAATACAAGAATGGGAATCTCATTATACCAGAGGGACAAGGAGAGGAAGTTTTCTTTAGGTAAAAGAATAGGTCAATGGAGAAATAACTTTGCTTACAAACTTCCTTACCCTAAAATGGTTCAATAATACTAAACAAATGAAAATATTAGCTGTAAATAGAAAGGCACAGCACAGTCCAAAACCTTTTTCTGTAAAGAGACTTGATGCAGATCTTCTTGGTCAAAGATCATGAGTGAGTTAATAGAAGTGATAATGAAGACTGAACTACTTTTCTCCATGGTACTTTGAGAACTCTGTAGAAAATGGCTCTGATTCTTGCCAATAGTAATTGATTTAATAGGACAAGAAGTTGCCAGCATTTTCCTCCTTAAACATGAATGTGTGTGGCGTGCCTGGGTGGCTCAGTTGGTTAAGTGACTGCCTTTGGCTCAGGTTATGATCCTGGAGTCCCAAGATCGAGCCCCACATCAGGCTGTGGGCTCAGCAGGGAGTCTGTTTCTTCCTCTGACCTTCTCCCTTCTCATGTTCTCTCTCTCTCACATAAAAAAAAAAAAAAAAAAATGGGTGCATGTGTAGAAAATCTGGCTTCCATGAAAACTACACAATAGTGAATTTAAAGCAAGGTTTTTAAGTATGTAGGTTCAACACATCTATTGTAAAAGTTTTATTAAGGAAGCAAGGATTTTGTTTTCTTCTTTCTTTTTTCTAATAGGCAGCCTTGGAGTAGAAAACACAGGTTCTTATAACCGCAATTAGACCTAACTGTGGTCTATAACTGTGGTCTCTGATATTTTCCCAGAAAGAAAGAGATATGGTTTGCTTACTTCAAACATTTTGCTTTGCTTGCTTGCTTGCTTGTTTTGAAATTGCTTGCTTTATTCATTCATTCATTCATTCATTCATTTCCCCTTGGGGGGGAAAAATCCATTGTGCAAGTTCCCTTTCCTGTCAGATTGAGAATTCAGAGTAGGAACAGTATCATGAGGTCTACAGTGGACAGATTGAATTTTCCCTGCACAGTCTTCATTGCCCCCTGGCTGATGGGAACAGTGGCCCAATATCCTTTTGGGAAACCTTTGTGATTTAGATAACTGTAACTTCATCTTTGTCTGCAGAGATGGGCGCATGGCCCAATTCTGGCCAAACGGGCATCTCTGGCCACAATGATTGAGCCAAAGATTGGCCTTGACCCAAGCCAGACCAACAAGACCCAGCTTGGGGATTACTAAATTAAGGGTCCCCATCTTGTTCCTCATGGGAGAGTCTTCCTGAGAGTGAAGTAACAGGAGGAAAGCAGAACTGAGAGATGGAAAAATACAGATACTTGAAGCCAACTTTTGAACATCCAGATCCAAATGTAAGTAAAACCTTGATTCCAACTAACTGATACTCTGTAGACATTCTGTCTACCTCCCTAGTTTCTAAACCAGCCACCAAGACTTCTGCCTGGTCATAACTTGCCAAACTTCCCTGGTGCAAATCACCTACATAGACTATCCCTTCACTTGTCCCCTCGCTCTCTAGGTGGTGCCTTGTTTGCCAGGTCTTTCTCCCACCAGAATCTTCATGTGGCCCTGTTCTTAATCACATCCCCCACTCCCAGCACCTTCCCAAAGGCAGTTCTGGTCTCTAGTTCTAACGTGTCCTGCCTGCTTAACCAGCAACAAACTTCATTCTCTCAAAACTATGTGCATTTTAGATCTGTAACCAATACATTTGTTTTGCTTAAGGTGGTTTGAATTAGGTTTAAGTCACTTACAATAGAAACAGCCCTTGATCTTCATCAATAATAAAAATTTTTTTTAGAGAAGATTGATTTTTTTTTTTTTTATGAGCCAAGGGTCACCTAGAGTCAGGCTTTCTGAATAAGAAGGCATTCAAACATGAGTACCATTTTGTGCATAAAATATTTTCCAGTAAAATACAATGAAATATAATGAATATAAACAAAAATGCGATGTAACTGATTTCACACGTGCCCCCTAGTCATTCAAAAGAGGAGTCTCTATTGTGCCTCCTTAAATGGAAATGGCATTTATTTAAATGCATGCTACCTATAACTGATACTCGGATGAGTAACTTTAGAGCAATACCCCTCCCCCCACAGTGTGGTTGATAGACCATTTGTATTAGTAATATCTTGGGAGACTGGCATAAAATTCAGATTTCTTGGGTCTACTCCAAGCCCACTGAATCAGAGTTTCTGACAACTGGGCCTGGGAATGTCCATTTTGGTAATTCCAGGTAATTTCCTAGGCATACAAGAGTTTGAGCATTATATATATATTTTAATTCACTTTCAAGTGTTATTGGCTGAACCAAGAGAGAAATTCTAAGAACATCTCATCATTTATAAAATTGAAACTGAATGCGTGTACCTATAAAAAGCATAAGGTCCATGTAATCTAGAAATGCTTACAGGAAGGATGGAGTTGGTGTAGGCTAAGCTAGCTGTGGTGACAAAGGACCTAAAATATGAATGGCTTACAGTGTCAACAGTTTGTTCCTTATATTATTACATTTCCATCACAGGACACTCCAGAACTCTGGGCTTTTGAAACAGTCTTTATGTGGCTCATAGCTGGTGTTATAGCAGAGGGTAAAAAGCGTATGTGTACTGTAGGCCAGTTCTTAAAGTGCCTGCTCAAAAGGGACCCATGTTACTTATAGCCAGATTATACAGCTAAAGCAGGTCCCAAAGCTGCTCCTGTATTCGGCGAAGTAGGGAAGGATGGGCCTATAAAGAAAAGACACTGTAGGAAGGAGCAGCAAACACTCTGAACAGAAATATAATCTATCAATAGGACATTCAATATAATAGGTCATGTGTTCTTGGAAAAAAATGGGGACCCTATGGTCAGATAAGTTTGGGGGCTACTGTATACTACCTCCATCTCTAGAGCTACACAGGGCAAACCAACATATTCAGGGCTCCTAGAGCCCTGCAATGGGGGAAAGGAAAGATTGTTTAACCCCGTGTTCCCAAGCTTTGTTTCCATGGAACCCTTTTCAAACACCATCTCAACAGGCTGTAACAATTTCAGGGGTCTTGGACATCATTTGTGTTGTGGATGAAATAATATTCTCTTCTTCCCCTACTACAAAGCATGCATGTGTGCCATTCCTAAGAGACGACTGCATAATAAATTCTGTGTGGCTTCAAGCTTTTCATGTGTTAAAAAAAATTATGATATGGTACCAAGCCACCCCCAAACCTGGAGAATTCTATGCAAATATCTTTGATATTATTCTAACTATTTTAGGTTGATGAAATTTAATAATACTTGGGATCACATAAGAAGTGACTCTAATAAGCCAGTTCTTCCAGGTACTAGAGTGTTCCAGAAAAGGATTTTACTTTTAAATCTTTCTCATTACCATGTTTGGAGTTAGGCAATTCCTGTAAATTGAAGCAATGTACTATTTCTTTCCACTGATGGGAAGCTGGTATTTCAAAAGTTCATTAGCAGCTCTATAGTTATAATAAGTATAAATGTGGTCAAGGCTATGAGAGTCCTGGCTGGGGAAGCTGTTTTCCACTTCTCTGCCCCCACCCGATGCATTCTAGTACCTGTGCTAGGACGCCGGTGATGCACAATGTTTGTGTCGCTGTGTAAGCGGACGCGTCATGTGGCCATGATACCACAGAAGTGGCCACAGTTGGCTTCCAATTTTTCCAGTGTTAAGTCATTTTTAAGCCTCTGTTCTGGGACACCGTTTTTTCCCTTACCACTGCCTCTCAATCTTTGCCTGGCTCTTCCTCCTAGATCTACTCCTTACAGAATGGGTTTCTCCCTATTCTGCCCTTGGTCCTCTTCTCAACTCACTCTCTGCTCTGCCCTCCGGCCTTCTGCCCAGCCTGGGTCTGTCCCCCGACCCCCCACCCCCAACATTCCTGAGCTTCAGGATCATATTTAATGCCAATGGGTCATCTCTACCTGGTGCTGCATATTTAGTGTATCCCAAGCAAAACTCTTCATTTTCATTTTCTGTTTCTCTTCATTATCTTACCACCTATTTGATCTCCTAAGTTTAAAAAAAAAAAAAAATTGGGGCTCCTGGGTGGCTCAGTGGGTTAAGCCTCTGCCTTCAGCTCAGGTCATGATCCCACGGTGCTGGGATCGAGCCCCGCATCGGGCTCTCTGCTCAGCGGGGAGCCTGCTTCCTCCTCTCTCTCTGCCTGCCTCTCTGCCTACTTGTGAACTCTCTGTCCAATAAATAAATAAATCTTAAAAAAAAAAAAAGGGAGGGAGACATTTTTTCTGGCCCCTCCATGTCTCTCATCCACAGGCTCCAACTCACGCCCACGTCTGGACACTCTCAGAAATAGGAGACTTGATACCTTCTCCCACTATCTGCGCACACTGCCTCAGTTCAGATGCTGGGATCATCTGTCTGGATTCTGAGAGGGTGGTGTGGCCGTGAAGCGTGTGGGCTTGGGCACCGGGTCGGCAGGGAATGGAATTCCAATTCTACCGCTTTTTATGGAGTGAGTGACCCAAGTTAGTTAACCACTCTGTGCCTCAGTTTCCTCCTTTATATATAAAACAAGAATCATTATAATACCTACCAAGTAAGGTTATTATGAGGATTACTTTGATAAATACCTTCAAAATGCCTGGCACGTTGGAAATGTGCAGTGTTAGTTATTTGCATTACAACAGCTTTTTAGCTGATTCTGCTGGTACTAGTCCCCTTCCACTCCCATTAGAATCATCTTTCCAAGAAGCAAATTTTATCATGTCACTCCTCAGCTTGACTGGCTTCTTAGCCTTAAAGATGAAAGTTCAGCTTTCTCAGAAGGACACAAGACCATTCAAAAATCTGTTCCCAACTCCCTTTCTGGGTCCTATTTTGGCCACACAGGCTCTAAACCCCGAGTCTACGCTCTGGGGTGTGCTAAACTCACCATCATTTCTCAGACACTCCATACTCATTCCTAGTTCCTTGCCTTTGCCTGTAATGCTCCCGTGTTGGTCAGCTTTCCTTAGTTATGCTCCTATAACAACCACCTCCAGGACTCAGTAGTTTTCAACAACACAGTTTTCTTTCTTGCTTGTATTACTTGTTTGAAGGTCCATTCTACACCAAGAGTGTTCTTTGGCTCAGAGACCCACCCTGAATGAGCAGCCCCTTTCTGGAAATGGTTTTTTCATGCAATAGAGGGAAAAGAGTAAGTCTTTAATGTCATGACGGCTCTTTAAGGTTTTACTCGGAAGGGGTACCAAACACTTCCACTCACATTTTCTTGGCCACACTTGACCTTAACTGGGGCAGAGAAATAAAAACCTCTCCCAGGGAGATGGAACAAGTAATTAGAAACAATAATAAGGTCTTCCATGGTTCCTTACATTTGAAAGGCCATCCCACGTCCCTCCTTTTCCCCATTCTTCAAAGCTTTCAAAGCTTTACCGTCACCTTGTTTGTGAAATTTTTCCGTTGTCACCAGGCAGTCTGGTCACATTGCTTCATTCCCTCAGGACTCTGGCTGCACTTCTAATAAGGTGTTTGTCCTGCTGCACTGAGAATATCTGTCCACATCCCCCTTTCTCTCAGCAGCCATGACCACAACTTCTGGATGTCTCTATTCCTGGTTCCAAGCACCCTAGCGCTCAGAACGGGTCAACAGCATGAATGAATGGAGCTGTTTTGCTTAGCCTTTTATAGGCCAGGTTGGGAACACTTTTTTGTTAATATGCAGTGGGAGGTGACCAAGTAACTCCTTCATGCAGGCAGAAAGGAGACCAGTGAGAAAGCCAGTTTGGTGTTTTCTCTGTGCCCACCAAATAGGATGTCACTTTCTTATTTTGCGATTAGTCCATTGCTACGTAACTGGAATAAATGCCTTGAAAAGATACTATGGATGCATATAGCCTTGGGTGTTTATAGGCATGTAATATCCAAATGAAAACAGATTGTGCCTTAAGGTCGGGTTATCTACTGAAAAGACAATACCAGCGAAAAATCATCCTGATGAACCATCAAAAAGTCTCCTCTTTGGTAGCATTTTGGGAAGATTCTAATTAAACAAATGACTGGGGTGTTCAGTTTTACCTCCAAAGTATTGCAAATGTGCCCCCTGTCATCCCGTCACCAGCACTTAGTTCAGGCTCTCCAGGTTACTCCCTACCTGCACTTCAGCCGCACTTACACACCCCTCCTTGCTTTCCATCTGCCCAGAATGTTCTGGGCACTCCCTCAGACCCCCTCCAATCAAGAAAAGCTTCTAATCAGATGTCACCTTCCTTTTGAACTCTCTCCACTGCCTTCTCTTTACCATCCTCTAACAGAGTTAATATCCTGTCCCCGTATATCTTTTTATTGTTGTGTTTTATCACATAGTATTGTAATTATTTGCTTACATGCCTTTTTCCTCTTAATGGAGTAAGAATCCTGTGAGAGCAGCTGTTGTGTTGTCCAGTTTCTCTCCTTGAGCAGACGGCCTTTGCACATACATAAGGTGCTCAATGAATGCTGGTTACGTTGAGCTGCTGTTGAACAGAAGGCAAAAATCGTGACTCACACATTTTGTGGTAAACAAAGTGGTACAATTGAAAATACTTTTAAAATCTGGTATTTTAATGCATCCTACTCTTTTCATGACTCATGGAGAATGTAGTATTTCTAGTATTAGCCAATAAATTCTGAGTTAATTAATGTGAATTTTAACTTTCATATATAAGCTCCATGCAAAAACTTTTTTGGAAACCATCCAATTCTCAAGAGAACCATTTGGTAAATTAAGAAAAAGGCTTTAGAGGAAATATTCTTCATAGGGTATTATTTGGCTAAAGAAAATTTAAAAGATACTATAATTTTTTTTATTGTCTTTGCCATGGAAAACAAAAACGAAAGTTTCACTGCGACATAAAAACTAAAGAATTAAAGGGAATTGAAGTTTCATGTGCCTTAGGAAAACAGTACAACATGCTAATTTGGCCAGATCTTCTAACAAAAAGAAGGCCAAGTGCATATTACATCTATTTAATTAGCTCAAGAATAAAAATTTTCAGTTTTGCTAACTCAAACACATGTTATGTAAGAAATCATGAGTGTAAGCGGGAGAAAAAGAGGGCAAAAAAGGTTGTAATTAAAGTAAATCTTCCCAGAACCCTGGATTGCACCAGGAACGTGGCCAGAATAAGCAAAGGCTACTGACTTTTGCCAGGGTCATGTTTGGAGGTTACTTTATCATAGCCCTTGTTTGAAAAACATAATTTGAGCATAGAAGGGCTCCCAACGTTCAATGATCTCCATGTGCTTCCCATTACGGTCAGAAGAAGAAATGCTGTGGTGGCTTCTGCAAATGGAATGGAATGGGACTTTTCAGATCTCTTTCCGACTTGGCAAGAAGGCTGGGTGCCAGCCTGGACATCGGGAGGCCCAGCTATTTCCAGCAGGGAGGGACACGCAGTCATACAGGGTCACCTACGAACCATTGCAAGTGGTTACTTAGTCACTCATCTTGTGTAGGACAGCACGTAGTTCAGCTCAGAATGGCTAGATCCCTTATTCTAGCTAACATCATAGTTGTTAGAGTATAAGTTAATGGCAAAATATTATTAATGAATTCCCTTGCTAGCTGAGCTCTGATGGACCAGAAATGGTCTGTCAAATCTTCACTTACTCACCTACTTCCTACCAAGGGAGCGTGACCAGTCATGCATATGTCGACCCCCTTCCCCACTTCCCAATAGCAACTAGGATAGCATGAAGACTAAGCCAAGAGTAGCATCACTAGTAGCTGTTTATCTAAGACACATTTCCCTCTTTTTCATCACTAAACACTCGTCCAGCTAAATATTCACTTTCCCATGCAATGAGAAATAAGTAGATGTTTGCCTGAGAGTTCTGGTGAAGCCTTTGAATTTCCTGTTAAAAGGAGACAGATACATGACCCTCTCTACCTTTTCTCCAAGCAGATGTGATGTCCAAACTATTGCAAACATCTTGGAACATCCTGGAACATGAAGCACTAGGGATAGCAGATCAGAAAGATAGAATGACCTGGGTCCCTCATGGCATTATGAGCTACAAACACTTCAAGCATCAGGTTCGCCTGTTTCTCCCTCTGCCTGCTGCTCCCCCTGCTTGTGCGCTCTCTCTCTCTCTCTGACAAATAAATAAAATCTTTTAAAAAAGAGAGAGAGAAAGAGAAACCTGGTCAGCTGAAAATAAAAGAAGTCTCACACTTATTTATAGTCTTTTAATAAAAAAGATGTGACTTTATCACACTAAATTTTACATAATCCTGTCTTGTCTCTGTCATGAAAATCCTACCTTAAAATTCCAGTTGTAGCTACAGTATCCACATTTTATTATTCAAGTATCAGGCTTTCATGTGGATTCCATAATTATCTTCTGCAAATTGTATTTTTACAATATTCACTGCAGTCATTTTGCAAGTGCCAACAGGGAGGGTTCTATAGGCATAGATCACATTTCTATTAAAAAAACAAAACAAAACAAAAAACAAAAAAAACCTTCCCCCAAATGGTAACATCTGGTTGATGGACTGGGTCATAGATGTTTGCACCTGGAGCATAGCCAGACCTGAAACCCATGCTAACCTATAATCACCGTAGATCTATCACTTCAAAGCCGTTTCTGTCCTGGCTCCAATTTTGGGTTTGGCTCATTGTTTCATCTCATTCTATCCTAAAACTCTCAAATAGGAATCCGAAGCTTGGGCACAAAAGGGCAGCTTGCTTATCTTCCTTCAGCTCTCTTACTGAAGACATGCCCACCAAAGCATTTAGAAATGAGACAAATTCATCGCTTACACATTCTTTTTAATGATGACAGCCACCATTGACTGAGACATTTGTCACGTGCCAAGAGTTATTCTAAACTCTCCACAGACGTGCTCTCCTTGGGCCCCCATAGCCTGTAGCAGATGGCAGGGTCCTGATGGCATCGTCCTTCACGCATCCAGTCAGTGAGGGTTCCGAGCAGCCACTAGGCTGGACCCTGGGACTGTAGCAGTCATGACGCACCTACCCCTCCAACCAGGGCTGTCTTTTACACACACACTTATAGCTCCTGGAGTCTCCTGGGGGAAGAGACATTGCCGTGTGGCGATGGCTCAGGAAGAGGCAATATGGAGCATGTAACAGGGGCCCTAATCAAGACATGGAAAAGGAAGGGAAAGGCTCACTGGGAAAATGATGTTTACGGTCAGACATTCGGGGTTATTCAGGTAATGGGAGACGTGGTCCTGGTGCTGGGCGTACAAATCATTCCGGACAGATGAGACAAGATGTTGTTGGAGAGCCCAGGGCACGAAGGTGCCCGAGAGCCCTGGGCGGTTATTGCTGGAAGATAGGCCACTATTGCTGGAGCTGAGACAACCAGGGAGAGAACGACAAGAGGACCTGGTGGCCAGGACATTGTCCTGGATGCGGTATGAAGCCATTCAGAGTGGGGGTGTTGTCATTGCTCTGTGTGTGTGTGTGTGTGTGTGCCTGTGCGTATCTGTCTGTATGTACATCTGTGTGTGTGTCTGTGGGTGTGTATGTGCATGTGTGTCTGTGTATGTCTCTGTGTGCCTGTGTGTGTGTGTGTGTGTGTGTGTGCGTGTGTGTGCATGTGTGCATGCGTGTTTGGGGGTGTGGAATAGGAAGAAGATTTAAACTCAGATTCAGAAAAATTAAGCACCTTTGTCTAAAGTCACTCCTGAGCTAGAATTCGAACCGAATGTGCTTGACTCCCATTCTTTATTCTCAACCCATCATTCTCTACTATCTTCTAGTTTTACCAGCTTCATTCTAGTCTGGGTACCTTATCTCTATCAACTCCACTAAACAATACTCAAAACACATGTGTCTAGTGCTTCCTATGTACCAGGACCCACATTAGGGATTCAAAAGCTCTTGCCTTTGGAGGTATAACTTGTTTTCTGTTCCTTCTCAGAGGCTAGAATCTGAAATCTATTTTTGACCCCATCTATTAAAACATGTCCCAGAGGCCACTTGATTTTTGACCTATTGCACTATTATGTCAAAGTGAAAGTTCATTGCAACTGGGGACCCTGGGGAAAACATTGTCCTGCCAGCAAAGTCCCCACTGTATGATTCGCTTCTAACAACAACCTTGCGGAGTGAGTCCGCTATTGCAGATCAGTAGACTGAGGTTAAAAGGTTAAGCCACTAGCTGAAGATCACACAGGTAAAACTGTGAGACCGGCATCTGTCCTGGGAACCAAGCTCTTGGGGCCATGCAGCAGAGCAGTTTCTCTCTGAGTGGGGAGATGCTCCTGGCAAAGGCAGAGGGAGAAGCAGGGAAGGCGAAGGGGTTTGAGGGAAATGATCTGGAAACTAAGAACAAGGTGTGTGACACAATAGGAGACTACCCAATTGTTCCCCACAGCTTTAAACATATTTAACCAGCCTCATTGTTGACAAGCTCCACAGAAGTCATTGCCGCTTAGAAAGGTAATGAATTTTCAATTCTAACTAAATCTCAAAGCATGTTTTTTCTCTGTACCCCCCCCCTTCTTTTAGGTTAAAAGTTGTATGTAGTTAGAGTTATCCGCAGTATATCTGATTTTTCTCAGACAGACAAGTAAAAAAATAAAATATTTATAAAATTCAGAGGCTATATTTGCTTTGGTCTTTGAGTACCTTTTTAAAAAGGCCTCAAAGCCCTATAAACGAATCAAGCACCTGCCACACTGAGTCCTTTCAATGCTCAGGAAAGTCTTCTCATAAGTTGAAAGCTACATTATGACTTGAACTTGGGAATTTGCCTCAAAATTTTCTCTAGAAGTCAGTTTGCTCTAGTAAGGTTTATGAAATGCTCTGGGCTTTGTATTTGACTTTCCAAATCATCTATCCAATCATCTGTCTAAACCATGAATCTACAGCTTAGCAAAGTTTTTATATATCCTATCCATCAAAAAAAAAAAACAAAAACGGATCAGCTCATGCACCATTTCTTAGTATTAATTTTACTTTTGCACAGAGGAGCTTTTTATAATTATGTTCTTTGGGATACTTTCTTCTTTAAGCATCATGCTAACCCTGTCCTGAATTTATTTTTTTTATAAGCTAACTAACTGATCTTGCTAGGTCATGTTCAAACAAGAACTAATAATGCATAGTTCAAAGAAAGATGAATATTAAAGTGAATGTTTCTTAATTGTAAAAAGAAAAAGAATAAAAAGGATCAAAGTAGGTTTGCTTAAAGATAAATTTGATTTTAATAACAGTTCTCAAATAAATGAAATCAAATCCCAAATTATACGGGCCAAAACTTGTTCCTTAAAACACCATAATATTCAAATCTAGTGTCATTAAATCCAGAAATTTGGGTAGTGGGTAAGGAGAAGATTTTAATGACCTCATTCCATTAAAGAACAGCATATGAGAAATATTGAAATTAAATTACAGCATTATTCCAGTTTTATTTACAAATTAGAAAAGGAGTCAGAAGGCAAAGAAGAAAGTGTGTGTGTTGTGTGTGCTCCCTTGTTCTTTGTCCTCCAACAGGAAGTAGCCCCACCCTTCAGAGAGGGAGTCGGGGAGAAAGGAAAAAGCCCTTAGCCGAAGCCCTTAGCCGAATCTCCCAGATGAGTTTGGAAGCTCAGAATAGCTAGAGTTGTGGGGGTGGGGTGGGGGGCATGGCAAAAATTTCTGTTTCACATTTTAGAAACTCTCTTATTTTCATTGGAACTAGGCCCTTTACCTACTCATTTAATGTTCATAAGCCCAGGAGGTAGAGCACATCTTAGGATTCCCACCTGATATTATTCTGAGACACAGTTAATCCAGTAACTTACCAGAGGTGACTCAGTTAGTAAATGTAGGACCTGGAATTAGCCTCAAGCCTTTTCTCTTGATTTCCCTTCCTTTCCTGAATAAAGGAATATAGGCTTCTATTGTTTACTTTCTGGCAATAAATTATTTCCGCAAGAGAACAGATTACTGAAAAGCATCTTTTAAAAAAAAAAAAAATCTTGTTTTTTTAAAGATTTTATTTATTTACTTAACAGACAGAGATCACAAGTAGGCAGAGAGGCAGGCAGAGAGAGAGGAAGGGAAGCAGGCTCCCCGCTGAGCAGAGAGTCTGACGCGGGGCTCGATCCCAGGACCCTGGGATCATGACTGGAGCAGAAGGCAGAGGCTTTAACCCACTGAGCCATCCAGGTGTCCTGAAAAGCATCTTTTAACCATGATGAGAAGCGAGATCCTAGAAGGGAGGCTCATTTGAAGCTGGGACTTTCGGGGAGAATTGGACACATGGAGATGACTAGAGGGCGGAGGGAACACGCTGATGAGAGAAGGATGTATGTAGGGAGGGGGTAAAAGGTTCTGTAACTCCCCTTGGGCCCTAGATACTCACGCACTATTGTGAACATTATCTTGGTGTCTACTTTGACACACTGTGTCTGCCCCTGTGCCTGGCATTGCCTTTAAAGGGAAATGCAGTGGTCCCATTATCGTATATATACTTGAAGGCCTCTGGATAACTGATATTCCAATGGGCAAATACTCTTTCAAGAACAGTAGTAATAATAAGAAGGAGGACTATCATTTATGAAGTGCTTGTTACACATCACTTATCGTCATCACCATCATCATTAAAGATCATTAACACGTATGGAGTCCTCACTACGTCTCAGACACCGTTCTGGGCTCTTTGTATGTATTATCTCACTTAATTCTCACAGTTCTTCAATCAAGTCGATGCCATTATTATGCTCATTTACAGAAGAGGAAACTAAGGCATAGACAGGAAAGCCGCTTGTCTGAGAATACCGGCTCCAAGGCCAGGATCTGACTGCAGGGACTGCAAATGGCTTACTGGATTTCTTCAAAAGATTTTTGTTGACTCCCTACTGCACGCCAGGCTCTGAGCAGAAATGGACACAACCCCTGGAACTTTCAGGAACAACCCCCTTTCTGGAACTTTCAGTCTAGCCAAAAGAGACAGCGAACGAGTGGGGATATACACAAATGTCTAATGGCAATGGTGGCAAGGATTCTGGAGGACGGAAGGGTTTGTGGGGCTCTGTCCTCCTGTCACTGGTCCCACACTGTCCTTTTGTACCCACGGGGCAGCAGGCATGCGGTGTCAGGACAGAAAGGGAAAATGGTGAGGTGTTTGGCTGAGGACAATCTCCTCAGATCTTCCCAAGTTATGAATCAATCAATTATTTCACTCTGGGGCCTGTCACATTTCAATGGCCATTAGCAAATCATTTCGCTTGGAAGCCTAAGCAGTAATTACATGCACAGAGTTCCAGAACACAGACTTCACTTCAGCACAACTCACCCTATTTTTATATGCAGAGATTTCCTCTGCTTATGTAACCGAGGCCAGGCATCTAACTGACCACTCACATGGGCACGTAGGTACAAGCTCCTCGGCCAGGGCTTCCGTTTCTCTACTTCCACTTTTCATCTGTGGAATGTAGAAATTGGATTAAAGACTATGTTGATTTCTGTTCAAAGCACTGGCAATAAAAGGTTTGTGCAGCTGTTTTAAGGATACCATATAGAATATACACAAAATTTTGCGGTCAGTTTCGCCGCCGTCGTCAGGACCAATGACTCACTCTGACCTGGGTTTTGTGGGCTCTTGAAATATTGTTTTGGTCTAGTCCTTAGCAAAGTTGATGGGCTCATCCCGAACATGGGGGAGGGGGCAGTGGAGGTGGGATTTTGTGAACTATTCTTGTTTTAACTTTCCCAGGGAGTCCCAGACGACTTCTGACCCACGGAGTGTTTTCATCTGGGAGAGACCTTAAATTGGAGCATCTGGTGAGAAGCCTGCATAGCATGCAGGAGAAAGCTGAGTCCCTGAGAGATGAAGCCATATGACTAATGTCATGGGCCCGCTGGTGGCACAAATGCCCTGAGAACTCCAGCCTCCCCAGCGCCTCAGCCTGGAGATCCTTACTCACCTGGTGCTGACTCCGGAACTGAAAATCTTCATGTCCTTTTGGATGTTGTCATATCTTCTCCTTTTTTCATGCCTTAAATACTGTGCCACAATTATCTACAATGACACGGATCAACACTAACAACAGCTTGTAGTTATTGCCAACTAAAATACGAGGTATGTAGTTCTACTCTGGTTTCCGGGAGTAGAGAGTTTGGAACAGAAAACATTTAACAGAGGGAGATGTTCACCTGTATGGACAAGGAATATGGAAGGGCCTCATAAATTAAATAAATTTTGTAAGCTATCTTATTGTGATGTTTTAAGAGCAGAATATACACAAAGTTGGTGTGAGGAACACGGGAGCTCTGTGTTTCAGCAAGGGGTCAGGAAGGATTCTGTTTCTTTCCTAACTAGGGAAGATTCGAGGGGGACTGCAAAGACTTCATGTAGAATGTGGGGGGAAATTTTATGAATGCTCTCATAGAGGGTGATCTGGAGGAGGCAAACATTTTGACCTGTGCTGTCTGATACCATAGCCACTAGCCACACGGGGCTAGTTCTGTTGAAATTATTTAAATCTTTTTTTAAAAATTAAAAAAAATTATTTATTTGACAGACAGAGACCACAAGTAGGCAGAGAGGCAGACAGAGGGGGGTGGGGAAGCAGGCTCCCCGCCTGAGCAGAGAGCCGGATGCGGGGCTGGATCCCAGGACCCCGGTACCATGACCCGAGCCGAAGGCAGAGGCTTTAACCCACTGAGCCACCCAGGTGCCCCTTCTGTTGAAATTATTAAAATTAAATAGAATTTTAACATTCGGTTCCTCCATCTCACTAGCCACATCTCAAGTGCTCAATGGCCACACGAATCTAGTGGTTATTGCCTTGACCCACATAGATGCAGAACATTTTCATCACTGCAGAAAGTTCTTTTAGATAGCACTGACATGGCACCGGGTCAGCCAAGGGGAGGGACGGATGAATGGGGGAAAGGGGAGCGCAAGGTAAGGCTGACCAGGAAAAGGTTGTACTAGCATATGAGACTCAAGGGAAACGAGACACCCTGAAGTGACCCAGAGAAAGATCTTGAAAGGGATTTGATCATAGATGCAAGGCAGTGGCTAAGTTTTAAGTATGATGCGCTTCCGGGTAGAAGTATCCCTATGCTTTTGGCTGGTAGGTACTCTTCTTTACAAAGAGGAAAATGTACCTTCTGCCAAACTATGGGGAAAAAAAAAAAAGCTCAGTGATTTCCCAGGACTGGGGAAGAAAAGGGAGGGGGGGAGGAGGGGTGTTTGGGGGAATTTTTGATAAAAAGATTCTGTAGGATATGAAAATGGTGAATACACGTTACTTTACATTCCTCAGAACCGGAGGCTCTACAGTACAGAGTGAACCATATAAACAATGGACTTTAGTTCATAATAATCTATCAATATAGTTCATCAGTTGTGACACATGGACCACAGGACTGCAAGATACTATAACAGGGGAAACCAGTGGGGGGATGGGAGGGATGGGTAGGGGTACTTGGAAAATCTCTGTGCTTTCTGCTCAGTTTTTCTGTAAACCTAAAACTGCTCTAAGAAATAAAATCTGTGCGTTAACTAGTTCCTATAAAATATGTTTAAGCATTCAAAAAGTTTTCGTTTTCACATAAACAGTGAGATGACAGCAAACACATTAGTCTCAACTGATAATCTTATGTAATTATGTATTTATATAAATATTTGTCAGTTGAAAAAAATCAAACAAACAGTGGACTGTCTTCCAGAGGCCCACAGTGCAGTGTTAGGCATTCATCTTGGTAAGCAGAGTGCAAGCTAGATTTTGGTCTATACTTGCCCCCTCAGATGTCTTTGTGCAATGCACAAACCACACAACTGTACACAATGGTTCTACTGGAACCCCGTCCATTACGACATGGGGTTCCAAACAGAGGGTATAGTGAGTGGGGACAAGGGATGGCCATCTCTGTAGAGTGCCAAAGACTGACTAAAAAAAGAGTCTGTTGAGAACAGATCACATTAAGCCATATGAAAAATACTCTTTTGCATTAATGGAGAGCCAAGAACAGAGCCCTGAGAGACCTAAAGAAATCTAAAGGGGTATGGGAGATAAAGCTGGGAAGGCAGGAGGCAAATCACAGCCATATTCTACGTAGAAGCTGACGTGTGTCACTCAGCAGCTGCCTCTCTGAGCTGGGATTCAGTTGAGAGCAGTCTTGCAAATGCAGTTTTACAGAAAGAAGAGCCTGGGCTGGTGGGAGGCCCACCTTCTGGGAGAGGGGTTAGGATACGAGGATGTTCATCCTAGGAGCCTGTATATGCACATATGGCGAAGTCCAAGGGCTGGAAGGAAAGAGGAGAAGGAAATGCATCCCAGCGATGACTGGAATGCATCAGCTGTGCAAAATGAAACTCCTGGGAAAACCTAGCCACATCTTGGACTGTGGTTCAAGGAACTCGTAATGGGATAAAAAGCTTTCTCTTCCACGCCGGCGGTGTGAGCCCAACCCAGGTTAGGAGTTAGCCCAGTGCTTCAGATGTCAGCGTGAAAGGAACTGATGGGGCTGGTCTACCTTCTAGTATCGAGTAATCCTGAAAAGAACCACCTGCTACAATAGGTAATCCTAGCAGCCAGCTTCACCAGACGACTGGGGTGACGCTGGTGGGGTGGGGTGGGGTGGGGTGCTGAACTGTGTGAATTGTGATACCTGCTCATTCTTAGCTGAGAAGGGAGTCCCTTCAGAACGCGACTCAAGCACTGTGGAAAATTTCTACTGCTCCTGCGTATCTAGGTCAGTGCTTCCTTCAGCGTGAGCCTTGGACCCTCGTCTCCAAATCAAGCTGGAATGCTCATGAACAAGGCCCATTTCTAGGGCTCACCCTAGACCAAGGAAATCAGGGATGAGGTCCGGGAATCTGCATTTCAGTTTCCCAAGTCATTCCTATGCACCCGGCAGTTTAACAGTAATTCCTGTCCATCGGTAGCTCTCAAGCTTAGCCCTGCTTCAGAAACACTGGGAGGACACGTTTGTGCACCTATTGCTGGCCCCGCCTCCAGAGCTGTCAGTCAATTTAGTATCAGGGGTGGGGCCTGAGAATTGACATTTTTAACAAGTTCCCCTGCGATGTTGCTGCATTTAGGGACCCCACTTTGAGAACCACTGGTGTAGACGGTGAACCTGCCTTCACCTGGCAATTTCCTGACATCTAAAAAGGTTGTAATATTCCATTTATTATTCATATACCTAATTGAACTAGCTTCTACTATTCTGTTATTCAGGTGACTAACACCCATGACCTCTTTTTCACCTTGTTAGATAACTTAAATTTTAAATTAACAACACAAAGGCATCTCACCTGGCCAGCCCTAATCTTGTATGTTGTCTTAATTCCAAAGTTTATGCTGTCATCAATCCTATCTTTTCTTTCTCCCCTGTCTGGTGGTGACCTGCAGAAAACCATTCAGCTTTGCATTGCCTTGGGCTCCAAAAAACTATAATCAGTCCCTTTCTTCACTTGCCAGAAAGAGATACCCTGGGGGGGGGGGGGAAGAAAAAAAAAAACTCACACAAAAATAGAGAAACCTGGAAATATTCTGAAATTCAGAAAGTGTTATTTTGGGGCGCTTTCTGGGACAGGATGTCCCCACCATCAGCTAGAGGAAGCCCAGCTTCTGATAAACACTATTTTGCCTCGTACAGATCAAAGGGAGCCATTTATTGAAGGAAGGCATGGAAGTATTTGATGAGGCCCTTCTGCAGACTCCCGGTAAACAGGATAAGCCCTATCAATGAAAGCTTATACACAGCCAGGCCACAGTCCCCAATAACAATGGAGCAGAGAGAACAGTGGGTGGCGAGGAAAGGTCCGACAGGACTGTTCTGCCAAGAGAGTGGCCGTAAACAGGATTAGTTGTAATGAGATTATCAACTCAGGACCTGGAGGTCAGAGCTGGAGAGTTCAGCGTTGCAGGAAGAAAAGACACTCAAGTGGTGGGTAGGTGAGAGATTACAAACCCAGGTTGAGGGCTTTCCCCTCCTGCCTCCTTCTGGCCCTGGGTTGCGGTGTCTCCTGCTGAAAAAGGAGTCATTGTAATTGCAGACACGGCTTTGCAGGAGCAGAAGAACCAGGAGTGGCGGTTCTCAATCAGGGGACATCGGCAAGGTCTGGAGACTTCCTTGGTTGTCACAGCTGGGTAGGAGGATACTCCTGGCACCAAGGAGCAAAGGCCAGAGATGCCGCTCCACATCCTGCCTTACACAGGACAGCCCCCCACAGTAACCTTTCTGGGTCCTCAACCTCCCCCAGGCCCGTGGCCAGGAAAGACAGGACAAGCAGCCTTCCTCCAAGAGCAGTGCTTCCCACAAGAGTATGACTTAGAAACGGGTCACAGAAAAAACAAAGAGTAGAAACAGAAAGTGAATCAAGGGTAAGGGTGTTATATATACAAGGCCTCTCCGTGCTCTTGTCTAGAGCTCAGCCAGGGGTCACGTCTAGGTCTCCAGGAAACACAGTTTATTTAAACCACTGCCTTAAAGTCCTAAAGCCAAGGTATGTGTTTTCAGTAGAGTGATCCCAAATTTGACCTCACATGTCATGGTACCCATACTAAATGGGCCAGGAGCCCAGCTCTAGAACCGTGGGGTAAAATCATGAGAGTGGAGATGGGAAAACCACAGATCTGGAGACTGGGGGCGGGGGGGGGGGCAGGTCGGGAGGCAGGGCACATCTTGGAGTCATCATTAGTACATGGGGCTTATGTCACGGGTGGTCTCTGAAGCTGTGGGACTGGGGGAAATTAGAGATTGATGGAAGTGTGGCATGAGAACAGTACTTGGTATCACAAATGGCAAACAATCGTGCAATGTCTCATATTTTCAGTCAACATCTTCCGCGTAGCTCACCTTCTCAACTAGACTTGGTATTGGGGCGGCTTTAGACACTTATTTTTTAAATATTGGACAGAATAGATGCTTAAGAAGTAAATGAATTACATTGACTAGTTAAACTTGTTTCCTCCACTGTTATACCTCTGCAAAGAGATTTCTTTTTGCCTCCACTTCCTTTACCTGTCTGTGCTCTGCCCCATCCCATGATGGAAATGTCTCTTTTAAAGTTGTCTGATTTCTGCACGGCCAAGTCCACTGGCCCGTTCTCAAGTTACCTTCTTTTATCTCTGCGGGATTCGGCACCATGAACACCCCTCCTTCATATACCAGTCGCCAGCCATGGTTTCCATATCACTGTGTTCTCTTGGTTCTTTTTCAGTCTTCTTGAATATTACTTTGTAGCCTCCCTTGTTGGCCCGGTCTCTCTCTTAGCCCCCTGAAAGCAGATCATTGCTCAAATTTCTTTTTGTCCCTCTCCTCTCCTTTCTCAAACTCTACCTTGATAGTCTCATCCATGGTCTCATCTCCAGCTTCTTTGAAGATGACTTCTAGATTAAGCCCTGATGTCTTTCCTGATCATCCTGGGTCTGGTCCTCTGGAACTGAGGGAAGGAGTGAGTGTGGGCACCCTTTAACAAAAAGACCAGCAGCTCTGGGTTGATGCTGGAAGCCAGAGTTGGTGTGATAGAGTTGAAAAGGACAGAAGCAGTGCTAGGAATGCAGCAGGAAGGTTGACCTTAGCAGGAAGGTTGACCTTAGCAGGAAGGTTGACCTTGGTGGGCCAGCCATCCTGCACACAAACTTGAAGGACCAGAGCAAAGATGGGAAGAGGGAGAGATGCAAGGTACAGTCAGAGGGCCTGTGTCAGTTCATGATTTCTCTCATGGACCCTGAGTTCTGACCACAGCATGGTTCAGACATGGGTTTGTGTACTTCCTGTAGGAGCAGGAACAACACACAGATAGTGATTTCTGGGCTGTATTTCCATGAGGCTTTGCCACATTACTCCACTGGGACCTCCTGGCTCCCACCTCTATACCCACCTGGCATTTGTTCTGCAAGATTCTGCATTTGGCTGGCTTCTTTTCTCTTTGCTGGGTGATTTCCCCCACTCCTGTGGCTTGAGATACTATTTTTAGGATGACAACTCCCAAATACATATTTCCAGACCTGTAATTCTACCTCAAGATTCCATAAAAAACTAAAAATAAACATGTATCAAAATGAAGCTGTTCTCTTCCCCTCCATGCAGGATTCTGTCCCCCTGCCTGGTTCTCTCTCCGGACAGTGATACAACCAGCCAACTGGTGACCCAAGCCAGAAGCCAGAGAATCATCTTTGACTCATTCATCTTTTTCCTCCCATAAGTCAATTTTGCCTCTAATCCATTGTTCACTGGTTCATACTTTCCTTCCCCATTGTTAATTTCTTGCTTATCCCTAGCATCTCTCACCTGGACATTCTAGCAGTTTCCATCAGACACTTGTATCCGGGTTTACAACCTCTCAATCCATCCTCCATGCCACTCTCTAATTGTCCTCACATGGTGGGAAGCTGCTGATCTTACTCCATGGTTCAAAGACTTCTCATTACCCACCACCAGATAGTATTTAAACACAATGTCTGACATGCAACCTTCTTCCTGATTTGCCCTCTTTTTTTTTTTTTTTTTTTTTTTTTCTAGGCTCATTTACAGCCATTTTCCCAGTAATACACACTGCTTCTCTTGCCACCTCCTGAAGACTGGTGCTATTCCTAATTCTATGCCCGAGGGCCCTCTACCTGGGCACACTTTCCCTTTTTCCCGGTGGATGCCAGCTTGCCCTGGAAAACTCAGCTCTGCATCAGCTGCTCCTCGAAGGCTTCTCTGAGCCTTTCTCTGTCTGAGCCCTTCCGCTCCCTCACCCCCTGTACGCACCCACAATCTAGCCCTTCGCAGACTACACCATAATTCCTTATGTAGGCTTTTGTCTTCCCCATTACAGTCCGAGTCCTCCAGGATGGGGCCTGGTCCTGGGAGTTCTCTCTCCTCCGCAGCTAGCCCTGCCCTTGCAGATCACGCTTCTTGGAGTTCTCATTAACAGGTTTTCTTCAAACAAGCATCTACAGGCAACTATGTCGGAGGAAGGCTGCACACTGACAACACAGGTGCTCTGGGAAGTCTCCAGCACAAACCTGTCCCATCTGGTTGAAGTAGATCCTTATGACACTGGCCCAAGGGGCAAAGGTGGGGACTCACCCAGAAGGGATCCAGAAGGGGCTAACTCGGGCTCAAGGGGCTCTGGAAGGATTTCTGGAGGAGGTGGTCTCCATCTTTCACAACAGGAAAGCCCCCAGTTTAACCTCCCGGAGGCACACGCTCAGGTATCCTAACACTTGCAGAGAGTGAACTTTAGGACTGGATGTGGATGCTGGGCGAGATTTAGGATCGGGTGATGAAAGTCTGGGTTTCGGGGTATCCTCTTCTCATATGCATTCCTGTGGACAGACCCCACTGGGAACTGGCCTGCCCCAGCCTAAATCCCACCCCGCACCTCAACTCACTCAGCACTGTCCTTCTGTTCTCCTACTGCAGCTTCTATCCCCCTGTGCCCTCCCTGTTCCCAGTGCCCTCCCGTCGCAGTCCTTGGGCTTCCTGAGGGCAGGAGCTGGTCATTCAGCCTGCTTTCCCCTAGACTCTGACAGTCTCGCGCGCATCCTGGGCACCCAGTACATGCTCATTGAGGGCAGTAAGCACCGGGAAATTCAACAGTGTGTGTGTTTGCCTGGAGGCAGCAGAGACATGAGTGTGATAATGTGGAGCCCAAGCTTGGGTTCAGGGAGGCCTAGGAGGCAGTTCCTAGAGCTGCTGAGGCTGAGGGGCGCACAGGACTTTTCTTCTGCTGCTTCTACCTGGAAGCCAAATGAATCTGCAAGTTCTTATTTAACTCCCAGACCTGAGGACGGGAAGAAGGAGCAGAGGGGGATCCCTGACTTGGATATCTAGCACATTCTCCTGAGAAAGACAATTGTTTTGAAAGCCTTGGGCTCTACCTGCCGTTTTGCACACTGGCAGCAGTGCAGCTGCGTTTCGGGCGGGCCCTCTGCTCAGTGTATGGGCCGGAATCCTGGCTTCACCCCTTGCTGCCTCTGTGCCTCTGGGTGAATTCCTTGACCTCTCTGGGCCTCTGTTTTGTCACCTATAAGATGGGGGATGATAATCACAGTACCCACCTCCCGGGATTCTTCTGAGGACTAAATGAGTTCCAACGTATTGAGAGGAGAGCCCAGCCAGGAGCACGTGCTTTGCAAGGGTCTGCAAAATCAATCCCTCTAGATCGGATTCTATGTTGGGGCTGATCCAGGAGTCGACAAGGAACAATGGTCACAGGGTGCGAATGACCTATAATGCCAGCACCGACCGCTTAAAAATAGTAATAAAAGCTAGCTCTTTGATTGCCCAATTCCATCCCACCATCTACAAAGCAGGTGTTCTTTTCACATTTTATAGAGAAAAGAGGCCCAGAGGGTAGCAGGCTCAGGGCCATGAAGCCCTGTGTCCAGTGATGGAGCCGGGCTCTTGCTCTGAAGCCCAAACCTCCTCATCCCGTGACATTCTCTCCTTGGGGCATGTTTGGGTTGGAGGCAATCCAGGACTTCCCAGGACCTGCTGCTTGGGCAGCGGTTCACAAACCTCCTACTTTGCACAATTCAGGTCGTATCTCACCCATATGTTTAGAATGAATTCGTACTTTTATTAGAAAAGTGAAACTTGCACGTGACCCTTCCTCCCTCTCTCCCTCCTCTCTCTCTCTCCCTCTCTTTCTTTCTTTCCTTCTTTCACAGACTACAAAAAAAGCAAGGCTCTTTCCACCTTCACCTTCCCTAGCCCCACCAGTCCTGTGCCCTAAAGTCTCAGGATACCATTTCCAAGCATCTGTGTTTTGTAAACATCTTCTTTCTCATACGTAGAAATGAGGCCCTACCACATACACAGGTGTCTTCCTTTGGCTAGTTAACATTTTATTTTTATTTTTTTTTTTTAAAGATTTTATTTATTTATTTGTAAGAGAGAGACTAGTTAACATTTTAAATCCAAATCCTCCTGTTTGTAGAATCTTCTTGCACTTGTTCAGATGTTTTTGTTGCAGATCTACCTGTGACTCTTAGAGCTCGGCGTCCCAGCCGAGGACACAGATCCTGCAGTTGCCCCAGGCCTCACGTCCCGTCCAAGACGGGATCTTCCAGTGTTCTTTGTGCACCTCATCAGAGCAGGGGCGTGTGCTGAATGAAACTGCGCCTTGTCGTTCTCAGCAACAAGGCTTTTCTAGAGCATGGGAGCTTCAGCGTTCAAAATGTCTTTCCCAAGTCCTCCTGGCCTTCTTCTGTTATCACCTGGGAACTGACACACACACACACACACACACACACACACACACACACACACTCCAGTTTAGAGCCTCTCCTTTCTCCCAACTGCATGGGAAATTCCCATAAGTTCTTACTTCTAGCAGGGTAGAAACTCTCACAGAAGAATGAGTGGAGCAAGGCATCAGGACACGACAGCCAACTCATCTTGAATGGGAGAGTGGGAGGCCCCGGAGATGAACCTACTGCTCCCTCTCCATTTGACAGACAAGGAAAGCAATGCTCAGAGAGGGTTAGTAACTGCCCCTAACGCCCACAGCAGGCCAGTGACAGAACCAGGACTATCTGAAGAGAGGTAAAGTCAGGTGCATGGGGCTATATGCAGTAGTATAGATTATAAGTGTAATGAACTTGGAGGTGATCATGATGATCCCAACAGCATGTTTCAATGCATCATTCAGAATATGGGACTGTGTGTTAACTCTACCTCTTAACTCTCTCAAGAGGAGGAGTCTTTCAGAAATGATCTATGCATTTGTAAACTTTTTTTTTTTTTTCAAAACAAACCAATGAGATCAGACTTTTCATAGTGATACAAGCTTCATCGCTTATATCCCCAATGTACAGATGAGGCAGAGAGGCCTGGGGAATGACTCAGCAGCTCACCACAAGAATCTCTTGGATATCTGCCTGGACTTCTGTCAGATCTACTTGGTTGACTTTCTATTCAGTATTATTACTGAGGTCTTATTGTTACGAACATGTTCTTTGGGTTTCCTGCTTATCTCTGAGCTGAAGAAAATGTGTTCTTTTCTTTTTTTTTTTTTTTTTTCTGTTTGCTTTTCAACCTTCAGCTTCCATGACCTTAAAAAAAAAAAAAAAAAAAAAAAAGTAAGCACAGGCTGAGCTGGTCTAAAAGCAGCCTGTTTGCAATGTGATATGGAACCTGGATTGTGACCAGCTAAACCTTGGTGTAGTGTTCTCCAAACACATTTCAACAATTTTTCCAAATGGCGAGTAGTTTATTTCCACTGAAACACTTGAAGATGCCGAATTAACAGTACATTTCCTAAACTATTGAATAAGTGGTGGTAAAAGGGCAGTTTCTAAGTCTGAAGGGGAAATATATATATATATATATATATATATATATATATATATATTTTTTTTTTTTTTTTTTACTTTGAACCTTGAGTTCTATTTAACATTCCTAGCATCCAGCCAAATGCATTTCCAAAGTTAGAATCAGTTCGTACAACATTTTCATAGTCCATAGTTTTTATTAAGACTGCTATTTGGGGGCACCTGGGTGGCTCAGTGGGTGAAAGCCTCTGCCTTCGGCTCAGGTCATGATCCCAGGGTCCTGGGATAGAGCCCTGCATCAGGCTCTCTGCTCGGCAGGGAGCCTGCTTCCTCCTCTCTCTCTGCCTGCCTCTCCGCCTACTTGTGATCTCTGCCTGTCAAATAAATAAATAAAATCTTAAAAAAAAAAAAAGACTGCTATTTGATGAACCGTAACCTCTAACATCACTTTCTGCTTTAAAATTTATAATTCTCTACAAAAGGAAAGTCATATGCTCCCTAAACCCAGAAAAACCTGATGAATTATGTGAACTGACTCTGGAAAATGTTTCTGAATTGTCTTCTGTTTGTTTCAAGAATTTACTGTACAGGGGCACCTGGGTGGCTCAGTGGGTTGGGGCCTCTGCCTTCAGCTCAGGTCATGATCCAAGCGTCCTGGGATCGAGCCCCACATCGAGCTCTTTGCTCAGCAGGGAGCCTGCTTCTCTTCCTTTCTCTCTGCCTGCTTCTCCCTACTTGTGATCTCTGTCAAATAAATAAATAAAATCTTAAAAAAAAAAGAATTTACTGTACATATATAAAATACATATATAGTGTATATATATAACACATACATAAACATATATAATAACATATAGTTTTTTATATATATATATATATATATATATATATATATATATATATAGTGTTATCCATTGTTTTATCAAAAGCTATAACTGTTTTTGTCAGCATAGACATAAGGAGGGATCCTTTGTGGAAGAACATCCCAGAAAAGTATGTGATATAATGATGTTCCCTTCTGAGCCTAAATGGTAGAACTACATGACTTAAATTATGGAGTCAGGGCTAATCACAGGCTTTGGAAGTTGCTCCCTTTGGTCCTCTCTAACCTCCCTTTCCTCTTTCATCAAAGGAGGGAGAGCGAGTAGGTAAATCTGACTGAATTTATGAGAGTAGAAGGAAACGTAGTGTAACTTCTCAGGTCCTACTTCAATACCTATGACTAATGAGACATTAATTATGGTGTCAAATAAATCTTGAGAACATTTCAAAGCCAAGTCTTCTTTTCAATCCATTGACTTACCACCTGGGAGGCTTGCCTTATCAAGAATAGCTGCTTCTCATTGGCTATTCTCAAGAGTCTGACCCAAATGGGACATGCTAGTCCTTCAAAAGTGGCATTCGAGTCCCCTGCCTATACTTCTACACACCTTTCATGTTTCCCTCCACCAGACCCAAAATTCAACCAACACTTTACCTCTTCTTGAAGAGTCTGCAACTGCTCCCCTACCTCCTGGCTCCCTTTTTCTGGAGCCTAGCATGACCAGCTGAAGTCCCTCTTGCCACCCATTGCTGGCCTACAGTCATGGGCATTATGACAACCTTCAGGGTTTTCCTTGCTACCTTGGCCAAAACCACTATGTCCACCAGTGTCTTCACCAGGAAGCCATACTTGCCTTCCGCTGCCAACAGGAACAGAAGCCACGCCCACAGAATCCTCCAACAGAGCTTCTGCTTTTGGGTGGGTCTAGGCTCCCTCACCAGGGGCAATTCCCCGAACTGTCAGAGGGCATCTGGAGACATTTTCTAGTTGTCGCAGCTCCGGGCCGGGAGAGCAAGTGGCATCTAATGGGCAAAGGCTGGCGGCGGCTGCCATACAGGGCACCCTCCACAACAGAGAAGTATCCTGCCCCACATGCTGATACAGCTGAGGTGAAAAAAACTCTGCTCTCAGGGAGAGTGGAGGCTTTTGTTTCTCTTTTTTTCCTTCATCTTTGGCAGAAAGACTAGAACTAAACAAGATCTGTCCTCCAGGCATACACCTGGAGCTGCCACTCTCTTCCCCACTCCTCAGCTCAGGACTGGAAAACACACATGGCATCTGGTAGAACCAGCCTTGTCATTCCCTGTGCGGCGGGGCTTGGACAGAGCGGTTCCATCCAGGCAGAAGAACCCATTCAGACCAGTGGTTTTTCCACCCTGGCTACACATCACGTTCATGTCATTTCAAATATTTAAGATACGTAGAATACCTAGAATACAAATACTCAGAATTCAAACTGGATTGGTCTGGGGTGAGGTCTGGGTGATATGTTTGTGAAAGTCTCAGCTGATAACATCAGCAAGAGTTAATCACACCCTATTCTAGCAGCCTGATCGGTGGTGGGGGGGAGAAGAGATCTCCCCAAAGAGCTGTAGGATATTACTTTTGGGGGACCCTTTAGCACTGTAAGACATGCAACTTTCCAGTAGGAGAGAAGTCTTTTAACTGTGTGGCCAGTCTGGGTCATCTGGGAAAATTCAAATTATTTGAGGGTTCTTGTTCAGTCTTTCCGTACCTTGATCTGGGGCTTACACTAATTTTTAATATTTATCAATATCAAGAAAAAAGGGTAAATCAAGGGTTAAAAGCTATCTTTATAATTAAGCACTTTCTGCTAGCTATTTATTTGTCTTGGGGGGAAATGCCTTTTTCCTATCATAGAAAGATAAAATAATTGTAAATTAAAGCTTTGAGATGAATTATGTCTGATGAAAAATAATGGGACAGTATCATAAATCACAAACATTGTCTCTATGAAATATGACCAGTCTAATTCTGTACATTTCCTCCCTGTTTCAATACAATAGAGTCTTTATGAGGCAAATTAATTTACCATTAACCTTGGAACTGTCACTGTGCTTTTCACTGATGACAGTGATAAAATAAATATACTTTTCAATGCTCAAGAATCTCATTAAATAATCTGTAACTTAAGTAAATCGTATCTAATTTCCATTTCTTTTCTTTTTCTTTTTTTTTTTTTTAAAGATTTTATTTATTTATTTGACAGAGAGAGATCACAAGTAGGCAGAGAGGCAGGCAGAGAGAGAGAGAAGGAAGTAGGCTCCCTGCTGAGCAGAGAGCCCGATGCGGGACTCGATCCCAGGACCCTGAGATCATGACCTGAGCCGAAGGCAGCGGCTTAACCCACTGAGCCACCCAGGCGCCCCTCCATTTCTTTTCTTATCCTTCTGTAGCCACACCCTCAGCATGGTACCATGGAATAAGTATGGCTCCCAAGTTCAGAAGCCCAGAGTCTAGTTCCTGCCCTGGTACCACTTCAAAAAGACACTTATCTTCTCTAGACTGCTTCCTTGCGGGGAAAGTGAAGATGTCACCAAGTGACACCTAAGATCCCCTTCTGGTCTGAGACTTAGCAAGAAGGCAGGTTATTACTTTGATACCCCTAAGTAGCAGTGAGGAACCTGGTTTTATGCTCTGGCATAAAATGTGGAAATACAGTATGTATTAGCCCAACAAACATTTACTGAGCATTCTCTCTGCAAAAACTATGGGGCATTGTTATGGAAGACTCAAAGAAATAGCAATTCTATCTCCAAGGTTTTACTTTCAGTAAGGTTATGATTTAGTTGGACAGATAAACAGTTTCATCATATCAAAAAATTCAAAAGTGACCACTGGCATTTCATTAAATACACAAATATTTTTTGGACAACTCTTGGGTGAGTCAGACCTTAATCTAATAATGACTATCACAGAAAATCATGCTGATATGCTCAGGGAAGAGTTGTGACTTTTCTTCCTTTATACAAACTTCAGTAATACACCTACATTAACACTTCAGCTACGGGCATGGTGTTATCTACTATCTCAGGTACCTCTCACACTTATTACTATGAAATTAACATTTATTTATCTGATTCCTTAGTAATTCTAAAAATTTTCTCCCTATGATCTGCTCCTTCAGCTGAGATGATCATCTCTCTTGTGTTCCACTGAATATTTTAAGTGGAGAGCTGGTGGTCATCAATAATTTGGTAGCTAATTCAATTAAATATGCGTTAATTGAGTACTTAGTAGGATGTGTGCATCATGAGCACTGTGTTAAATGTTGGCAATACATCCAGGAAATAGCTATTATTTATAACCTTCCTATAGAGTTCATAGTCAAGCAGGAAAAAATACATAGAAATAGTTAAATTTACTGTGACAAATTTAATAACATTCATTCCATGTTTGGAGGCAGCTCATTCATTCATTCATTTAACAGCTGCGGGTTTAGTGCCAGTTTCCCTGGTCACTATCCAAAGGCATGTAATAGACATCAGGGAAGAAAACAGACACAGTCCTTACCCTTGTCATGAGCTTGCAGCTTTGTGGAAGAATAGACATTGAACAAATTAACAAACAAACAATGAAACAGTATGTCATTTCCAAAAATACTAGGTTCTGACTCTAAAGGAAGCAAATAGGGCACAGAGACAATGGAAGGGGTGGACTTCCACTCCTGAAGTGGCCTGGAAAGCTTTCTTGGTGTCTTAGTGGCCAGATAAACTGAAGACCCAGAGTACAAACAGCAGAGGTGAGGGCACCCGGGTAAGGGGACAAAGAATGGGCTAAGGCTTGGAGACAGGGGGGGGGGGGGTTGCAACAGGCACTATTGTTAAAAGAGGAGTGTGGTGGAGATGAGGCTGGAGTCAGATCATGTAGGACTGTATGGACCACAATCAGGAATTTTCTTTAAAACCTAATGAGAAGCCATTAAGGGATATTAAATTGGGAATGGCAATGGTTTAGGCAGGTTACAGGTGGTTTTTCCATGTATCTGATTAAGTTTTTGGAACATTATTTTGGATGCTGAACAGAGACTGTATTGGAGCAGAATATTTGTGCTTCTGGGGAGACCATATAGGAGCCTGAGGTGAGCTGGATTGGGCTGTTGGCAGTGAAAATGCAAAAAAAAAAAAAAATTTTTTTTTTTAAAAGGAGGAGGGGCTGAATTTGAGGTTTACTTTGGAGAAAGAAGCAATAGGGGCTATGACAGATGGGGGAGAATGAGGGAAGAGAAGACCCCCAGGAAAGTGTCTAAGAGGCCACTGTACACACAAGTTCAGGGAAGACTTCAGGGCTGGGAACAGAAGTCAACAAGCCTCTGGCAACTGTGTATTATCAAAGGACAGGAATGGATGAAGACGCTCACAGAATTAAACAGAGAGGGGCCCTGTCCTGAGTAAGTCCACCATTCACAGGAACTAAACAATGTTAACCTCAAGATCCCCTACACAGTTTCTTACCACCCATGTACAGAAAGCAACGTGGTACGAAAGAATGGGCCAGGGTATTGGAGGGATCATTTTCTGTTTTCATAAGCAGAGGAGTAGAAAGCGGAAAACTCCTTGCTCTAAAGGGGGAGGAAGTGGCAGGTCTGCTGGGAAATTAAGTAATCACAGACTTCGTTTGGTCTCCTTCACTAGCATGGGCCCTGGAAAGGCATTGAGTATAATGGTGTTTTTCTAATTTTGTACTTCTCTTTCAAAACAGGGCCCCAAATGAGACAAGTTCAGGTCTCACAAAATCTGGGTCTGCTCCTGGAGGGGAAAATTAAGAAACAGATCATAAAATCAAAACCCACCAATGACCTGACACTTTGGCTGCCAATGGGCCTCTTTGGATGACTTCTGTGCTGGGTCAACTAGAAGTTGTGAGCAGACATACTCTTACAAGGAAAGCTTTATCCTTCACAGCTATGTCCTGATCTATTCACATGCCCTTTAACCAGAAGCATGGTGGCAACACCGTACAGGAGAAGGGTAAGGCCTAGGTCAAGACTGAGAAACTGGAGCTCAGCCACAGGCATCACTCTGGCCACCAGAACACCTTGTACACATCCGACAGAATGAACCACCTGGCTGACCAAGAGAACCTTTGGTTCTTCAAACCCAAAAAGTCTGAGGAAGAAGCAAAAGAGTAAAAATGGATAGGAACATAAGTTGCGTGATACGTAGGGCCCCGTGCAAATTGGAAATGTGGATGTGTCCTTCATGCAAAAAGTATCAACAATTTCAAGATGGTGCCTGCAGGATGTGAGACCAAGAGTGGGGACTCTTCTAAGCATGGGGCCCTCTCGGGCTCCACCAGTTGCACCCCATGAAGTCAGTCCTGGGGATAGGAGAAAACTTAGGGCCAGGGGTCTCAACATCCACTAGGCATACTATATTCCAAATACAGGGTACAATCCATTCACAATTCATTTTACCTTCAAAATAACTCTGTGAGAGAAATAGCATTATCGACATTTCACAGGTGCAAAAAATTCTCAAAAAGCTTAGTTTGTTCGCACAGAGACATACAGGTATATGTGTGTGGGCTCTGGGGAGGAAGAGACCAGAGGGTTATTGCACAAGTAAGTATCTGTCAGAGGCAGGAACACTGGGCTTCCATCGTTAAGTTCATCTGATAAAGCCAGAATGTTAAAATGGCTTCATTACTGTTGCTGTTGCACAGCTGAGGGTGAATAGGAAACTGAAAACACTTCTGTTCCTTACCATTTCCTTGAGCTATTTAGCCTTGTGCCGCCTCAGGGAGGTTGTCATTCCAACCAAAGCAGACAGCTCTGGAAGCTTCTAGACTTTTCGGGTTTTGTATTTAGCTACTCCGGTTGGCACGGGGTTAAATGACTACTGCTTTATTTGTAATTTATTTATATTAAAAGTGAAATGTCAAGTTCACACAGGGTGAAATAAAGGACTCTTTATAAACATGCAAACAAACGCGAGTGTTCACTGCCAAAAATATCCAAACAAACCAAACCAGAGACAAGAAATATCTCCTCAGCTGAAAGGGTACAGTTCGTCCACATGGCATCTTCAATAGAGGAAAGGAAATCCTGAAATTTAAGACCAGACTCAGTCAAATACTGATTTCATGTTGTTCCTTAACATGAAAGGAAGTGTCTAACTTGGGAGACACGAAGTTAAGGGAGATTTGCTACTTATCTAATTTGAGCACAGTGGATACCCACATTACAAATGAGGCCAAGAAAAAAAAATCCAGTAAGGGATAAGAATTAGCTTGTGTTTTGCCAGTAGTCTTCAGAGTCCCTTAAACGCTGTCTTATCATCATTCATGCTTGTCTATTTACATATTTTATAAAGCACAATTAAGAATCCTTTTATTAAAAAGCAAATTATTTATTGGACTATAAGCAAACAGAAGTTTCAACCACTGAGGTGTTCTGAGTCTTTATGATGTTTAAGTAAGGAGAGTAAGAGTAGGACCTGCATACTCCCGTGTCCCAGAGATAACAGATATGTGAATTCTAAAGTATGTGTGGATCTGGCGTGATTATCACCAAGGAGACATGGCGCTATATCAATACCCAGAACTGGAATTGAGCCCACATTGCGCCTGTGCCAACTCCGTGGCCCTTGAAACTGGCGAAACGGGTTTGTCACTTGCTTTGATCTACATACACGAAACTCAGGGCTTCCACTAACAGGAGAGCTTATGGGATCATGGTTCTGGTACCTTTCCTGAGAATGGAGGAGGTGGAAACTGGCATCTTCTCTTTCACGCATCACCCTATCTGAAAGCAGCAAGCACGTCTACAAATTCGGTCACTTGAGGTAAGGAAACCGCCCGCCATCAGTGGGGAAAGAGCAGGTGTGCCGTGTTCGGTGAACATGGAATTTAGGTTACTCTCACAGCCGGGTGATGTGTTCTGGCCCACTGCAGGAATAAGTCCCAACTGAGATCTTGTTCCTAATTTCAGAAATGCATGGAAAGCCTGCATTTCTTAAGCAAATAGTACAAACCACACACACCACACATAAACAAAGCTCAATATTTATTTCAGTAAATCTTGCATCCATTTCTTAGAGTATATATATATAGTATGAAGATCAGTTTGCAGACTTACCTACAGGAAGGAAATTGCTGGAAGAAAGTCTTCATGGATCTTGAAAAAAAAAAAAAAGAAAAGCAGGCCAGAATAGCCTTCTCACGTCTGTTGATGGGGAATGTCACTACTGATGACGTGATGCAAGGACACTATTCTCAGAGCAGGTGGCTTCTGCTCTGGCAAGAAAGGGCACAGGGGCTGGAACTGGGCAGCCGGCTCAAATCTCATCTCTTAGTTTCTAGTTTTGCTAACTCCCCAGCATCAGTCTCCTCATCTGTAAACTAGGGTTATTAATATTATCCTCGAAACGGGCCACTCGTTTCCTACTCAGTATGTCTGGTCCCTTTCTTCCTTTTTCCCACAACCATAACTCTCTTCTGTTTTGTGATAGTTCCAGTTAGAAACACTCATCTCCCAGATGTTGGTAGAGCTGGGGTGGCCATGGGACCCGCTTCTGGTAAACAAACGATAAGCAGATGTCATTGGGTGGGACTGTCCTGGTAGAGATGGATTCCACAGGCATGTGATTTTGTTCTTCACATCCCCCCTGTTCCCACCCAGAACGTGCTCCAGGACCCAGAGATGGGGCAGCCACTGTAGAATGTACCACATACCCAAGAGTGAAGGAGTAAGTAGGATTAAGAGGCATTACTCCTTGGGGGCGCCTGGCTGGCTCAGTTGGTAGAGCATGTGACTCTTGATCTTGGGATCATGAGTTCGAGTCCCACATTGCATGTAGTGATGACTTAAAAAATAAAAACTTAAAAAGTGAAGAACCATTTCTCCCTGAATGGTCACACATATCTGGACTGTCCACCCCTGGATTCCTTGTGATAAGAGAACGGATAAGAGGGACAGGAAGCAGCAGCCTGCAAAGCTAAGCCACATGAAACCAAATGCAACCCTAACTGAGCCACTACAAGGTTGGTGTGAAGAATATGATGTCAAGTGCCTAGTCCAGAGCCTTGCACAAAGAATCCAGGAATAGTGATGTATACGTAGATACCAAGAGTAAGGAAATATTAGCAGAGGCCCAGCGCAGAGGAGTAATTCCCTGCTGAGGTGGGTGCCTTCTCCCACCCAATGGCTGTAAACCAGCCAACCCAGGTTTGGGCAACATTTCTCCTCTCATGTCATGTTTCTACCTCATGGAAACCTGTCATTTATCTCTCCTGCTCGCTGCCACCAGGAGTGGTGCCACATCCAATGTCATTCCAAGACTGGTAGACACAGTATGATCCTGAATCTCGTTAAAGTTCTTGTCTGTTTTCTTTAAATTGCACCTCATAGGGAATGCTGAAAAGAACCAGACATGGTATATAGCATAAGTTCGTGGTCCAGAAATTGGCCTAAAGCTTGACTTTAATGACAAATGTTCTCCCTAATAACCTCCATGCCCAAAGAGTCAAGGAAGGTAGTGAAATGGAGAGATTCCAAAGACTAGAGAGATTCTTCTAACACCAAGAGCACCGAGACATGTGATAGCAGCGCCTCAAGGACCCCGCAAATGCAACATCTGTGATGAGCACAGTATGGCCTTGGCCCTCCTGAGTGACAAAGAAACAATGATAACTTAAAGGAAACTTGTATTGCTTTGCAGGCATCATGTCAGTTAGTCACTATGCTACCATCTCAGCTCTTCACAGGGAGAAACTGGTTTGTCTACATCTGGGTTTGATCTCCTTTTCTTTTATTAACACTTCACTGAAGTATTATTTTACAAAATTTGATAATAGCTTCAGTGATACCTAAGCTTTTTTGAGGGGATATGTATGACAAACTACATGAGTTTAAAGTGGACAGTCTGATGAGCTGTGGTGTATGTATATCCCCGTGGGACCCTCACTATGATCATGATAATGGACATAAAACCATCATATCCAAAATTTTCTTGTGTCCCTTTGTAACCCTGGCCTTCCTGCCCCATGTTGTCCGCGAACTCCTGCCCCACTGGTCTACTTTCTATCACTATAGATTAGTTTGCATTTTCTATAATTTTAGATGAATGGAATCATAGACTGTGTACTCATTTTGGGGGGGGTCTGTGTTCTTTCACTCAGCAAAACGATTTTGAAGTTCATTCATACTTCACCAGTATGAACACTCCGTTTCTTTTTATAGCTGAGTAGTATTTCGTTGTATGGTTGTACCAAGGTCTGTGCATCCATTCAACTGTTAATAGATATTTGAATTGTTTCTAACTTTTGCCTATTACAGTTAAAGTTGCTACAAACATTTGTATACAAGTTTTTGTATGAACATATGCTTCCATTTCTCTTGGGTATATACCTTTGTGCACTGCTGGTGGGAATATAAGCTGGTACAGCTGCTATAGAGAACAACATAGAGGCTACTCAAAAAATTAAAAATAGAACTACATATAATCTAGCAATTCCTCTTCCTGGTGTATATCAAAAGGAAATGAAAGGAATTGCGAAGAGGTAGCTGCCCTCCCTTGATTACTGCAGCATTATTCACACTAGCCCTGATAGGAAACATCCTTAGTGTCCTCTGACGGATGAAAGGATACAGAAGATGCAGAATATGGAGCGGAATATTATTCAACCATGAGAAAGAAGGAAATCCAGCCATTTGTGACACCATGGATGGACCTTGAAGGCGTTATGCTAAGCAAAGGAAGTCAGAGAAGGATTAATATTGTATGGGATCATTTATGGGTGGGATCTAAAAAAAGCTGAACTCATGGATATGGAGAAATAGAATGGTAATTACCAGAGGCTGAGAGGTGAGGAAAATGCGGAAATGTTAGTCCAAAATCCAAAATTCCGGTTATGAGATAAATACATTCTGGTAATCTATTGTATAGCATGATGATTGTGGTTAACAATAATATACTATATATTTGAAAACTGAAAAGAGTAGATCTTAAATGTTCCTACATCCAGATGGCCATCAGACACATGAAAAGATGCTCCACATCACTCATCAGCAGGGAAATATAAACCAAAACCACGATGAGATACCACCTGTCAGAATGGTTAAAATTAACAACACAGGAACCTGCCAGTGAGCATATCAAATCAACTTGTTAAGTGCACCAAATCAGTGCCTTAAACTTACATAGTGTTGTAGGTCAGTTTTATCTCCGTAAGTCGAAAAAACTACACATTTAAAAAAAAAGAGAGAGAGAGAAAGAAATTGCCAGACCATTTCCCCAAGCGTTTGTATCATTTTGCATCCCGAAGAGCAGTGTATGAGGGACCCAGCTTCTCCACATCCTGCTCAGCGGATGCTTTAGTCAGTCTTTTTCACCTCTGCCATTTGAATCAGTGTTCTGAGGTAGCTCATCATGGTTTTTGTTTGCTTTCCCTGATGACACATGAAGTTGAGCATCATTTCATGCTCTTCTGGGCCATACATGTACTTCCTTTCTGGTGAGGTGTCACCAAAATCTTTTGTTCACTTTTTTTTTAAACTGTGTTCTTTTTATTGAGTCCTAAGAGTTTTCTATGTATTCTGGATGCAGATTCCGATGTATGCCTTGTAAATATTTTCTTCCAAAGCATGGGTTTGTCTTTTCATCCCCTTAACAGTGTCTCTCTCAAAAAGCAGAAGTTCTTAATTTTGATGAAGTCTAATTTATTAATTTTTTTCTTTTATAGATAATGATGTTGGTATTGTATCTAGGAAATCTTTGCCTAAGCCCAGGCTAGGAAGATTTTTCCCTGTGTTTTCTTCTAGAAGTGTTATCATTTAGGTCTGTGATTTTGAGGTAATTTTGGAGATAGGTAGTTGAAGTTGTGAGAATTGTGGTTTGTGAGATATGGATCATACTGATTTAATTTTTTTTGTTTTTGCATGTGAATATCCTATTGTTCCAGTGCCATTTGTTGAAAAGATTAGCTTTTCTTTAGCGACTTGCCTTTGCAACTTTGTCAAAAATCAGTTATCCATATATATGTAAGGATCTGTTTTGGACTCTCTGGTCTATTCCATTGACCTGTTTTGTCTATCTTTGTAGCAACACCACACTATCTTAGTTACTGTAGCTTTAAGTCTTGAAATTTTCAAAGTTTTCAAGGTTTTTGGTTTTGGTTTTAATTTTAATTTGCTCTCCTGTTTTTCAGTTTCTCAAGGTAGAAATAGAGATCACTTATTTGAGACCTCTTCTTTTCTAATGCAGGTATTTTTGTGCTATAAAAATATCTCTAAGTACTGCTTCAGATATGTCCCACACATTTTGATATGCTGTTTTTATATTTTGACTCACTTCAAAAAATACTTTCTAATGCTTTTGATTTCTTCTTGTACCATGTATTACACATATATGTGTGTGTGTTATATAATTTCAAAATACTTAGGGGGATTTTCCAAAGGTGTTCCATTACTACTCAACTAATATTTAAGTGAATTTAATTTAATTTAATTCCACTGTGGTCATAGAATATACAACTTGTGGATACTTGCTTTATGTCCCAGAATATAATCTGTCTTGAGTAAAGGATTTGTATGCTGTTGAAAAAAATGTATCTTCCATTATCACATGGAGTATTCTTCAAATATCAGTTACATCAAGTTATTTGATAGTATTATTCATGTCTTGAAGTCCCCTGTCTACTTGTATCAATAATTGAGACAGGAATACTAAAATATTTAGCTAATATTTCTCCTTGGGCCTCAATCAGTTTTTGCTTCATAAATTCTGATGTATAAAGTTTAGGATTGTTATGTCTTCTTGGTGAGCTGACCTCTTTATGTTTATGAAATGAGTCTCCTTGTCCCAGGAGATAGTCTTTGCTCCAAATCTACTTTGTCTGATATTGATATGCCCCAGCCTTCTTTTGATTAGTATTAGCCTGGTATATCTTATCCTATTCTTTTATTTTTAATCAATTTTTTTATCTTTCTAATTAAAGTGATTTTCTTGGGGTGCCTGGGTGGCTCAGATGGTTAAGCATCTGCCTTCAGCTCAGGTCATGGTCTCTGGATCCTGGGATAGAGCCCCACCCACATCAGGCTCCCTGCTCAGCAGGGAGTCTGCTACTCCTTCTCTCTCTGCCTCTCTCCCCTGCTCATGCATGGGCATGTGCTCTCTCTCTCTGTCTCTCTCGGTCTCAAATGAAGAAATTAAAAAAAAAAATCTTAAAAAAAGGTAAAGTGGGTTTCTTATAGTCAACATATAGTTGAATCTTACTTTTTTATACAATCTCTGTCTTTTTATTGGGGCATGTAGATCATTTATATTGTATATGATTACTGACATATCTAGATTTAAATCATTAATCTTACTGTTTCTTTTATACTTTGTCCTATCTGTTCTTTGTGTCCCTCATCTCCATTCTGCCACCTTTTAGACTGAGTATTTTTTATAATTACATTTATTCTCCTTTGCTGGCTGAATAACTAACTCTTCCTTTTGTCATTTTAGTAGTTGGTTCAGGGTTTATAGTATACATCTTTAACACAGTCTATCTTAAAGATATGATACAATTTCATGAATAGTATAAGAATCTTTATATTAATCCATATATTAATCCTTTTATATTAATGTTAATTGATCCTTTCTCCCTTACCACCCTTTGTGCTATTGTGCTGCTGTTGTCATACATTTTACCTTTACATATGTTATAAACCCCCCTACTACATTGTTAGTCTTTTTATTTAAATAGTCAATTATCTTTTTAAATGTTTTAAATATTTTTTAAAATCTGAAAAATTTACTCAGGTAGTCACCATTTCCAGTTCTCTTTATTCTTTGTGTAGATGCATATTTCTACCTGGTATCATTTTCCTTCTGCTTGAAGGACTTCTGTTAGCACCTTCTTGTAGTGAAGTTCTAGTCTGCTGGTGATGTATTCTTCCAACTTTTCTATGTCTGAAAAAGTCTTTATTTCACCTTTGTTTGGGAAAGACAATTTTGCCATTGACAGCTTTTGTTCTTCCAAACATTAAGGTATTGTTCCAATGTCTTCTTGCTTACCATTTTTTCCAAGAAATTTGCTCTCATCCTTAGCTTTGTTACAGTATCTTTTTTTTAAAACTGACTGCTCTTAAGATTTTCTCATTGTCACTGGTTTATAATAACTTTATTATAATGTGTCTAAGTGTGATTTTCATCATTGTTCTTGTGCCTGGAATTCATTGAGTTTCTTGTGGGTTTATGGTTTTCATCAAAGTTGGAAATATTCTGGCCATTATATCTACAAATATTTTTTCTGAATTATTTATTGCTGTGTAAAAAATTACCCCAAAATTTAGCAGCTGAAGACAACATACACTTATTGTCTCACACTTTCTGTGGGTCAGAAATCTAAGCATAGCTTAGCTAGGGGCCTCTAGCTTGAAGCTCTCACGAGGTTGCAGGGTAGGTGTTGGCTTATAGCTACTGGTAGATCTCAGAAGATCCAGTTCCAAGCTCATTCACATGCTTGTTGGCAGTCTTGGTTCCTTCCCAGATAGACCTCTCTACAGGACTACATCAGGGCATGGCATCTCTTCCCCAGAGAAAAGAGATCCAGGAGAGAGTGAGAGAAAAATCACCCAAGACAGAAACCAGAATCTCTCTATAATCTAATTTTGGAAGTTATATTTCGTCACTTCTGCCATACTTTCCTCATTAGAAATGAGTCAATAAATTAATCCCACACTTGAGACACAGAGCTTAAAGAAGATCATGAATTCCAGCAGGCAAAGACCATGGGGGGTGGGACCACCTTAGAGGCTGCATGCTATTCCCACCCCTCTTTTGGGAAGAACAGCTACACATCTGTTAAGCTCCTTGAAGTTGTCACAGCTCAATTGTGCTCTGGTTGTTGTTGCTGTTTCAATCCAGTTTTCTCTCTGTACTTCACTGTGGATCATTTTTCTTGCAATGTCTTCAAGTTTATTAATCTTCTAAAATGTCTCATCAGCTGTGAATCCAATCTGGTACATTTTTCATCTCAGGCATTATACTTCTCCTCTGTAGAAGTTCAATTTGGGTCTGCATTATATCTTCCAAATCTCTGCTTAACTTTTCAAGCATATGGAATAAGTTATCACTGTTTCAATGTTCTTTGCTGCTGCTGCTAACACCTATCTCAATTCTGGGTCAGTTGCAATTGATTATTTTTCTCCCCATATTTTCCTGTCTTTTGGTACTTTTTTACTAGATGCTACACATGGAATTTTACTTTGTTGGATAGTGGATATTTTTGTATTCCTATAAACAGCAGCCACACCTGTTGTTTTGGAATAGAGCTAAGTTACTTGGAAAGGGTTCAATCTTTTTAGGTATGCTTTAAGTTTTGTTAGGTAGAAATGGAAAAAATGTTCAGTGTTCGATAATTAGGGCTAATTATTCCCCGGTACTGAGGCAAGAGCCAATTGTGTACCCCACGCAGTTCTCTGCAAATCACAATGGTATTCAGTCTATAATGTAAAAATAGGCATTATTCCTGGCCCTACAATGTGAGCTGGGCATCATCCCTCATATCTTTTTGAAGGCTTCTTCTTCTGGCCTTCAGAGAGGATCACTATCTTTTTTTTGCTTGATACTCAGTGTCTTCAACACCACTGTTTCATATACACTTTAGGTTCTTGATTGTTTCAAGAGGGAGGGTAATTCTTGTCCTTGTAACTCCATTTGGCTAGAAGCAAAGATCTGATCTCCAGGGAAAACATTCTGAGTGGACATCAGCACCCTTGCTGAAACAGCACACCAGTATTTATTTATTCTTTCTTTATAGTGGCTAGGAACATGGGAGAAACCCTAGTGTGGCTGGAGACAGGTTAAGAGAGAAGGAAAGGATCGGTTTTCTCTCCAAGTTTAGAAGCTGCTTCTCACAACCCCACCCACACATTATTTTTACAAAACTCTTCTATCTCCCATTCTGTCACTGGATTTCTGTCATGGGCTATCCACCCACGGTTTTGAGGCCCACAGATGTTCAAATCTTTTGCTTAGAACCTGGCGTTAAGTGAAGGCCGCACTCTGGCTACAAGTACCTTAGAAGATCATCTTTCTAGGTTCATATCTATGAGGGAAATTAAGGAGCTGATTCTTATCTAGCAGTTACACCAAACCATTTGGTGCTTCTCACCAGTGGCCATTAATATGTCAGAGGCACCTCTGTATGAATCCTATCTTCTGCCTGTGAAAAGAATACTGATCAGTTTGCCTAAACCAGAATCCAATTAGCTTTCTCTTTTCTCATCTAATTTCTTAAATGTAATTTTGTTAATGTGACTCTTAAGAGTGATTTATGGTAACAGCATCCCTTTACCTTCCCATAGAAGTAGGTAACTTCTTGAGGTCAAAGTGCTGTAAGAGCTGCCTTGCTCATAATTCTCCTTCTTTTCCATTTCCTGTTGTAATATTTTTATAATATCTTCAATCTTCTACTTTTAATCATATTTAACTGCACCCCATTTTAGGCTATCTCAGCGTACTGTTAATGTCAGACTTCACAAAGCCCATGTTTCCTGGAAAGGCTGTTCTTCATTAGCCAGGAAGGACAGGAAATGTTCGTGTCAGTGCTCGGAGAACCGCTGTCTCCACCGAATGCTTTGGTCGGGACAGGAGGACAGTATTGGCTGAAGAGCAGCTTGGACATTTCTGAAGGGGGGACAAGAGCTGATAAGAACATTTGCTTAAATATTTTCTGCTTGGGAATATGTTATGAACGCTGACATTTGTCTTAGTAGTATCCTGACTGCCACAGTCCACACAGATAAGTGCTAGAAAAATAATGCTGCAGTGTGGGAAATGGCGCCCACCCAGTCTGAAGGAGCCAGTGTGCATCCCCCTAGCCTCGACTGCAGAATCACTAAGAGTATGAGGGAAAAACAGATGCCACAGCCTTGAGGTGAGAGGCAGCTTCTTGCTGCTCCCGGAAGTTGAGGCAGTCAAGATTGTTTTGGCTTAAGAACACAAGTTCTAGGGCATGACTTTCAATTCCAACTTCAGTTCTGCTACTCTTAGCTGTGTGAACTTGGGCAAATGACTCAGCTTCTCTGTGCCTCCATTTTGTCTTCTGTGAGATGGAGACAAAATCGTATCTATGTCACAGGATTATGGTCCTGTGACAACTCAATTAAAATAAGTTAATATACGGAAACACTTAGAACAGTGCCTGGCATACACCTGTCTTGGTTACTATTATTCTTTCTTTATTAATTGAAATATGTTTGACGTGCAACACTGTGTAAACTTAAGGTGTACAACATGTTAATATGATACCTTTTTTATATTGTAATAGGACTGCCAGTGTAAGATAGTTAACACACCCTCATATTGTGTAATTATCATTTATTTTTTGTGGGGGGATAATTAAGATGTAGTCTCCAGCAAGTTTGATGATTATAATACAATATGGAATCTATAATCACTATAGTGTACCTTAGATCTCCTAGACATATTTGACTACGAGTTGCAGGCTTGTGCCCTTAAATAGCTTTTCTCCTATTCCCCTACTCCCTAGCCCCTGGTAGTCTACATTTTGCTCTCAGCTTTGACAAGTTTGACTTTTTAAAATTCTGCATATAAGTGAAATCATGCAGTATTTGTCTCTGTCTCTGACTATCTCACTGAACATTATGTCCTCAAGGTCTTTTTGAGAGATTGAACCAGGAGTTAGATCTGTGCCATTCAGTATGGTAGCCACCAGGCACATGCAGCTATGAAGGGCTTCAAGTGGGCTCAATGGGACAAAATAACTTGATTTTAAGTTTAAATTTTAAATTTGTTTAATTTTAATTAATTTAATTTAAACCCACACTTGACTTAATTATCAGAATAATGTTAAGTATGCTTGGAACAATTTGGATATGTGAATTTATTCTTTAAAGGGTAAATTTTATGAAATCTGAATACAGGTAAATATTTCAGATAAAAATTTGGTGTCTAGATTTTGCAGATAAAGCATAAGAAAAGAAGACGGCAAAATATCTCATCGCTATTTGAAAAATATTGACTGGATATCAAAATGATAGTATTTTGGACCTATTATGTTAAGTAAAATATATTAAAATTGTTTTCCCTTACCTCTTTTTAGTTTTTAAAAAAGGATACCAGAGGGGCGCCTGGGTGGCTCAGTGGGTTAAGCCACTGCCTTCAGCTCGGGTCATGGTCTCAGGGTCCTGGGCTCGAGTCCCGCATCGGGCTCTCTGCTCAGCAGGGAGCCTGCTTCCTCCTCTCTCTCTCTCTCTCTGCCTGCCTCTCTGCCTACTTGTGATTTCTCTCTGTCAAATAAATAAATAAAATCTTAAAAAAAAAAAAAAAGGATACCAGAAAATTCCAAATTCTGTATGTGGCTCACATCGCAGTGAACAGTGCTGGGCTAGATTATGGGGGAGCTTATTTGCCCTGCCCAAATGTTTGGACTTTATCTAAGAGCAATGGGAAGAAATAGGATCAAATTTACACATTAGAGATTTCCATGTCAGAAAAGTTCCCCAGCAGCTATGCAGGAAATGGATTTGAGGGAAATAAGACCAGAGCTTTGGAGATCAATTAGCGGGAGAAATGTAGGCAAGAGACAATTGTGATCTGGATTGTGAAGGGCAGTGTGGACAGAGGAGGTGGCCATACTGAAGAGGTAGACCCCCTCAGTAAGACCAGGTTGGGGGAGGCCACATTGACTATAATACATGGCTTCAAGAACTGGCTAGAATCTCTGAGGCAGAGCCTAGAGGAAGGAGGAGTGGAATGTAATTTAAGTGTCACTCTGAGTCCCTTTAATGAAACCATCCTTGATTCCTTCCGCTTAGTTGATTAGATTCCAGAAGCTCCCACAGCCAAAATACTGCTTTTAGGAGATACTGGCTCTCATATTCTTTCCCTAATCTACTCCTAAATTAAGAAGCACAAAATTAGTCCCCAAACTGTCTTTGTCTACCTCTCTTTTTAAGAAACAACAACAAATAAAGCAGACATATTCCAGTATCAACACTACCATTGGGTGAACATAGTTAATAGTCCTTACTTCGTACTCTAAGAGCTTCCAGATAGCAAAGAGAATATTTTTAAAATGAGGGTGAAAGAGAAGGCCCTTTGGAGACATTCCTCCTTAAGGGAAGCAACACAGTTCCAGGGACAGAACACAGGCTTAGAATCTAGATATATTCACCCCTGGGCCCTAGTTCTGCCACTTTTAGTTTCTAAGTCCGGGCACATGAAAGACTCACAATCAATATTTGTTGAACAGATGAAATTTACTTAACTTCTTTGAGCCTCGGTTTCCTGATCTGTATAAATGAGGCGATTATTTTCACCACGAAAAGTTGTTTTACTAATGAGATCATCTTGTACATGAAGAGTCAGGCATTTAATCCATATTCATTCAATGATAGCATTAATGATCACATCTTGGAATAAAATTAAAACAAAAGGCAAAGCTATGACAGCACATTCTAAATACTGCACATGGCCCACTTTACCTTGAGACTATCCTTGTGTATTTCCAGGGCAATAAGGACATGGCCGGCCTCTATCTCCTAAGTCTTGGGATGATCCAAACCCTCAAACTTTTGAACATCAGCCTTCAGCCCTCTCTCCAGCCAGTCTCCAAGCAGGGTTTGTGTAACCACTAACAACATTGCCTTTGTTAATTGTCTTCCCTGTTCTTCTTCCCTATCATTCATGCCCCTGGGGAAGAAATCTTAGAAACTCAAAATTCTAAAAAGAGGTCAGGAGGGATCTGAGCCTGAGCAAAGGTCTTGGATCACCCGCATACTGATTAACTAAGTTTGGCTATTCTTGAAATGGCAATTGATGCTTCAGTATTAGCTGAAAAATATCACCATCTGACCTGCCCTCCTTTCCAAGATGAGTATGTAGTGGCAGTCCTCAAGTCTGGCTTTTTATCACAGCTTAAACAAATGTTTGCGTATTAAGTACAAAAAGCAGGCAATTGCTCTCCTCTAGTCTTTTAAGAACAATGCAACTCTTCTTCTCAAATGTTTTACAGGGAACCAGTGTGCTCCCAATCCTGGGCTGGAAAGAGAAACGGAAGAGCTATTAAGAAGTCTAAGGCAGGCTGTGCGGTGGTGCCGATGACATGGCCAAGACGTGGAAAACTGGTCCGGAAGGGGAGGCTTGGCATGATCATGTTCCCGGAGAAACAAAAGGTTCTGAGCCTTTCATCGGTCAAACCATCATATGTGATGTGGTCCCACTGTTCCCTCCTATGTCTGATCCCACGGGAAGACATGATTCTGGTCCTCGAGGACTTTACCATTTATCAAGACTGACAAAACACAGACTTGAAATAAATAGAAACTGAATAACTTGGATGATATTAGCCAATAAGGGGAAGATGAGTTTCTAGAAAGGGGAACCAGTGGTGGTTGGTGATGGTGGAGAGGTCTAGGTAAAGAAGATAGAGAGTAAGCAGGCTATGAAGGATGAATAAGAGTTCAGTAAAAGAAGGAACAAAGGAAGAACATTGGGAAGGGGTGTGTGTGTGTGTGTGTATGTATGTGTGTGTATCTGGGGGGAAGGAGACTGAAGGGCAAGCAGGTGCTGATAAGTAAAGTACGTGCTATTCACTCAAAATCTTTAACCTCACACGATGTTTCTCTCAATCCTCTGCCTAACTTCCCTTCTCTCTCAAGCCTCACCTCATAGTTGTCTTTTGTTAGCTTTAAATTCCCTCTTCTATCTTGTATCCACCAGCCTTACTAATAGATGGACGTAAGGTCATGTCTAATGTCTCAAATATGGAAGTTTATCAGGTCGATTCCTTGCTCAGTAAATGTTACCCAGTGGCTGGGCTTGAATTTCTTTCCCTCCACAGCAAGTCTCTGGGACCGGAGAGTTTCATGATTGCCATCTCGGTGATCTGGTAAAAAGATGTGGGGGAACCAAAGTTGCTTAAAACTGCAAAAGAATACTCAGGGGAGATTAAAGCTCTGAAATTGTCGGGTATTTTCAGTAGCTAGCATTGAAAAGATCCATTTCATCTCTCTTTCTCTCCTTCACCCCCTCCTTCTCTTCCATCCTCCCCTGCCGCTGCTGCTTTTTTCAGAATTTTTCACAAATGGGTTCATTCACAAAGAGAAAGCCAAGTTTTGGTTACAACACCTTCCCAAAAGAGAGACCTTTGAAAACACTGGCCTGGATGAAGGCGCATTCCTTGGCCCCACCCCCCTCCCCTTCCCTAAATTACTCCCTATAATTTGTTCAGCTTGATTCTACCCTGAGCGTCGGATGGTTGGGACCCACAGTCCCTCTGGGCCGTGAAGGGAAAGCATCCTTCCTCTCCCTCCCTCTCAGAGGCTCTGAGGCGGCTGGCCCTCTGCCAGGCTATGCCAGAAAGTGGCATGACCACCAGGGCGACTGTGGTCAGCACAGGAAGAAAATCTCGGGTATTCACAGCTAAACTATGGTTTGAGAAACACTGGTGACTGAGGGTTGGCTGAGTGAAGGAGCAAGAATAGTAGCAGAAATGCACTCTTTGACTTGCTTCTCCCCAAAACAGGCTCTAAAGGAACCACAGAAGGGATCTCAATGTTCATGGCTGGGCTTCGCACAGTCTCAGACCTACAGAGGGCCAGGGCAGGAACCCCCCCGCAGGGCCTCTCTGGGGATAATGTAGGGATACTCAAGGACCCTCCCGTCTCAGAGTAGCCTTCTTTCACACTTAGGAAAGACCCCTTAGAGCCTAGGATTTTCCAATCCAGTTCAACATTTCAGATGCTTCTTCCACCGGCGACAATGCGGCAACACTGTTCCTATGATTTCAGTGGGCATCGCTGGTGCTGGTAAGACCCCAGGATGTGCACTGCCAAGCTGAGTAAGGAATCTACCCGCAACAGTTGGGTTTTTCTTCTTTCACTTGCTCCTCTCACACTGGAATGGAAGTGGGGCACGCTTCCGGCATGGCACACGTGTCTGGCCGTGATAGGAGAGAGGAGATAGGAGAGGTAGGAGGTACCCCCTCTCTGTTCCATTTTCTCCTTAAAACAAATGGGTCTGGACATGGGCAAGCATATTTGTAGCAAAAGATCGCTCCCTGGAATGGGGTCAGCGGTCTAAGCTACTGAGTTGCTTTTCTTTTTCAAGATTTAATTTTTTATTTGAAAGAGAGAGAGCAGGGGGAGGGGCAGAGGGAAAGAAACACCAGCAGACTCCCTGCTGAGCACAGAGCCCCAGGCAGGGACTCGATCTCCCCACCCCAGAGATCAGGACCTGAACCCATATTGGGAGTCTGCTCCCTTATGCACCACTCCGCCCAGGCACCCTGCTGCTTGGTTACTTTTATTCGCTGAAGAGAATGGGGAAAAGCACTAGAGGCCCTCAGGACATGCACTTGAAGTAGGGCCGCTTGTTTCAGATTCAGATTTCAAACGAAAGGCTGGCGTCTTCAGGAGCAGCTCAAGCGGGCTGGCATCCACCAGGCAAAGCATCTAGAACGAGTCGAGACTGCTCTGTCCCAACTTAAGAACACGTGGCGAGGGCACGGGAGTCCTCCCTCCTCCTCCGCAGTTTGGCTTTCTGCAGTTTCAGCTGTACCCACGGTCAGCGGGGGGCTGGAAACAGAGGATCCTCCCTCTGACCTATAGTCCCGTCCATGGGAGCCTAAGGCTACATCCTTAGGCTCATGCTTCTGTGGGTCCCCTCACCGCACACCATCACGCAGTCTCTCATCTCACATCATCACGGAAGAAGGGAGAGGATGGTGCAGTTAGATATTTTAAGAAAAAGACCACATTCACCTCACTTTTGTTACAGGATATCGCTCTAATTGTTCTATTTTATTCCTAGTTATTGTTCATTTCTGGCATGCCTGATTTATAAATTAAACTTTATCGTAAGTATGTACGTATAGGAAGAAACATGGGGGGTTCAGTACCGTCCGCGATTTCATGCATCTCCTGGGGAGTCTTGGAAGGTATCCCTGCAGACGAGGGGGGGCCACTATAGTTTAAAGGAAGCAAGTCGCCTTTGCTTAGGACCACGCTTGCACACTGTCTTCCATCTAAAGAGATGGAGGGGGTTTGCTTTTTAAAGGGGCATCCAATGTGGCCGACCAATTTTTCTCCCATAAAGACTGATGTTTAAAGAAAATCCTTTGGCAGGCTGATTGCAATCTTGTTTGTACCAGAGCAATAGAACTCCTGGTTATAAATATGCAAAGCATAATGAAAAGATTACAGCTCAGCGGCTGGGGTGCAAATTGGTCTGGGTTGTTTACTGCACCAGGAATGCCTTCCTCCACCCTGCTCTCCCAGGGCAATCCCACACACGGAGGAGAATCCACAAACACAAATACCTTTCTATGTCCCATTTCCCTGCTTCCCAGAGCTTGGACCTGGCCAGGTGGAAGTGAGGAGCCACACCTGGGCAGGCGGGCGAGGTAGAAGGAGAGGTGGTGAAGGAAACAGGCTCCGGGATCCAGGACAGACCACCCTAGGCTTCTTCCGGTTCTGCAGAATTTTTGACTCCCACAGAGTGGATGGGTACCAGATTCACCATGATCTCCAAGAGGTAAAATGAGGTGTGCTGAACCTCCCCAGTCTCTACTCTGGCCTGATGTGCATCTTTAAAACCAGGCCGAATCTGTTCTAGAAGAAGGTGATTGAATGGGTGGCTAAATTCTAGGACTGGAATCCTGGCTCTGGCATTTGGAAGCCCTGGGTCCCTGGGTTCAGTCTATTTTCCCACACCAGCTGTGTCCGTCCTGTGACATCCAAATGAGTCTAAAGCATCCTGCCTGGGACACGGGAGAGATGTCATCAGTGAGGCTGTCACTAGAGCGCTGGACACAGACATGGCAGATGATGGTAGAAATGGCCATTCGTTGGCCCCCCTGCCATGGCTTCTCGGGAGCCCGAGTTTACATACAATTGTTTTCCTGGCATCGCTCTGCCGAAGCCTCTGGTTTCAATCTCCTCTCAGCCCGGGCCTGCTCCTACCTGCTGCCATTCTGATGCCAAGTCTTAGTGTTCACCACCCTCTCTTCATGGCAGCTTAGTATTTTTAATCCTTCTCTGCTCCCATCTCCTGCCTTGCCCCTTCCCTCAAGAAAACAACGCCATTATACTGACATGAGGCGGGAGTTTCCTCATTCCACTTAGAGTTACGTTGTAAGTCGTTGAAGGCCAGTTCCCAGGGATTTCCTAGCCTAGACTGATGAAGCAGTTGGCACATGGGTGCTTAGCTTATTTCTGTGAGAACCAGGTCTAGATTTGGTCTCCTAACCAGGAAAGAAATAGAAGGAGAATCCTATCAGGGGCAGGAGAGCAAGCCGTGGTGCGCTGGCAATGGACATGAGGGCTTGGGGAGCGGACTATCAGCAAAGACGTGGGCAGGGTGTAGGGAAGCCAGAAGGGATGGTGTGGAAGCCCGAAAGGAAAGGTGTGGGGGAGGGGGTGAGGGGTAAGCTCACACCCCTAAGCCTAAAGGGGCCAGGTGAGGGGGCTGTTTCTAGAAAATGGATTCCAAGAACCTTGCAGAAGGACTCTCTGATGGGAGCTAAGGATGCTTGCATCCAGCCTGTGGCAACCTCACACAAAATACCCTCCCTCACTCTCCTCCCTCCTCATGTCTCCTGCCCGGGCCCTGCTCCCCACTGGCTGAATCCACCCAGAAGCTGGAGGGCATGAGACCCTTGTGGTAATCCCCTCTGCTCGGCCTTCCCTCCCGGGGCAGAGAGCAGGACAAAGAAGGGGGAAGAGAACTTCCAGCGAATCGAATACAAGACCGTCTGGGGAGAAAAACCAGGAACACACAGTTGGATGGCACCGATGATGGCCCATGGAAGCTCTAGAAACCCAGATAGGTGAGGCCTCACCCTCACAGCCTACAACCTACTAATTGTTACTAATTTCTCTCCCCGCCCCCCACCTCACTCTCTCTCTCTCTCTCTCTGCCTCAGAGCAAAACAGCAAATTTCCATGGAACGATTTCTTCTTTTTAAAGAAGCTACCAGTTGTTTAGTAATACATTATGAAAATTACAAATAAGAAATAGTTAAAGCAGAGTAATCACAACCAAGAAAACTCTGCACAGCGATCAGAGCCAAGTTGCAGAAGCAAAGAAAACTTAGATAGAAAACTTAAACTTAGAAAACCTAAGAAAACTGAGATACAGAAAACTCAACACCTTATTCCTCTTGACGCCCATCCACAAAGGAAACAGACACCATCTCGCAGCTACTAAATGCTTTCACTACATGTTCAGCTTCTCTTTGCAGCCCCTGGCAAGTCAGTCAGACTCACTGACACCAGACTTGTCTCCTTTTTGCCTTCATCAAAACTTACTTACCCAGAGACCATGTTCCTCTGGGAAACTACTAAACTAATTCGTAAGCAAGATTTTAGAACCAAGAGTACGTTCTGTGGTATCTTTTTTACTCAAGCTTTTTTCTTAACTTCCTACCTCAAAATTTATAATTTTTAGCTTTTCTATCAATGGGGTTAACAATAAAGAGCATGGACTCCCCTCTGGCTTTTTTGGGGAGCAGAGTTGATTTAAGACTAAAATCCCGGGGCACCTGGGTGGCTCAGTGGGTTAAAGCCTCTGCCTTTAGCTCAGGTCATGATCCCAGGGTCCTGGGATCGAGCCCCACATCGGGCTCTCTGCTCAGCAGGGAGCCCACTTCCTCCTCTCTCTCTCTCTGCCTGCCTCTCTGCCTGCTTATGATCTCTGTCTGTCAAATAAATAACTAAAATCTTTAAAAAAAAAAAAAAAAAAGACTAAAATCCCTACATGGAAGTTTCTGTTAGGTTAGCTTCCCTGGAAACAGACTTGGAGACAGAGAATTGTATGGAGGTTACTGGGAGAGTGTCCTGGGAGATGTACTTATAAGGACCTGAGGAAGGCAGGACTGGGGAAAAAGCAGGAGCCAATCCACAGGGCAGTTGCAACAGAGGCCTCAGGCATTCCTGTGGGAGGCTCAGGAGCTGAGCAGTCCCTTCAGAGAGGTCCTAATTGAGGCAAATGTGCTCGTATCCTCGCATCAGCCAGTTACCGGCTGTCCCTGAAAGCGTTACCCTGGGTGAAGCAGTTCTCTGTAGCCAAGGGCAATTCCCAGCGAGCCATGTAGCTACAAGCTGGCATCGGCTGCTAGTCCCAGCAGGCGAGGTATGAGTACGTGTTCCTGAAGGGGGAAACCTCCACAGAGCTCCGCAGCAGCCACGGTGAGCTCCTCACATCCCCTTGCACCCAATGGTAGTTTTGCCCTATCTGGAAACGGCTTCTCCAGGGTCCTGGCTAGTCTCGTTTCTTGTGATAGAAGTGCTAGTGAGATGAATTGTAGCCCTTCTGTTGTACTTGACCTTGCATTTATAATTGATGCTCGGGACAAGGACGTCCTTATTCTCTGCTTCTCAACCTAGATTTCTCTCAGCCTCAACCAGCAGATCTATTGATCGAAATAGCTAGCTTCGGGGGGTGACCTAGACCCTCTTTCCCTCTCAGGCCATGGCTGCCATGCTTGTGCATAAACCACTATGTCCAGAATACAAGCACCAGAAGACATCCAGTCAAGTCCCTGCGGGCGGGAAAGGCAAACCCATATACCTAGAATGTATATTAATCCTAGTCATGGTAAACTGCTCCTCCCAGGATTGGAATGATTAAAAAGAATTGATTTGCTACCAGATTACTGGTAAGGGTGCCATGTTGGAGACAATAGCGTTACTCTTCGTTACTGGCAGGTTGGATGGGCATTCAATAGCATCATTAGCCTTTGTGTCATGTTGTTGACCAATCAGCCTTTGTGAGCATTTTGTTGGCCAGTGGATAAGGCTTCACTTTTACCATCATAGCTGCTCTGCTTATGAATCCACTGTATAAGCACTGGGGTTGAAGGGGACAGAGGCTGGTTGACACCTACTAGCAGATAGTTACTAAGTCTTCTGTAGTGTAGGCTATCTGGTCATGCCCACCCATGTGCCTCTTCCCCAGATATACTTGCCCCCAATCTTTTAACTGTTCTCTTTGCAGGCCCCAGTAACCCAACCAGGCCACCTGCCATAGGCTCTACTTTCAAGGACTAACCCAGTTGCCAACTATTTCAGGTTTGGTGCCCTGGAAACCAGATTCTAAGATACAGAGGTGCACGTGAAAGATTTATTTTCGAGTGCATTCAGGAGATACATCGTTAAAGAATTGAAGGAAACAAGACTGAGGAGAAAGAAGCAAGGGGGCTAGTAGGCTTACACCCACATCAGTTAGTCATTGCCACAACTATCCCAGGCAAGGGCTGGGATGAGACATACTTTCAGGGGAAGGCAGTTTCTAGTGAGGGATACAACTGTGTGTTGTCAAGATACAAAATTTCTAGGAGCTGGGATATGGCTATGTCAGTCCTGAGGAAGTAATCTCAGAAGTGTACCACAGTATCCACTAGAGCGTTAGATCATCAGTTTGTTCTAATTCAGGTTCAAGTTTTATTTATTGCTATGTAAGAAATCCACCCAAACTTAGTTTCTGTGGATCAGGAATTTAGAAGCAGTTTAACTGGTTGGCCTGGCACAAGGTCTCTTGCAAGGCTATAGTGAAGATGTTGGCTGAGCCTGCAGTCATCTGGAGGCTTAACTGGGGCAGGGCAATCCTCTTTCAAGATGGCCCCCTCATACTGCTAGCAAGTTGGTGGCGGCAGTTGCCAAGAAGCTTCAGTTGCTGGCCACATGAACATTGCCACAGGGCTGTTATAAGAATCCTCATAACAGAGCAGCTGGTTGATCCCTGAGCAAGTGATCTGAGAGAGGGCAAGGCAGAAGCTGTAATGTTTTGATGACTCAACCCGAGAAGTTACACACTGTTCTATCTATACATGCATGGCGACCCTGCTTACTGTGGGAAGACACTACACAAGGGTATGAATACCAGAAGGCAAGACCGTTGGGGTCATTTTAGAGACTAGCTACTATGAAGAGATTTCACAGATATAGATGTCTTGAACCAAAAGTTCTTCTGTCAAATGCTCATGTCATTTTAATATTTAACTCAGTGTCTGAGAAGGGTTAAAGGGCTGTCAGTGCCTAGAACTTGGAGCTAGTTGGAATCCATACTACTTGAGGACCATCACTTCTCTCTTAGCCACATTTTTAAATGAAGTATTAGAAGTATTTTTTTCAGAAGCAATCCCTCACTGCAATATTAGTCTACTGAAGCAGATTATGCCACAACTTAAAAACATATAATTTATTGTCCTAGAAACAGATTAAAAAAAACCAAGTCATTGTGCTCTAAAAGCTTATGCCATGAGATTGCATCCATTCTGATTTAAGTCTTCTCATATTTTCCATGATTCCATAGAGAAGCTTATATGTCATGATCTTAGAAATCTAAATGCCAAATGGTGATTTTATGATAATTTTACACTTTTTTAAAGACAAGGTATTTACCTTTTGAGTGGTAATTATACTCATAAACAATTATTAAGGTCTGTCAGCCAACACCCAAAGGTAGACAGGTAAACGTGGTTTGAGACAATACAAAGAAAGAAAAACACATGGTTTGTACTCTTTTTTTGTTTGTTTGTTTTTTAAGTAGACTCCATGTGTAGAGTCCAACATGGGGCTTGAACTTTTGACCCTGAGATCAAGACTTGAGCTGAGATCAAGAGTTGAATACTTAATTGACTGAGCTACCCAGGTGCCCCATACTGTTTCTACTCTTAAAGACATTGGTATCTTGGGAAGGAAATAGCACAAACTCATAAAGACCCCATAAGAACTACACAGATGCAGCAAGCAAGCCAGAAACATCCATGGGAATACAATTCTAGCAAAGACCTCCCTGGCCTCTCCCTCTCTCAGCAAATGCTTTTTTTAACCTAGAAAAAAAACCTGGTTTGAAAATAGAAGAACAAAACCTTTCTTCCACTAGCCTCATGTCAAGGATGGACTGGAAGAGAGGAGAGCAGAGGTCAGTCCTTACTGCCCATCACCTTAGTGGCCGGGAGAAGTCAACACCAGGTAGAAATAGAATATTGCCTCTCACATGCACTCTCTACCCACCGGATCACACCACATCCCCTTGACTGAGGGATGCCCTTTTGCTCAAGGCTGTAATTCATCTCCATGACTACCAGAAAGGCCAGAACCAACACATTTCTCCCAATAGGAGCTACATTTATTTTGCAGATAGAAAATCAATATCTTGGGCGCCTGGGTGGCTCAGTGGGTTAAGCCGCTGCCTTCGGCTCAGGTCATGATCTCAGGGTCCTGCGATCGAGTCCCGCATCGGGCTCTCTGCTCAGCAGTGAGCCTGCTTCCTCCTCTCTCTCTCTCTCTCTGCCTGCCTCTCTGCCTACTTGTGATCTCTCTGTGTCAAATAAATAAATAAAATCTTTAAAAAAAAAAAAAAAGAAAAGAAAATCAATATCCTTTGTTTTGTGGAGACACGTGCAACTGGTTGAGAAGCATTGTACCCAGGTCTGACAGGAAAAGTCCACGTGACCTGAACTTAATTTACACGCTGGACTTGGAATCAAGAGGAATGAGCTTTCACTTACTCACTCATTCATTCGACAAATTCATTGCTCATGCAGCTATTGTGTTGGGCAAGGAAAATACAGAGCTTAAGAGAATAAATAAATAAAATAGAGTCCCTGTCCTAAGAAACTCAAACTCTAGTGGGTAAAACAGGTAAATGCAACAGAAATTAATAAACCCTCTGAGAAAAGTGTATAGTGAAATATGGAAGGAAATCTTAGACCTTTTTAGGTGAAAATGAGGGGAGAATATGTGCTCTAAGCAAAGGAAACAGCATTTTCTAATCATGGAAACTAGAAAGAATACAACTTGATCAGTAGCTGCTAACTACAGCTGATGTTTAGAGAATTTGTTGGAAAGGAGTAAGACACGACATTGGCGCGATTCTGGTCAGGAGAGCTTTGGTGAGCCCTGCCCAGGAGAAGGGTATTGAAACTGTTGGAAGGACCTTATAGGGAGTGAAATGACTAGATTTGTGTTAAAAAAAAAAAAAATCACTCTGGGAACAGCAAGGGAGAAGGATAAGAATGGATCAGAATGGATCCCCAGGGAACTCCCACATTTACAAGAGAAGCAGAGCCAAGGAGTGGCCAAACAATTAAGAGGAAATCCAAGAGAGTGGATTTGTGGACTAGAAGGAGAGTGTCTGGGGGGAGACAAGAGTGCCCAATGCCACAGAGAGGTCAAGGAAGGCAAGGACTGAACCCCGTCTATTAGATTAGCGACCAGGAAGGAACTGGAGCCCTTAATGAGAGGAATGGCTGTCAAGTGGGAGAAGTAGACCGCAGATAAGGAGGAAATAGGAATCAAGAAGAAGAGACAGTGAGGGCCACCTTCTCTAACATCCTGGCCCTGCTGGCATGAAGTTCTCTCATTAGAGAAATCATGCAGTTGATGGATTTTATTTTCTTAAGATGAGAGAGATTGGAGCACATTCCTGTATGAGCAGAAGATACCAGGGAAAAGCGTGGGCAATTAAAAGAGCAAATTCCTGAGGATGTGGGAAGGTATGGGATCTGGAGCATGGGTTGGAGGTCTCTGCCTGAGCCTGGAGGAAAGACACCTCTTCTCACAGAACAGAAGACATGAGATGAGTGGTATTAAAATGGAGGCTTTCCCATGGCTTGCCTCCTCCACTGTCTGGGAAGTACAGGGTAGAGTCTCCCTTCTAGGGGAGGTACTGGTGGACTGAAGACATAAAGACAGGCTAAGGAAGTCTGAAATAGGCACTGGGGAGATAGGGAGAGAGAGGCCATCCAGCTATATAGGGGAGAATTCCTGTGTCACCACGGGGCTCCTGTCCTCTGGTATGGGAGGGAAAGAGAAAGTCAGATGTTGCTAGATTCTGTGAGGCCAGCCAACACAGTTCCCTCCTATGGGTCACTTCCTCCTTGTGTGAATTCTCTCTGAGGTTGCTGCCATTTTAGCTGCCACTTCTGTTTCTTTTCTTGCTCCTGTTAAAAAAAGCAATAACTGTGCCTCCACGGGAGGTGTGTCATAACTGAGGAGAGATGGCACTTCCTCTCTATGTGCCTGAAAAAACACAGTGATTCAGCTTCTGGTGTATTAATTAGAGTGTAGTCTACTTCCATGAAAATAGAGTCTATTGTATGATCTTTATATATTTAAACCTTTGGTGACAATAACTCTTGGAAGGCATCCAGAGCAAAGTGCTCAATCTACTACAATATTTGTTTTCAGAACACATTAGATAGTTCCATTCAGTTCAGCATTTATGAAGGCCTATCTGTACACCTATAACCATTTTCATAAAGCCTACATAAAATGCTATAATTCTGTTTTGGAGCACAGATAACAACTCTAGATCATTTTGTAGCTCATTTGTGGAAAATTTTATGACCACAGTCATGGTATAATTCTTAAAAGTTTATTTTTGATCGTTCTTCCTCCCCAAATTCCTCCATGATCTCAAAACAGAACAGAATCAAAAACAAAACCCAAGCCCTCCTCCAGCTAATACTGCTCACTCTGCCTGACACCCCAAGGACTGAAATGGGGGTGGGGGGGAGGCTTGAAGATGAAATCAGTGCATGAGAACAGAGACCATAATAAACTCAAATCCCCAAACCAATTATTTCTCAGAAAAAAAGCTCCTGTCTCTTTGGCCTTGCTTTTATTTTGGGAAATATGGAATCCCCGGGACAGGAATGGGACTTTCCTTTGACTTGAGGCATGGGCCACTCCTGCTGACAGCTCAAGGAACCACCACAGCTAATCCTCTTGCATTTGGGGAGCTGGACTCCCCAGCATGGCGGGAAGTAGTGACAAGCCTTTGGTTTTTACAACCAGCACTTACTCGTCTTATTTATATTTAAGGGAAGAAGCATGCCTCTTGCAAACCCTTCAGGGCAGGCATGGTGCCATCTTCAATCTAAGCATAGGACTGGAGAATGGGCTCTTCTGCTCTTCTCTTTCTGGGGACCTTATTCAAGACCCACATTCTTTCAAAATTTTTTACAATGCTGGAAACTATGCTACATATCATTTATCTGTGCAGTTGTTGGGTTTGCTGTCTGCCTCCCTATGAAACTGATTACCAAGAAGATGGGGTTAGGTCTCTTTCCTTCACTCCTGTTTCCCCAGTACCTAGAACAGTGCCTGGCACAAACAGGTGCTCAATAAGTATTAGTTGAATGGTGAAATGAACATTTCTATTTAGAGATCTTATTCCCTTCTATAATCACATTTTCCCAGATGTGGGTAGACTATGAGGATGAGTGAGGGTCTTGAGTCCAGAGCATCTGAAAACTATGAGGTTCCCAGCTTTGATGGTGGAGTGAGGTTTTCTCTCCCTTAAGACTCATAACTCAAAGTATGGGATTTGTTATAACTCCCGTTCTCTCTTCAGCCTCGTATGGGAGATTGAAGAGACGTGTGGGTGGTAGTCTGTGCCACTCTCAGAGGATGAATAATTGGTGTTTGGGATAATATCAGTAGGGTCACACGATTATACACCTTCAGGCTAAAAGATCACCAATCTAGGCCAATTTTCCCCACAGCGGAGTCTTTCGAGCTAGTTTGTAAGAGTTAATGGAACTGCATATCTACTGCCCAAATCAAACCATGCTGGCTCTCACTAGGACAACCATATACCTTATAATTCAAATGGAATGCTTCAACATGGAATGGGGAGGCTATTAATACTTACACTAGACAAAAAGCATAATTGGAGATTATTGTAGAAAAACCAGGGTGAATACACAATTATCCAGTAAGTGGAAGTGATTCGCAGGATTTTTAGGAACATGAGTTCTGTGAGGAGAAAAACAACATGAACTGGGGAAGAGAGGCCTTCAAGGGGTCTTTCTGCTGCTGTTATCAGACAACAATTTTTGCAAATTTTCCCAGGTCAGAAAGACTAACCCTCCGTCAAGTTGGAAGCTTCTCCCATTTCAACACCTCCCTGACATTCCCTTGCTCCTTCTGTCTGAACTAAACATTTCATGTGAAAACAGAAATCGCACCTGCCATCAATTTGAAACAACTTTTGTCTTTCTCTGAGCTAGGGAATCCAAGGCCTTCCTACCAGCTTCTTTCTTGTCTTACTTTCCAATCCCCTCATCAGATTTGCTGGTCTCTTCCAACAAGTTCTTGTTAGAACCTCTTGTCCAAAGTTCTCTATGGGTCCCGCTAATATTTGATACCCAGAGTCCAACCTACTGTCTCAGGAAGGAGCTGGCTGACATTATTTCTGTTGCAGTGTAGCTGCGAAAGCAATCTTGCAAAGAGAATGCGGCCCTTGATTCCAGTTTGTTACTTGTGAACGTCTGTCTCTGAACATTCTTTTAAGAATTCAAAACACATCCAGGCCACCTGCAAGAACCTCTACCATGCCACAGTTTTCCAGATGGTAACAGCTTGGCCTTAATCTTTTAGAAATGAGCTACCACAGGGACCCCCAGCTTATCTTGTCTGAACATGAGATACAACGGACTTTTCTAATTTTGTGATCGTAGAGTGCTCCTTTGACAGACATCTTGATATTTGAGGGAGCAGGCAATGTGGAGAATGTGGAAAATGACACGGGCAGGGACAAGTCAGAGCTCAGGAGGCACACTTGGCAAGAACACACCAGTTGAAAGCAAGTATTGTGTCATCCTTCATTTTTGCCTCACCGGCCCAGGACTGACGGGGGCTTGAAGACCAGCAAACGCAACCCCTCACATCGTGAATTCCAGTATGAGCGCTTCTTCCTGTCAAGACAGGTCTCGGAGAAGAGGGAACAATGTGTCGCCAAACATCATTTTGGGTTTTATAAAGTCTGTGCTTCTTTCATCTGATGTAATTCTTTCCAAAAAGCAAGAACTCTTCCTATCTTCCAGATCTCTTTCAATGCAGTAATTTGCATAAGACACTAAAGAAAACTGTGTTTAAGATCTCTTTAAGCTGAAGTCTTCTACTAGGGCAGATGAAGCAAGCACTCCACATTTTTCTTCAAGCTTCAACAAGCGCCTGAACTTTTGAGTCTCACCTCTACCTCTGTTTACAAAGGAGATGGGTCCACAGAGATTTGGGGGGAATTGAACTACCTTAGAAGGCAAAGGGGTGTTTGTTATTTAAATGACCTCTGCAGAAATCTTATGGTAAGAGAGAAGATTTCTTACTCCATCACCTTTCCTTTCTTTCTTTAATGTTTGGCAAATTATATTTTTAGATATTAAGGTTGTGCAAAGTGAAGACTATTTGTACTGTTTCAAAGTCTGGAGTTTGTAGTCAGAAATAATGGCTGTTATGCCAGAGGACGTGGAGGTATTTCTTCCACACAGAGTCTCCTGAAGAGATTTCTCTTCTTGCCTGCCTGCTACCCCTTCCCACACTGACTCAAATCAATGATAGGCTTTTTCAGATGGCAACATGATTTTTCCAAAATCAGCACAGTAATCATCATTTTCATCACGTGCCTCCCTTCCCCCATTCTTAGCTTCTGGGGGTAGATGTCTGAAAGCCAGCGTTTGCTTAATTGATCACACAAACTGAAAGTACACTTTGGTCCTGTCACCCATCAGTGGCTTCTTCCTGACAGCAGGAATAATGCAGGCCTTGTCAGAACAGCAAAAACACAGGCGTTGAAGTCATGTGGTCTCTCTCTGGACAGTTTTTAAATGGCGGCCAAGAAGGAACAGGCTTCATACTGGAGGGGAGCGTCCCCTCTAGAGACCCAGTCTCTCACTCACAAACACCTGGTATTCTTCTGGCTCAACTAGCAATTGCAAGTCAGTCCAGTAAATGATGATGGCGTTTCATTTTACATTCTTACTCCTGTGGCGTGACTGACCTGGTACGGGAGTCCTCCAGCTCGATGGAACCTAAGCCCCGGGGAGGGTTCCTGTGTTTGCCTACAAAGTGTGTTTTTCCCTCACCTCCCGCCCACTT